>NW_027442605.1:0-341028 GCF_048569485.1 Anomaloglossus baeobatrachus
CCCACAACATGGCCAAACAAAAGCAAGTACCTGACTTACGAGAGGTTGTGGGCTCGACTATGAGGCAATGCCCATGGACTTTGTATGGCTGCATGTAATTGCCCAGTCCAATGGACTGAGTTGCCTATGAGTTTCCATTGGATTGATTGGCCAGGAACTGTCTTTTGCTTTTGTTTGGCCATGTTGTGTGCGCAGTCACTAGGATTATGTGAATTAATGTAGAGGCAGTTTCACACTGCTCTGTGTTGGTGTAGTGGTAGGCTCTTTGCTTGGGCGGCGAGAGGTTGTGGTTTCGATTCTGAGACAAGGCCCATGGACTTTACTTGGCTGCATGTATTGCCTAGTCCAATGAATTTTGTTACATATGAGTTCCATTGGATTAAAAGGCCAGGTACTGTCTTTTGCTTTTGTTTGGCCATGTTGTGTGCGCAGTCACTAGGATTATGTGAATTAATGTAAAGCCAGTTTCCCACTTCTCTGTGTTGGTGTAGTGGTAGGCTCTTGGCTTGGGCTTTGAGAGGTTGTGGGTTTAACTCAGAGGCAAGGCCCATGGACTTTGTAAGGCTGCATGTAATTGCCTAGTCCAATGGACTGTGTTGCATATGAGTTTCCATTGGATTGATAGGCCAGATAATATCTTTTGCTTTTGTTTGCCATGTTGTGTGCGCAGTCACTAGGATTATGTGAATTAATGTAAAGCCAGTTTCCCACTTCTCTGTGTTGGTGTAGTGGTAGGCTCTTGGCTTGGGCTTTGAGAGGTTGTGGGTTTGACTCCGAGGCAAGGCCCATGGACTTTGTAAGGCTGCATGTAATTGCCTAGTCCAATGGACTGTGTTGCATATGAGTTTCCATTGGATTGATAGGCCAGATAATATCTTTTGCTTTTGTTTGCCATGTTGTGTGCGCAGTCACTAGGATTATGTGAATTAATGTAAAGTCAGTTTTGCACTTCTCTGCGTTGGTGTAGTGGTAGGCTCCTTGCTTGGGCTGCGAGAGCTTGTGGGTTTGACTTTGAGGCATGGCCCATGGACTTTGTATGGCTGCGTGTAATTGCCTAGTGAACTGGACTGTGTTACCTTTGCGTTTCCATTGGATTGATAGGACAGGTACTGTCTTTTGATTTTGTTTGGCCAAGTTGTGTGCGCAGTCACTAGGATTATGTGAATGAATGTAGAGTCAGTTCCCCACTTCTCTCTGTTGGTGAGGTGGTAGGCTCTTTGCTTGGGCTACGAGAGTTTGTGGGTTTGACTCTAAAGCAAGGCCCATGGACTTTGTATGTCTGCATATAATTGCCTTGTCCAATGGACTGTGTTGCCTATGAGTTTCCATTGGATTGATAGGCCAGGTACTGTCTTTTGCTTTTATTTGGCCATGTTGTGTGCGCAGTCACTAGGATTATGTGAATTAATGTAGAATCAGTTTCCTAATTCTCTGTGTTGGTGTAGTGGTAGGCTCTTTGCTTGGTCTGCGAAAGGTTGTGGGTTCGACTCTGAGGCAAGGCCCATGGACTTTGTATGGCTGCATGTAATTTCTTTGTCAAAAGCACTATGTTGCCTATCAGTTTTCATTAGATTGATAGGCCAGGTACTGTCTTTTGCTTTTGTTTGGCCATGTTGTGTGCGCAGTCACTAGGATTATGTGAATTAATGTAGAGTTCTTCTCTCACTTATCTGTGTTGGTGTAGTGTAGGCTCTTTGCTTGGGCTATGAGAGGTTGTGAGTTTGACTCTGAGGCAAGGCCCATGGACTTTGTACGGCTGCATGTAATTGCCTACTACAATGGACTGTGTTGCCAATGATTTTCCATTGGATAGATAGGCCAGGTACTGTCTTTTGCTTTTGTTTGGCCATGTTGTGTGCGCAGTCACTTGGAATTATGTGAATTAATGTAGAATCAGTCTCCCAATTCTTTGTGTTGGTGTAGTGGAAGGCTCTTTGCTTGGACTGCGAGAGGTTGTGGGTTCGACTATCAGGCAAGGCCCATGGACTTTATATTGCTGCATGTAATTGCTTAGTCCAATGGACTGTATTGCCTATGAGTTTCCATTGGATTGATAGGCCAGGTACTGTCTTTTGCTTTTGTTTGGCCATGTTGTGTGCGCAGTCA
The DNA here is from genome assembly GCF_048569485.1 of Anomaloglossus baeobatrachus. Lineage (NCBI taxonomy): Eukaryota > Metazoa > Chordata > Amphibia > Anura > Aromobatidae > Anomaloglossus > Anomaloglossus baeobatrachus. Next base: position 2,107 of record NW_027442605.1, read on the forward strand.
CTTGGAATTATGTGAATTAATGTAGAATCAGTCTCCCAATTCTTTGTGTTGGTGTAGTGGAAGGCTCTTTGCTTGGACTGTGAGAGGTTGTGGGTTTGACTCTGAGGTAAGGCCCATGGACTTTGTATGGCTGCATGTAATTGCTTAGTCCAATAGACTGTGTTGCTTATGAGTTTCCATTGGATTGATAGGCCAGGTACTGTCATTTACTTTTGTTTGGCCATGTTGTGTGCACAGTCACTAGGATTATGTGAATTAATATAGAATCAGTTTCTCACTTCTCTGTGTTGGTGTAGTGGTAGGCTCTTTGCTTGGGCTGCGAGAGGTTGTGGGTTCGACTATCAGGCAAGGCCCATGGACTTTATATTGCTGCATGTAATTGCTTAGTCCAATAGACTGTATTGCCTATGAGTTTCCATTGGATTGATAGGCCAGGTACTGTCTTTTATCTACTCTTTGGCCATGTTGTGTGCGCAGTCATTAGGATTATGTGAATTAATGTTGAGTCAGTTTCCCACTTGTCTGTGTTAGTGTAGTTGTAGGCTCTTTGCTTGGGCTGCGAGAGGTTGTGGGTTCGACTCTGAGGCAAGGCCCATGGACTTTGTATGGCTGCATGTAATTGCCTAGTCCAATGGACTGTGTTACGTATGAGTTTCCATTGGATTGGTAGGCCAGGTGCTGTCTTTTGTTTGGCCATGTCGTGTGCGCAGTCACTAGGATTATGTGAATTAATGTACAGTCAGTGTCCCACTTCTTTGTGTTGGTGTAGTGGTGGGCTCTTTGCTTGGGCTATGAGAGGTTTTGGGTTCGACTCTGAGAAAAGGCATATGGACTGTGTATGGCTGCATGTAATTGCCTAGTACAATAGACTGTGTTACTTATGAGTTTCCATTGGATTGATAGGCCAGCTACTGTCTTTTGATTTTGTTTGGCCATGTTGTGTGCGCAGTCACTAGGATTATGTGAATTAATGTAGAATCAGTCTCCTACTACTCAGTGTTGGTGTAGTGGTAGGCTCTTTTCTTGGGCTGTATGAGATTGTGGGTTTGACTCTGAGACAAAGCCTATGGACTTTGTATGGCTGCATGTAATAGCCTAGTGCAATGGACTTTGTTGCCTATGAGTTTCCATTGGATTGATAGGCCAGGTACTGCCTTTTGCTTTTGTTTGGCCATGTTGTGTGCGCAGTCACTAGGATTATGTGAATTAATGTAGACTCTGCTTCACACTTCTCTGTGTTGGTGTAGTGGTAGGCTCTTTGCTTAGGCTACGAGAGGTTGTCGGTTCGACTCTGAGACAAGGCCCATGGACTTTGTATGGCTGCATGTAATTACCTAGTCCAATGGACTGTGTTGCCTATGAGTTTCCATTGGATTGATAGGCCAGTTACAGTCTTTTGCTTTTGTTTGGCCATGTTGTGAGCGCATTCACTAGGATTATGTGAATTAATGTAGAGTCAGGTTCCCACTTCTCTGTGTTGTTGTAGTGGTAGGCTCTTTGCTTGGGCAGCGAGAGGTTGTGGGTTCGACTCTGAGGCAAGGCTGCACTTTGTACTTTGTATGGCTGCATGTAATTGCCTAGTCCAATGGACTGTGTTGCCTATGACTTTCAGTTGGATTGATAGGCCTGGAACTGTGTTTTGCTTTTGTTTGGCCATGTTGTGTGTGCAGTCACTAGGATTAAGTGAATTAATGTAGAGTCAGTTTCCCGCCTTTCTGTGTTGGTGTAGAGGTAGGCTCTTTACTAGGGCTGCGAGAGCTTGTGGGTTTGACTCTGAGGCAAGGCCCATAGACTTTGTATGGCTGCATGTAATTGCCTAGTTCAATTGACTGTGTTACCTATGCGTTTCCATTGGATTGATAGGCCAGGTACTGTCTTATACTTTTGTTTGGCCATGTTGTGTGCGCAGTCACTAGGATTATGTGAATTAATGTAGAGTCAGTTTCCCATTTCTCTGTGTTGGTGTGGTGGTAGGCTCTTTACTTGGGCTGCGAGAGGTTGTGGGTTCAACTCTGAGGCAAGGCTCATGTACTTTGTATGGCTGCATGTAATTGCATAGTCCAATGGACTGTGTTGCCTATGAGTTTCTATTGGATTGATAGGCCAGGTACTGTCTTTTGCTTTTGTTTGGCCATGTAGTGTGCGCAGTCACTAGGATTATGTGAATTAATGTAGAGTCAGTTTCCCACTTCTCTGTGTTGCTGTAGTGGTAGGCTCTTTGCTTGGGCTGCGAGAGGTTGTGGGTTTGACTCTGAGTCAAGGCTCATGGACATTGTATGGCTGCATGTAATTGCCTTGTCCAATGGACTGTGTTGCCAATGAGTTTCCATTGGACTGATAGGCCAGGTATTGTGATCTGCCATTTTGTGTGCGCAGTTACTAGGATTATGTGAATTAATGTAGAATCAGTTTCCCACGTCTCTGTGTTGGTGTAGTGGTAGGCTCTTTGCTTGGGCTACGAAAGGTTGTGGGTTTGTCTCTGAGGCAAGACCCATGGACTTTGTATGATAGCATGTAATTACCTAGTCCAATGGACTGTGTTACCTATGAGTTTCCATTGGATTGATTGGCCAGCTACTGTCTTTTGCTTTTGTTTGGCCATGTTGTGTGCGCAGTCACTAGGATTATGTGAATTAATGTAGAGTCAGTTTCTCACTTCTCTGTGTTGGTGTAGTGTGGGGCCCAATTTTTGGAAAAAAAGGAGACTCCGCTTGGAGTAACCCTTGCTTGCTGTGTTTTTTAAAAGGAGCCAAGATGAACAAGTCATGGTTCAGCAAAGACTTATCTATCTACCCCGGTGTCATCCTAGGGATGGTTAAGTATGGCGTATTTTTGAACGTGCTTGATGCAAATCTACCTGTGAAGTGTACAACTGGGGCACAAGTGCGCATACAACATGGCCAAACAAAAGCAAAAGACAGTACCTGGCCTATCAATCAAATAAAAACTCATATCCAACACAGTCCATTGGACAAGGCAATTACATGCAGCCATACAAAGTCCAAGGGCCTTGCCTCAGAGTCAAACCCACAACCTCTCGCAGCCTAAGCAAAGAGCCTACCACTACACCAACACAGAGAAGTGGGAAGCTGATTCTACATTAATTCTCATAATCCTAGTGACTGCGCACACAACATGGTCAAACAAAAGCAAAAGACAGTGCCTGGCCTATCAATCCATTGGAAACTCATAGGCAACACAGTCCATTTGACTAGGCAATTACATGCAGCCATACAAAGTCCATGGGCCTTGCCTCAGAGTCGAACCCACAACCTCTCGTAGCCCAAGCAAAGAGCCTACCACTACACCAAAATAGAGAAGTGGGAAACTGACTTTACATTAATTCACATAATCCTAGTGATTGCGCACACAACATGGCCAAACAAAAGCATGTACCTGGCCTATCAATCCAATGGAAACTCATAGGTAACACAGTCCATTGGACTAGGCAATTACATGAAGCCATAGAAAGTCCAAGAGGCTTGTCTCAGAGTCAAACCCACAACCTCTCGCAGCCCAAGCAAAGAGCCTACCACTACTCCAAAACAGAGTAGTGAGAAAGTGACTCTACATTAATTCACATAATCCTAGAGACTGCGTTCACAACATGGCCAAACAAAAGCAAAAGACAGTTCCTGGCCTATCAATCCAATGGAAACTCATAGGCAACACAGTCCATTGGACTACGCAATTACATGCAGCCATGCAACGTCCATGGGAGTTGCCTCAGAGTCAAACCCACAAACTCTCGCAGCCCAAGCAAAGAGCCTATCACTACACCAACACAGAGAAGTGGAAAACTGACTCTACATTAATTCACATAATCCTAGTGACTGCGCACACAACATGGCCAAACAAAAGCAAAAGACAGTACCTGGCCTATCAATCCAATGGAAACTCGTAGGCAACACAGTCCATTAGACAAAGAAATTACTTGCAGCCATACAAAGTCCATAGGCCTTGTATCAGAGTCAAACCCACAACCTCTCCCAACCCAAGAATAGAGCACACCAACACACCAACACACCAACACAGAGAAGGCTCTACACTGTTTCACATAATCCTAGTGACTGCGCACACAACTTGGCCAAACAAAAGCAAAAGACAGTACCTGGCCTATCAATCCACTCAAAACACATAGGTAACACAGTCCATTGGACTAGGCAATTACATGCAGCTATACGAAGTCCACGGGGCTTGCCGCAGAGTCGAACGCACAACCTCTCATAGCCTAAGCAAAGAGCCTACCACTACACCAACACAGAAAAGTGATGTACTGACTCTACATTAATTCACATAATCCTAGTGACTGCGCACACAACATGGCCAAACCAAAGCAAATGACAGTACCTGGCCTATCAATCCAATGGAAACTCATATTCCACATAGTCCTTTGAACTAGGCAATTACATGCAGCCATACAAGGTCCATGGGCCTTGCCTCAGCGTCGATTTCACAACCTCTCGCAGCCCAAGCAAAGAGCCTACTACTACACCAACACAGAGAAATGTGAGACTCATTCTACATTAATTCACATAATCCTACCGACTGCGCACACAACATGGACAAACATATGCAAAAGACAGTACCTGGCCTATCAGTCCAATGGAAACTCATAGGCAACACAGACCATTGGACTAGGTAATTACATGCAGCCATACAAAGTCCATGGGTCTTGCCTCAGAGTCAAACCCACAACCTCTTGTAGCCAAATCAAAGAGACTACTGACTCGCCCACCCCAGGGCTATGGGACACACGGTGCCGGGCCGGACTAGTCCGGTGGTAGTCAGTGGTGGCTGGGCCCGGCTCCGTGGCCCTGGTGGGTGTCAGTATAATATGTGGCTGATGACTTTAAGTTTGTGTTCGTGACGCCACCTGTGGTATGCGGCTATTAAGCCGCCGCTGCCGTGTAAGGCCTCCGGGGTGATGAAGTGGCAGCAATGGTGGTACTGCTCCCCACAGGTGGAGCGGTGCCCCGGGACACAGTTGGTGCTTGTGGAAGTCTATGGTGTTGTGTGACTAGCACGGTGCAGGGCCGACAAGCAATGAAAGAAACAGGCACAAACAGTAGTCTCTTTACCTTCTCCTCTTTTACTCGGCAGAAGTTTAGTCCAGGGAGACCGTCACAGATGGTAAAGATGGTCCGGCCGGCCTGGAAGTGCCTGGGGTGATCTTTGGCCAGTTGAGTATGAGGCCTACTCCTTAATCTTTCTTTGCTGTTTTAGGACACTGCACTTTGGGTTAGCAATTGCCCTCCTGCTGCTGGGACTGGTGGTTCGTCCCTTTTTCTGTGGGGTAGACTGCGCAGGCCCTCTCTGGTGCTTCTCTGCTGGAGTCCACACCAGGCCCTTGGGATGCAGCTGTACCTTCAGATTGCTTCTGGGCCAGGGGGCTTGCAGCTCTCCTGCCCTCCGGATTCAGCTACCAGGGATGGATTTTATGCCCTGGCAACTACAGACTCCGATGTCCGAGTCTCTGCTGTGCCTCTCTGCTCCCCTTGCTTCACTGGGCCAAGCTATCCCAGCTCTAGGCCCCAGTTTCACAAGGCAGCACTACTCTGCGTCTGCTCTCTTTCACTCCTGTGTCCAGACTAACTACTACTTCCTCCCTTCAGCCAGACTTAAGGAATGCTCCCTGAAGTTCCAGGTTCAGAGCTCCCTCTGCTGGCCGGAGGGAGAACTGTGTGGGGGGTTAACTTACTGGCCAATAGATCTCCCAATTACCTCCAGGCTCAGCATTAACCCTTTGGGAGGGCAATGCTGTTGTGGCGACCAGGTCCTGGGGCGCCACACTCCCCCTTAGTTAAATTCAGTACTCCCGGACTGTAGAAACAAACATGACATGTTAGAACATTTCATCCCATTATGGGAGGCGCAAATACTTTAACGTTACAAACTTAAACATTACTATAAGAGTCCAGTGTGGCTCCCTGCCGGGTGTCCATTACACTGCTCCATGGGGGACCCGCCGCGATCAAACCCCCAACGTAGGCTCTGGGCGTGCGTCAGAGCATTGATGACCCCACTCTATGCACGCCGGACGGGTTTTTCTTAAGGGGTGTTGAGCACACTGGTGCTAACTATGAACAATTTAGGTGTTGGCCACCCATAGTCCAGTGGCCCAATTGTCCATTTTCGCAATCAAAGAAAAAGAAAAACATTTTGTACACAACCTTACAGACATTTTGCATAACTATGTACATTCTAATAAATACTCCTTCTTTTTCCCTTATACAGTTGACTCTCTATACCTTGGAGGGGGTTGTCCCCGAGTGCTGCGTTGGGACCTGCGTAGCTCTGGTGTTTGCCCCTGACTACGTGGTGCGTCTTCTACCTCAGCACTACAGGTGGGCCTAACCCCGATAGGTAAGCGTGATGGTTGCCTATGTGGTCTAAGAGTCGCCAAGGGTATGACAGGTTCACCACTGACAGGGGGTTGATCCTCCTGTTCCACTGCTGGCGTGTCATCTCGTGTTGGAGCGGACGGTTCTTTAGGTGGATCCGGAACCTTTTCTGTTTCTGGCTCGACCAACTGCGGAAACGTCAAAACTGGTACCACTATGGCATTGTTTATTCGGGTCCAAGTTTTGGGGAATTTTCCAAGGATGGTTTGAATCATCTCCCCTTCTTTCTCTTGACTTTGGGGACTTCCTTGTTCTTCTTCCATTTCTCTTTGGATTCTGCACCGTTCAGGGCACGCTTTCAGGCGGTCTCGAGAAATTGCTTGATAGGTCTTGCCTTCATCCTTGCTTATGAGGCATACCTTACTATTGTCAAAGTTGGAGGGGATAATGGTGTAGGGCTCGTTTTCCCACTGATCATCCAATTTATGCGTCCTCCGCTTCTTCTTGAGGACTTGTTCTCCAGGTGCTAAGGGAGTTGCTGGGGCGACGGCGACTGGGACTGCTTCGGCCGGTGCTGCGGCGCCTTGGGCGATGGCAGCCACCTGCTCTCCCTCTGAGTCGGACATCTTCCTCCCCCTTAGTGAACCTTACCAGGCTCCGTTCACTTTTCAAATTTTCTTCTGGGTCGCGCGGGGTTAACAGCGCTCTGCTCTGATGGCGCGCTCCCTTCGCGCTCTTTGTCAGGCACGCCCCCCTTCTTCCTGCGCTCGGCGCGGCTAATGGCGGCGGCAATTTACAACCAGTATACAGTCTTTTAAGCACAATTCCTGCAGGCGCACAGTACCCGGTGGGACCGGGCACGAAATCCTGTTCGTGACGCCAAAGTTGACTCGCCCACCCCAGGGCTATGGGACACCCGGTGCCGGGCCGGACTAGTCCGGTGGTAGTCAGTGGTGGCTGGGCCCGGCTCCGTGGCCCTGGTGGGTGTCAGTATAATATGTGGCTGATGACTTTAAGTTTGTGTTCGTGACGCCACCTGTGGTATGCGGCTATTAAGCCGCCGCTGCCGTGTAAGGCCTCCGGGGTGATGAAGTGGCAGCAATGGTGGTACTGCTCCCCACAGGTGGAGCGGTGCCCCGGGACACAGTTGGTGCTTGTGGAAGTCTATGGTGTTGTGTGACTAGCACGGTGCAGGGCCGACAAGCAATGAAAGAAACAGGCACAAACAGTAGTCTCTTTACCTTCTCCTCTTTTACTCGGCAGAAGTTTAGTCCAGGGAGACCGTCACAGATGGTAAAGATGGTCCGGCCGGCCTGGAAGTGCCTGGGGTGATCTTTGGCCAGTTGAGTATGAGGCCTACTCCTTAATCTTTCTTTGCTGTTTTAGGACACTGCACTTTGGGTTAGCAATTGCCCTCCTGCTGCTGGGACTGGTGGTTCGTCCCTTTTTCTGTGGGGTAGACTGCGCAGGCCCTCTCTGGTGCTTCTCTGCTGGAGTCCACACCAGGCCCTTGGGATGCAGCTGTACCTTCAGATTGCTTCTGGGCCAGGGGGCTTGCAGCTCTCCTGCCCTCCGGATTCAGCTACCAGGGATGGATTTTATGCCCTGGCAACTACAGACTCCGATGTCCGAGTCTCTGCTGTGCCTCTCTGCTCCCCTTGCTTCACTGGGCCAAGCTATCCCAGCTCTAGGCCCCAGTTTCACAAGGCAGCACTACTCTGCGTCTGCTCTCTTTCACTCCTGTGTCCAGACTAACTACTACTTCCTCCCTTCAGCCAGACTTAAGGAATGCTCCCTGAAGTTCCAGGTTCAGAGCTCCCTCTGCTGGCCGGAGGGAGAACTGTGTTGGGTGTTAACTTACTGGCCAATAGATCTCCCAATTACCTCCAGGCTCAGCATTAACCCTTTGGGAGGGCAATGCTGTTGTGGCGACCAGGTCCTGGGGCGCCACACTACCACTACACGAACACAGAGAAGTGGGAAAATGATTTTACATTAATTCACATAATCCTAGTGACTGCGCACACAACATGGCCAAACAAAAGCAAAAGACAGTACCTGGCTTATCAGTCCAATGGAAACTCATAGGCAACACAAACCATTGGACGAGGCAATTACATGCAACCATACAAAGTCCATGGGCCTTGCCTCAGAGTCGAACCCACAACCTCTCGCAGCCCAAGCAAAGAGCCTACTGTGACGACATGGACTTTCATGGGTTAAAGTTTCCTAAAATTCAGCCAGACAGGATGATAGATTGTTTATAGACGGGGGATAAGTCCCTCATTGTTTTTACAAGACTCTTGTTGACTCATGTAATTGTGTTGGCCACTGAAAGCCAGACGTATTGTTTCTCCAGACTCTTCCAGGAATCATTGTATTGTAGTTGTGTATTGCTAATGTGATTACCTTGGTAGCCATTATCTAGTATGTGCATTCCAGACTACATGTATACCCTCAGTATTTCTGTAGACATTATGTGGATGAACATTGTCCATGCAGCTTGAGATTCATCCGATGGGAGAGGCGATCTTGTCCAACCAATCGATGAGGACGCAGTGTGCCCAGAGGGAGGGCTGTGGCTATAAGAGAGGACTTCTTTAAGCCACCAGATTGATGAAGGTTGTTGCTGGATGCTGATGGATCCAGTCTAAGCTCTTAGGAGCTGACTAGAAGATCAGGATATCTATGGCTTCAATCTAGGGACTCCGGTTCCGGTTGGAGACCATATCCACAGCCTAGGGATTTCGACTCCGGCTGTCAGGATTGTATCATCATACTAGGAATACCTAAGGAGGACACTCAGGTTGGGACAGTTCTGTCACCTGCTACAGACTTTGCAGACCTCACACAGCTTCCTAAATCTGGCATTATTAAATCTCGGTGGGTGCCTGCCAAAAGCGGGGTGCTGCTGGATTGGAGTAAGCGGCCCTGGAAGCTCTGAGGCAAGGACATTCTAATCACTGGTGAGCCAGCGGAAGGGTGAGACTCTGTTGCCTGTTACATTTGTGTTTTGCTGGTTATGTGTTATGTGCCGTTAATTGTTTGGGAATCCAATAAAGTCTAATTATTGTGGTTCCCTCACCCTGTGTTGTCTGAGTAGTGTTCCGCCCACGGGTAAGGAGGCGTGCGTTCAGTTGGGATGAGCCCTGAGCCACGCTGTCTTTCTAAAGGTGGCTGGTTCAGTGGACAAGAGCACACACTGAGCCCCGTGTCTTCACAATTGGTGGCAGCAGTGGGATACTACTCAGCCTGGTTTACCCAGGGGAGCTGCAGCGGACTGGTGTTCGTGGACACTGTCCAGGGCTCAACAAACAGGGAGGTGCATAAGCATACCTATCGGGCCATAAGGGAGGCATTCAGGTTTCAGACGCTGCCATGTCCAACCCCACCAGCTCAGCCATGGGACAAGGACCAGAGAGAAGTTACGACCGCAGCAGTAAATGGATGCTACAGGATCTGTGCCAGAGGCGAAAGATTATCTACTGGAAAACTGAGACTCGGTCGGACTTGATCCAGAAATTAGTCCGTTGGGATGCCCAGAATGATGCAGAGGACGATGAGGATCCCGCCGATATTGACCCAGAGGATTTAAATTATGTGCCACATAATGAATCCAGTGACAATCGGGAATCAACTTTATCCAAAATGGCCCAAGCCACAGCGTTGTTGGATGCATTGGGGCCCAGATCCTCAAGAGAATAGACGGCTTGGGTTCTGGAATATGTTAATGGGATTCCAGCTGCCGTACTGCTAGCACCAGCCACTCGAGAAGGATGGTCCCGCTACCCAGCAGAAGCTGCACCAAAACAAAGGACTAAAACAGGGCTGGTGACTTTCCCAATCTATGGCGCTGGTATACATGTGGGCGCCATGGACATATAGATAAAGATTGTCTCCAAAACCGAGGCCGCATGCTTGGAGCCCATCTGCCAGCTCAGCTGGTCAAGAGCCAGGGACTACGAGACACTGGTTCCTCCATTACCCTGGTAAGCCCAGTTATTGTTTCCCCAGAATATGGAGATAAGGTATGCACACCAGTGACTATGGAAGGGGAATAGCTAGGGACCCCAACATAGAGAAATACTTTGGCGTAGTGTTGGGGCTCTATTGCATTGATCAATTCAGTTGCTAAATTTCTCTTTATTCATATATTCAAGGCAGTAATGCAGGTTCCATTTTTCCCATTTCATCCTTACATATAGCTATTGAATTTTTCATTTCAGTATTCACACAGCAGTTTCTGCTATTACATGTATTCCCCTTGCATAGTCACTGGTGTGCATACCTTATCTCCATATAGTGATGTTTTTTTGCGGTTTTTGCACCCAGTTCAGACATAGAGTGGAGTTCCAAACGTTGTTCCTTGATTGTTTCCCCAGAAGACCCTTTACCAGATTCCCAATTATCCATCTCCCTGGCTGAGGGCCAGCGCTCAGATGTCCCTCTGGCATGTGTGCAGTTGGACCTAAGGACCGACCAGGGATCCACACCTGGTATTTTGGGAACTAATCAGGAAGCGATCGATGTGGGACTTGTGAACAGTCTCCCTATACCTGTCATTGTGGAGCCTGACCAGAGCAAGGCTGATGTGGAGCTTATGAACAGCCTCCCCACCCCTGGTATTTTGGGAACTAATCAGGAAGCGATCGATGTGGGACTTGTGAACAGTCTCCCTATACCTGTCATTGTGGAGACTGACCAGAGCAAGGCTGATGTGGAGCTTATGGACACCGTCCCCACACCAGTTACTTTGGGGTCTGACCAGGAAGAGGTCCATATGGAGTTTATGGACAGCCTCCCCACACCTGTTGTTTCGAGGACTAGCCAGGAGGAAGTTGAAGTGGGGTTCATAGATGGCCCCACCAAGCCTGTTGTTTTGCATACCACTCAGAGGGAAGTGAAAGTGGGGCTTGGGGATTACCTGCTCACACCAGTCATTTTGGAGAATGACCTAGGAGAAGGACTATCCAGTCAGTTTGAAGCAGCCATCACCCACTTCCAAGCCAAGCAGGACCCTGATGTGGATCTTTCTAACATCTTTTCCAAGGATAATTCACATTCCCAGTCTCCAGCATCCACTTCTGAGCCAAGAACCGTGAGTAAGCCTAACCAAGATGTAGCTATTGACTGGGGGAAGATTGATAGTAAGAAATATATGCAAGCCCAATTCTTCGACCCCACCTTAGAGCGTGTCCACAATATGGCTGCTCAACTTGGGGGAGGTAAACAGGGGGAGGTGTATAGATGCGAGCCTCTGTTGCTGACCTCACCATTAAAAAGGACAATGCCGTCAAGAGGAGAAGGATGATCGGAAGCCTATCATGTCTGGCTAATATTAAGAAGGGGGAGGAATGTGATGACATGGACTCTCATGGGTTAAAGTTTCTTAAAATTCAGCCAGACAGGATGATAGATTGTTTATAGACAGGGTATAAGTCCCTCATTGTTTTTACAAGACTCTTGTTGACACATGTAATTGTGTTGGCCACTGAAAGCCAGACGTATTGTTTCTCCAGACTCTTCCAGTAATCATTGTATTGTAGTTGTGTATTGCTAATGTGATTACCTTAGTAGCCATTATCCAGTATGTTCATTCCAGACTACATGTTTACCCTCAGTATTTCTGTAGACATCATGTGGATGAACATTGTCCATGCAGCTTGAGATTCATCCGATGGGAGAGGTAATCTCATCCAACCAATTAATGAGGACGCAGTGTGCCCAGAGGGAAGGCTGTGGCTATAAGAGAGGACTTCTTTAAGCCACCAGATTGATGAAGGTTGTTGATGGATGCTGATGGATCCAGTCTAAGCTCTTAGGAGCTGACTAGAGGATCAGGATATCTATGGCTTCAATCTGGACTAGGTAATTACATGCAACCATACAAAGTCCATGGCCTTGCCTCAGAGTCAAACCCATAACCTTTCACAGCCAAGCAAAGAGCCCACCACTACACCAACACAGAAGTGGGAAACCAATTCTACATTAAATCACATAATCCTAGTGACTGCGCACACAACATGGCCAAACAAAAGCAAAAGACAGTACCTGGCCTATCAATCCAATGGAAACTCATAGGTAACACAGTCAATTGGACTAGGCAATTACATGCAGCCATACAAAGTCCATAGGCCTTGCCTCAAAATCAAACCCACATCCTCTCGTAGCGCAAGCAAAGAGCCTACCACTACACCAACACAGAGAAGTGGGAAATTGATTCTACATTAATTCACATAATCCTGGTGACTGCGCACACAACATGGCCAAACAAAAGCAAAAGACAGTACCTGGCCTATCAATCCAAATGAAACTCATAAGCAACACAGTGTATTGGACTAGACAATTACATGCTGCCATGCAAAGTCCATGGGCCTTGCCTCAGAGTCAAACCCACAACCTCTCGTACCCCAAAAAAAGAGCCTATCACTACACCAACACAGAGAAGTGGGGATCTGATTCTACATTAACTCACATAATCCTAGTGACTGCGCACACAACATGGCCAATCAAAAGCAAAAGACAGTACCTGGTTTATCAATCCAATGAAAACGCATAGGCAACACAGTCCATTGGACTAGGCAATTACACGGAGCCATACAAAGTCCATGGGCCTTGCCTCAGAGTCAAACCTAAAACCTCTCGTAGCCCAAGCAAAGAGCCTACCACTACACCAACACAGAGAAGTGGGGAATTGATTCTACATTAACTCACATAATCCTAGTGACTGCGCACACAACATGGCCAAACAAAAGCAAAAGACAGTACCAGGCCTATCAATCCAACGGAAACTCATAGGCAACACAGTCCATTGAACTAGACAATTACAAGCAGCCAAAGTCCATGGGCCTTGCCTCAGAGTAAAACTCACAACCTTTCGCAGCCCAAGCAAAGAGCCTACCACTACACCAACACAAAGAAGTGGGAATCTGATTCTACATTAATTCACATAATCCTAGTGACTGCGCACTCAACATTTCCAAACCAATGCAAAAGACAGTATCTGGCCTATCAATCCAATGGAAACTCAAAGGTAACACAGTCCATTGGCCTAAGCAATTACATGCAACCATACAAATTCCATGGGCCTTGCCTCAGAGTCAAACCCACAACCTCTCGCAGCTAAAGTAAAGAGCCTATCACTACACCAACACAGAGAAGGAGAAAGCTGTCTCTACATTAATTCACATAATCCTAGTGACCGCGCACACAAAATGGCCAAACAAAAGCAAAAGACAGTACCTGGCCTATCAATCCAATGGAAACTCAAAGGTAACACAGTCCATTGAACTAGGCAATTACATGCAGCCATACAAATTCCATGGGCCTTGCCTCAGAGTTGAACCGACAACCTCTTGTAACACAAGCAAAGAGCCCACCACTACACCAACACAGAGAAGTGAGAAACTGACTCTACATTAATTCACATAATCCTAGTGACTGCGCACACAACATGGATAAACAAAAGCATAAGACAGTACCTGGCCTATCAATCAAATGGAAACACATAGGTAACACTGTCCATAGGACAAGGAAATTACATGCAGCCATAGAAAGTCCATGGGCCTTGCCTCGGAGTCGAACCAACAACCTCTCGCAGCCCAAGCAAAGACCCTTCCAATACACCAACACAGAGAAGTGGGAAACTGATTCTACAATAAATCACATAATCCTACTGACTGCACACACAACAAAAGACAGTACCTGGCCTATCAATCAAATGGAAACTCATAGGCAACACAGTCCATTGGATTAAGCAATTACATGCAGCCATACAAAGTCCATGTGCCTTAGCCTCAGAGTCAAACCCACACCCTCTAGCAGGCCAAACCAAGCACCTACCACTTCACCAACACAGAGAAGTGGGAAGCTGGTTCTACATTAAGTCACATAATCCTGGTGACTGCGTACACAACATGGCCAAACAAAAGCAAAAGACAGTACCTGGCCTATCAATCCAATGGAAACTAATAGGTAATACAGTCCATTAGACAAGGCAATTACATGCAGCCATACAAAGTCCATGGGCCTTGCTTGAGAACCTAACCCACAACCTCTTGCAGAACAAGCAAAGAGCCTACCACTACACCAACTTAGAGAAGTGGGAAGCTAAGTCTACATTAATTCACATAATCCTAGTGACTGCGCACACAACATGGCCAAACAAAAGCTAAAGACAGTTCCTGACCTATAAATCCAATGGAAACTCATAGGCAACACAGTCCATTGGACGAGGCAATTACATGAATCCATACAAAGTCCATGGGCCTTGCCTCAGAGTCAAACCCACAAACTCTCACAGCCCAAGAAAAGAGCCCAGCACTTCACCAACACAGAGAAATGGCAAAATGATACTACAATAATTCACATAATCCTAGTGACTGCGCATACAGCATGGCCAAGCAAAAGCAAAAGGCAGTCCCTGGCCTATCAATCTAATGGAAACTCATAGGCAACACAGTCCATTGGACTAGGCAATTACATGCAGCCATACAAAGTCCATGGGCCTTGTCTCAGTAATCAAACCCTCAACCTTTCGTAACCCAAGCAAAGAGCCTACCACTACACCAACACAGAGAAGTGGGAAACTGACTCTACATTAATTCACATAATTCTAGTGACTGCGCACACAACATGGCCAAACAAAAGGAAATACAGTACCTGGCCTATAAATCCATTGGAATCTCATAGGCAACACAGTCCATTGGACTAAGCAATTACATGCAACCATACAAAGTCCATGGGCCTTGCTTCAGAGCATAACCCACAAACTCTCACAGCCCAAGCAAAGAGCCTTCCACTACACCAACACAGAGAAGTGGAAAACGGATTCTACAAGAAACTATTATGAAATTTCAGTGTATAGTGTGCGGGAACAGCGCATTCAGATCACTGCTGTATGTATAATTTTTTTTTTTCCCTTGTCTTTCTTCCCTAAGCGCGCGCCTGTAGTGGGGCGGGCCAGCATGTCAGCCAATCCCAGACACACACACAGCTAAGTGGACTTTTAGCTAGAGAAGCAACGGCATGTGTGATAGGATGTCCATGTCACATGTCCCTGCATTATAAAAACGGACATTTTCCTCCAGCACGCCATTATCTGCCTTCTGCGTCCTTGGTGTCAGGCACCGCTGGCACAGCTCCTATCTCCGATACTGCTGTGTACGCTCTATACACAGCGCTGTACAGAATAGGGATAGTACTTTCTATCAGTCCTTTTAAGGGCTAATACCGGCAGGGTCAGAGCCATAGGAGACAGGTCCGTGAAAACAGAGTTTAACAGCTACACAAGATGACAGCGTCTGTGTAGCTAAGGTCAGGGATTTCCTTGCTGCATTTCCCCATTAGGAGGGATAGAAAGGCAGGCTTCCTTTCCTCTACCCAGACCCACAACCCTGCCACTGTACCCTCCTGCACTTTGCACACTCAAGCTCATTGTTACTAAGCCATTATACTAGCAAACACTGAGTGAACTTAGTGGCATCCTAAACGTGGCTGTTGGACTTCTGTATTGTCCCACTAGTGCAAAGATATTTGCAGCACGTCTACCTGCATTGCACACTCAAACTCATTGTTACTAAGCCATTATACTAGCAAACACTGAGTGAACTTAGTGGCATCCTAAAAGTGGCTGTTGGACTTCTGTATTATCCCACTAGTGCAAAGATATTTGCAGCACGTCTGCTTGCATTGCACACTCAAACTCATTGTTACTAAGCCATTATACTAGCAAACACTGAGTGAACTTAGTGGCATCCTAAAAGTGGCTGTAGGACTTCTGTATTGTCCCACTAGTGCAAAGATATTTGCAGCACGTCTGCCTGCATTGCACACTCAAACTCATTGTTACTAAGCCATTATACTAGCAAACACTGAGTGAACTTAGTGGCATCCTAAACGTGGCTGTTGGACTTCCATTAGTGTCCCACTGGTGCCAAGCTATTTCTAGCACCTGTGCAGGACACCCTCCTGCTCTGTTTTTAATAAGCTATCATGATAGCCAAAAATGCTGCCATTTAGTGGCATACTAGAACTGGCTGTTGTATTTCATTATTGTCCCACTGGTGCCAAGCTATTTCTAGCACCTGTGCAGGACACCCTCCTGCTCTGTTTTTAATAAGCTATAATGATAGCCAAAAATGCTGCCATTTAGTGACATACTAGAACTGGCTGTTGTATTTCATTATTGTCCCACTGGTGCAAATCTATATGCAGCACCTCTGCATGACACCCTCATGCACATTTTGCTATGCTAATTTTATAGCAAACTCAGGGAATTCCTTGCTGAATTTGATCATTCGGACGGATAGGAAGTGAGGCTTCCTTTAGCTTTTCCTTCTGTTCATAGACAGCATCTCCAAGTCCACACCCGAAGAGCAATTTCTCCTTCACGTCTAAGTGTGGAGAGGCAGCTAGTGCGCATGCGTGTGCCGATTTACCCCAGCCGCAGCCTAACTACAGTGTTTCGCCTAGTGAGTATGCTCAGCCTGACTGTGCCATTCCTGAGGCTAAGTCTTCATTTCGGGATACAGTGCATGCTCCCACACTTAGTGCGAAATGCCTCTTTGCACGGGTACTTGCATTCCGTGCCGGGTCTAAGTCCTGTTTTGTGCCTAGACACCATGCTAAAGCTGATAGTCTTTTTTCAGAGACTGTATTTCATGCTACTGAGCATGCTCAGGCACTTACTGCATCAGAGACTAGGTCCGGTAATGAACTCTTTGGCCCTGCCCCTGATGTGGGGGGCCCATATAGACCACAGGGCATCAGGTGTCCTGACGATGTGGCCAGGCCACTCCCAAATGGCTTGCATAGGCCCGCCCCTATGACTTGTCACCTCATTATTGATGGTCAGACGATGACTGGTGAGGTGTTTGTGTCGTGGCAGCCATCAGGTCATTATTGAAGTTGCGGTTCCAAATAGGACGCTAGTTATGCCACTCATGACGTGTCACTCTGCTTTTGTCTCCAGGAGGTGCATTGTGGTCCACCCTGGTTTGGGGCGGACCCAGGTTATAAAACGGGCTTGAGCCAACAAGGAGGAGCGCAGTCTTCTATTATGCTCCGAAAGAGCACACCTCCATGTGTTGAACACATTGCGGCTTTAGGCCAGAGATAGGCAGGGATAGAGCGTCGATGCAGGCCGCCACCACAGTTGGTAACGCAGAACGGTTAAAACCAGTTCCTGTACTACAAGTCCTGCTTGTGCAGCCCAGTGGCATTAACAGGCCTGCTGCCGCTGATGCGCCTGCTGTCCACAGGTGTGGCCCCAATGCACACGGTCAGCGTACTGAATGGCCCCTGTGATGTTAACAGGGAGTTCCTGGGCTGGGTGGGCGTGTGGACCCTGTGACACTAACAGGGCTCCCAGTCTCCAGATCCGAGTGGCGTCTAACTCGGTTCAGGCAACTATTAGTTTCATAGCCACACAGATCTGTATCCTCCACCTAACATTCCAGTTGCCAACCTCTCCTTTTCCATCTGGGAGCACGGTGGACATTGACTGCTGATGGGGATATATACCTTTCTCTTTCTTTTCTTATTAATTTTCGTTATATAGCGGTAACATAGTATATACCACCTTATCCAAATCTGCCAGTCCCACCGTAACAGATGGTGTTTCTTCATCAAATGTTACTTTTGCTTAACCACCAAACCCACGGACAAAAACTTTTTTCCCCTTTCCACCAGCATCTGTCCTTTTTCAACTCATTTGGTATATGACCAAAAGTGCAACTCTGCAGGGACACCGTACTCAATGCCATCTCAGCACAGCAGCAAGCCCTCGGTCCCTCAGATGTGGACAAGTAAAAGACCATTTCCTCCTATCCATGACAAAGCGTTGAGATTCACTCTGTGCAGCACTGGTGTTTACTGGAAAAGCAGATCTAAGAATCCGTATCACCATCTGCAGATACTCCTGTATACGTGCGTCCCTTTCTATGGCAGGAATTATTTCGCCAAATTTTGTCTTGTACCAGGGATCTAACAGTGTGGCAACCCAGTAGTTAGCATTACTTCGAATTCGTACAATCCGAGGGTTATGTTGTAGGTAGTGCAGCAAGAAGGCTCTCATGTGTCTTGTGCATCAAGGAGGACCAAGTCCTTGGTGTGTTGGTGGCAGAGAGGTGAGAATCGTGCCTCCTTCCTCTGCCCTCTCCCCCAAACCTCGCACAACCGAAATGTGAGCAAGCTCTCACTCATCTGCTGAGTCTTCCATGCCCATCGCCAGTTCGTCCTCCATTTCTTCATGGGCTCCTGCACCTTCCTCAACAATTTTTGCTGATACTATGCGCCCTTGTTAATCCCTCTCCCCCACCGTCCCTTGACTTCCGCCTAGGTGCCGCTCACCGTCTGGACCTTGTAGATCTTATTATCCCTTCTGCATATGACTCCTCCTGTACTTCCTTCCCTTCCTCTTGGACCAACACCTGACTCCGAATAATGCTTACAGTGTGCTCCATCTTGTAGATGACCAGAATTGTCACGCTGAGAATGGCATCGCCAGTGCTAAACATCTTCGTCAACATTTGTAAACTGTGTAGAAGGGTGCATAGGTCCTTGATCTGACACCACTCCAGCAGCGTGATCTGCACCACCTCTGGATCAAGTAAGCCCAGGGTATACGTCATACCGTATTTCAGCAGGGCTCTGCAGTGCTGCCACAGACGCTGCAACATGTGCAGATTCCAATTCCTGCATGTCGGAACATCGCATTTCCGACGTTTAACCGCCAGACCCTAAGACTTCAGGAGCGATGAAAGTTGTTGAGCTGCTAGGTGCGAAGGATGAAAGTGAGAACATAGCAGCATGCCCGCTGCACAGGGCCATGTAGGCCGGGATGGTATTTTAAAAATTGCTGGAGAATAAGATTCAACACGTGAGCCATACAAGGCACGTGTGTCACATTGGCCTGACGAAGGGCCGCAGACAGGTTTGCATCATTGCCGCACACGGCTGTTAAGTCACCAACGTAGTCCACTCAATCAATTTGTACTCCGGTCGCCAGGTGACAACGTGTTCCTTTCGTGCATAGTGCTGATGATGGGAAAGGAGTCGATGCCAGCGGCGCAGGTGGACGCAGGTTATGGTCACCCACTGGGTTGCGTTACCTTGACAGATACAGAACCACAGGCTGAACGTAGGTGGTGGGTATCTCACAGATGAAGTACCATCATTCAGCTACAACCAATGGGAAGACACCACACCCTTTTTTAGGCCCCTCCTGTCTGCAGACCACTGCCAGACAAAGCTATGAACCTCTTGTTACTGTTACCCCCAGTTCAGTTTTATGATTTTGTGTGCTTGTTACCTGACTACTTTTCGTGCTTGCTGTTTATGTACCTCGTTGGCCGATCCGCATTTCACCTCTGCTTGTTTTCTGATTAAGTCCTGGCCATCCCATTCTGTTCCTCTTCCTCAATTAATGTTTTTGACCCTGCATGACTACTATTCTCTTGAACTGCAGCCTTCTTCAGGTATTGATCAACTTGGGCCCTGTGTAATTCCAAATCACTGTATAGGGGTTAAAGGGTTTCAGGGTTCTGGGTGTCCAGCTTGGTGAGTGGCTTGCCTCTAGCCTATCCTTTACAGCCCATCTGAGTGTGTGGATCCAGGCAGGCGTTACACCGTGCCCTCTGCAGAAGGCCATGTAGGCCGGGATAGTGTTTTAAAAATTGCTGGACAACCAGGTTCAACACGTGAGCCATACAAGGCACGTGTGTCACATTTCCCTGAAGAAGGGTCGCAGACTGGTTTGCATCATTGTCGCACCCGACCTTCCCTGGCTGCTGGTTGAGTGGAGACAACCATTGATGAAACTCGGTCTCACTCTCCAGAGCTTACCGTCCACAACTCCTCAGCGGTGTGACTCACATTTCCCAGACATTTCTAAGTAAAGAGTCAACCGCATCATGCTGTTGAGCTGTGCTGCCAGCATAGTAAGGAGGTGTGTGGGCTTCCTTGGGCGCAGTTACAAGGAAGGGTGGCCTGACCACACAGGATTTGGGCCGAGGTGGAGGACCCACACGAGGTTGAGGAGGCAGAAGCAGTGGAGGAACTTGTACATACAGAGGAAGGATTGACACACAAGTCGTGGGGACGGCAAGACTTGTACAGCAAACCCTTCTCCATCTCTCACCATAGTTACCCAGTGCCCAGTCAGCAACATGTAACTCCCCTGTCCATGCTTACTGGTCCAAGTATCTGTGGTGAAATGCACCCTGTCACACACAGAGTTTCTCAAGGAATCGGTGAGGTTGCTGCTGTGGTAGCGCGGGCACGCCTTTCTTGGAGAAGGAGTGATGACTGGCCATCGGCTCTTGGGGCACTGCAATGGGCATAAGGTCTCGAAAATCCTCAGTCTAAAAAGGGTGTAAAGTAGAGATGAGCGAACCGGTCGCGGTTCGGCTCGAGGTTGGTTCGCCGAACGGACCTCCCGTTCGAGTTCGGTTCGTCGAACGTTCGACGAACCGAACTCGAACTGCATAGGAAACAATGGCAGGCAATCACAAACACAGAAAAACACCTAGAAAACACCCTCAAAGGTGTCCAAAAGGTCACAAACAACTCACAACACATGGGAAAGTGACAAGGACATATACTCATGCGAAAACAAAAGAGCTGGACAAGGAAAAAGAGGAGGACACACAGATATATGAGTATATGCAAGGAAACATGCCATTATTGTGCAACTTGAGCCCTGCTCATTCTTGGCTTCCAATCTTGATAAATTGCCTGAGCTCGCCACGTACGTCTTGGGGATCTTGTCGTGTCCTGCAGCCAGCGTTCTCTCGGAACCTGTCTTCAGTGCTGCTGTGGGTCTGCTGGCAGATAAGCACACGTGTCTGTCCACTGACAATGTGGACATGGCTCTCAGAGGACTTTTCTTCCCCGGGGTCAGCCAGGGGACGGGAAAGGCACGCGTATTTTTGAGAGTGCTTCATGCAAAGCATCTTTTTCTTTTTCAAAAGGGGGCTCAACCGATGCCAGTCAAGTGGGGTGTGTGTGGCCCAGTGAGTGGCAACGAGGGAGACTGTGGTTGGAGTCCCCTCGCTGTGTTTCTAAAAGAACCAAGATGAACAAGTCATGGCTCTCAGAGGACTTTTCTTCCCCGGGGTCAGCCAGGGGACGGGAAAGGCACGCGTATTTTTGAGAGTGCTTCATGCAAAGCATCTTTTTCTTTTTCAAAAGGGGGCTCAACCGATGCCAGTCAAGTGGGGTGTGTGTGGCCCAGTGAGTGGCAACGAGGGAGACTGTGGTTGGAGTCCCCTCGCTGTGTTTCTAAAAGAACCAAGATGAACAAGTCATGGCTCTCAGAGGACTTTTCTTCCCCGGGGTCAGCCAGGGGACGGGAAAGGCACGCGTATTTTTGAGAGTGCTTCATGCAAAGCATCTTTTTCTTTTTCAAAAGGGGGCTCAACCGATGCCAGTCAAGTGGGG
Source organism: Anomaloglossus baeobatrachus (assembly GCF_048569485.1). NCBI lineage: Eukaryota > Metazoa > Chordata > Amphibia > Anura > Aromobatidae > Anomaloglossus > Anomaloglossus baeobatrachus. Next base: position 23,892 of record NW_027442605.1, read on the forward strand.
TGTGTGTGGCCCAGTGAGTGGCAACGAGGGAGACTGTGGTTGGAGTCCCCTCGCTGTGTTTCTAAAAGAACCAAGATGAACAAGTCATGGCTCTCAGAGGACTTTTCTTCCCCGGGGTCAGCCAGGGGACGGGAAAGGCACGCGTATTTTTGAGAGTGCTTCATGCAAAGCATCTTTTTCTTTTTCAAAAGGGGGCTCAACCGATGCCAGTCAAGTGGGGTGTGTGTGGCCCAGTGAGTGGCAACGAGGGAGACTGTGGTTGGAGTCCCCTCGCTGTGTTTCTAAAAGAACCAAGATGAACAAGTCATGGCTCTCAGAGGACTTTTCTTCCCCGGGGTCAGCCAGGGGACGGGAAAGGCACGCGTATTTTTGAGAGTGCTTCATGCAAAGCATCTTTTTCTTTTTCAAAAGGGGGCTCAACCGATGCCAGTCAAGTGGGGTGTGTGTGGCCCAGTGAGTGGCAACGAGGGAGACTGTGGTTGGAGTCCCCTCGCTGTGTTTCTAAAAGAACCAAGATGAACAAGTCATGGCTCTCAGAGGACTTTTCTTCCCCGGGGTCAGCCAGGGGACGGGAAAGGCACGCGTATTTTTGAGAGTGCTTCATGCAAAGCATCTTTTTCTTTTTCAAAAGGGGGCTCAACCGATGCCAGTCAAGTGGGGTGTGTGTGGCCCAGTGAGTGGCAACGAGGGAGACTGTGGTTGGAGTCCCCTCGCTGTGTTTCTAAAAGAACCAAGATGAACAAGTCATGGCTCTCAGAGGACTTTTCTTCCCCGGGGTCAGCCAGGGGACGGGAAAGGCACGCGTATTTTTGAGAGTGCTTCATGCAAAGCATCTTTTTCTTTTTCAAAAGGGGGCTCAACCGATGCCAGTCAAGTGGGGTGTGTGTGGCCCAGTGAGTGGCAACGAGGGAGACTGTGGTTGGAGTCCCCTCGCTGTGTTTCTAAAAGAACCAAGATGAACAAGTCATGGCTCTCAGAGGACTTTTCTTCCCCGAGGTCAGCCAGGGGACGGGAAAGGCACGCGTATTTTTGAGAGTGCTTCATGCAAAGCATCTTTTTCTTTTTCAAAAGGGGGCTCAACCGATGCCAGTCAAGTGGGGTGTGTGTGGCCCAGTGAGTGGCAACGAGGGAGACTGTGGTTGGAGTCCCCTCGCTGTGTTTCTAAAAGAACCAAGATGAACAAGTCATGGCTCTCAGAGGACTTTTCTTCCCCGGGGTCAGCCAGGGGACGGGAAAGGCACGCGTATTTTTGAGAGTGCTTCATGCAAAGCATCTTTTTCTTTTTCAAAAGGGGGCTCAACCGATGCCAGTCAAGTGGGGTGTGTGTGGCCCAGTGAGTGGCAACGAGGGAGACTGTGGTTGGAGTCCCCTCGCTGTGTTTCTAAAAGAACCAAGATGAACAAGTCATGGCTCTCAGAGGACTTTTCTTCCCCGGGGTCAGCCAGGGGACGGGAAAGGCACGCGTATTTTTGAGAGTGCTTCATGCAAAGCATCTTTTTCTTTTTCAAAAGGGGGCTCAACCGATGCCAGTCAAGTGGGGTGTGTGTGGCCCAGTGAGTGGCAACGAGGGAGACTGTGGTTGGAGTCCCCTCGCTGTGTTTCTAAAAGAACCAAGATGAACAAGTCATGGCTCTCAGAGGACTTTTCTTCCCCGGGGTCAGCCAGGGGACGGGAAAGGCACGCGTATTTTTGAGAGTGCTTCATGCAAAGCATCTTTTTCTTTTTCAAAAGGGGGCTCAACCGATGCCAGTCAAGTGGGGTGTGTGTGGCCCAGTGAGTGGCAACGAGGGAGACTGTGGTTGGAGTCCCCTCGCTGTGTTTCTAAAAGAACCAAGATGAACAAGTCATGGCTCTCAGAGGACTTTTCTTCCCCGGGGTCAGCCAGGGGACGGGAAAGGCACGCGTATTTTTGAGAGTGCTTCATGCAAAGCATCTTTTTCTTTTTCAAAAGGGGGCTCAACCGATGCCAGTCAAGTGGGGTGTGTGTGGCCCAGTGAGTGGCAACGAGGGAGACTGTGGTTGGAGTCCCCTCGCTGTGTTTCTAAAAGAACCAAGATGAACAAGTCATGGCTCTCAGAGGACTTTTCTTCCCCGGGGTCAGCCAGGGGACAGGAAAGGCACGCGTATTTTTGAGAGTGCTTCATGCAAAGCATCTTTTTCTTTTTCAAAAGGGGGCTCAACCGATGCCAGTCAAGTGGGGTGTGTGTGGCCCAGTGAGTGGCAACGAGGGAGACTGTGGTTGGAGTCCCCTCGCTGTGTTTCTAAAAGAACCAAGATGAACAAGTCATGGCTCTCAGAGGACTTTTCTTCCCCGGGGTCAGCCAGGGGACGGGAAAGGCACGCGTATTTTTGAGAGTGCTTCATGCAAAGCATCTTTTTCTTTTTCAAAAGGGGGCTCAACCGATGCCAGTCAAGTGGGGTGTGTGTGGCCCAGTGAGTGGCAACGAGGGAGACTGTGGTTGGAGTCCCCTCGCTGTGTTTCTAAAAGAACCAAGATGAACAAGTCATGGCTCTCAGAGGACTTTTCTTCCCCGGGGTCAGCCAGGGGACGGGAAAGGCACGCGTATTTTTGAGAGTGCTTCATGCAAAGCATCTTTTTCTTTTTCAAAAGGGGGCTCAACCGATGCCAGTCAAGTGGGGTGTGTGTGGCCCAGTGAGTGGCAACGAGGGAGACTGTGGTTGGAGTCCCCTCGCTGTGTTTCTAAAAGAACCAAGATGAACAAGTCATGGCTCTCAGAGGACTTTTCTTCCCCGGGGTCAGCCAGGGGACGGGAAAGGCACGCGTATTTTTGAGAGTGCTTCATGCAAAGCATCTTTTTCTTTTTCAAAAGGGGGCTCAACCGATGCCAGTCAAGTGGGGTGTGTGTGGCCCAGTGAGTGGCAACGAGGGAGACTGTGGTTGGAGTCCCCTCGCTGTGTTTCTAAAAGAACCAAGATGAACAAGTCATGGCTCTCAGAGGACTTTTCTTCCCCGGGGTCAGCCAGGGGACGGGAAAGGCACGCGTATTTTTGAGAGTGCTTCATGCAAAGCATCTTTTTCTTTTTCAAAAGGGGGCTAAACCGATGCCAGTCAAGTGGGGTGTGTGTGGCCCATTGAGTGGCAACGAGGGAGACTGTGGTTGGAGTCCCCTCGCTGTGTTTCTAAAAGAACCAAGATGAACAAGTCATGGCTCTCAGAGGACTTTTCTTCCCCGGGGTCAGCCAGGGGACGGGAAAGGCACGCGTATTTTTGAGAGTGCTTCATGCAAAGCATCTTTTTCTTTTTTCAAAAGGGGGCTCAACCGATGCCAGTCAAGTGGGGTGTGTGTGGCCCAGTGAGTGGCAACGAGGGAGACTGTGGTTGGAGTCCCCTCGCTGTGTTTCTAAAAGAACCAAGATGAACAAGTCATGGCTCTCAGAGGACTTTTCTTCCCCGGGGTCAGCCAGGGGACGGGAAAGGCACGCGTATTTTTGAGAGTGCTTCATGCAAAGCATCTTTTTCTTTTTCAAAAGGGGGCTCAACCGATGCCAGTCAAGTGGGGTGTGTGTGGCCCAGTGAGTGGCAACGAGGGAGACTGTGGTTGGAGTCCCCTCGCTGTGTTTCTAAAAGAACCAAGATGAACAAGTCATGGCTCTCAGAGGACTTTTCTTCCCCGGGGTCAGCCATGGGACGGGAAAGGCACGCGTATTTTTGAGAGTGCTTCATGCAAAGCATCTTTTTCTTTTTCAAAAGGGGGCTCAACCGATGCCAGTCAAGTGGGGTGTGTGTGGCCCAGTGAGTGGCAACGAGGGAGACTGTGGTTGGAGTCCCCTCGCTGTGTTATACATGCTTTTAGAAGGGCATGACATGGCTTGGAGGTTGACTTTCATAAAATGCAAACTGTTGGCTACCAAAATGCTGCCTTTCCAACAACTGTGGTTATAGGCAATGAGGAACATACTGATGAAGATGAGACGCAGATACCCGATTGGGATGACAACTTAAATATTCGGTCAGGGCAAAAAGAAACTCGGTCTGAGGGGGAGGGGAGTGCAAACACAACAATTGATGATGAAGTTCTAGATCCCACCTACTGTCAACCCACAGTCAGACACTCGAGGAGGTCAATAGAGGCGGTGGAGGAGGATGCAACCGACGTCGAAGTAACCTGGCGCCTTCCTGGACACAGTCGGAGCACTGGTAGCACGTCTACAACTGCATCCTCAGCCACCACTCTGCCTCTGAGCATTATTCGGGGTGGATCAACAGGTCGCATGGCCTCTAAGCCTTGCCTAGCCTGGTCCTTTTTTGACATAAAAAAAGATCGGCCAAATTATGTGATCTGTAACATTTGCCATGGTTATCTTAGTAGAGGTCAAAACCTCAGCAGTTTGACAACTTCTTCCATGAATCGTCACATGAATAAATATCATATGGCCTGGTGGGAAGCTCACCGTGCTGCAATGCGGCCTAGTGGAGCCAACCATCCACCGCCTGCCCCTTCCAGGGCATCCGCGCGCTCGTCATCTTCTAGGACTGTGGGGACAGCTGTCACACCTGTTTTTCCACCCACAACTTCCACCACTGTAACCGCAACAGGCAGTTTGCTTGGTAGGTCGTCAGTTGGTTTGGAAGGGGAAACAAGTGAGTGTGTACAGCTCTCTCAGACATCGATAGCACCAACTTTGGATGAAGGTAACATCATGTCTCCGCCTGCACTTTCCTCCCAAAGCTGCATTTTTCCAGGGACACCCTACTCAACACCGTCTACACACAGCAGCCAGATCTCTGTCCCTCAGATGTGGTCAAATAAAAGGCCACTTCCTTCGACCCATGACAAAGCGAAGAGGTTGACTCTATCCCTCTGTAAGCTGTTGGCTACAGAAATGCTGCCTTTCCGCCTAGTGGACACACAGGATTTTAGAGACCTTATATCTGTCGCTGTGCCCCAGTACCAGATGCCTAGTCGCCACTACTTCTCTAAGAAAGGTGTGCCCGCGCTACACCAGCATGTCGCACACAATATCACCGCTTCCTTGAGAAACTCTGTGTGTGAACGGGTGAATTTCAGCACCGATACTTGGACCAGTAAGCATGGACAGGGACGTTACATGTCGCTGACTGGGCACTGGGTAACTATGGTGATAGATGGTGAAGGGTCTGCTGCACAAGTCTTGCCGTCCCCACGACTTGTGTGTCAATCCTCTGTCTGTCCAAGTTCCGCCACTGCTTCTGCATCCTCCACCTCATCTGGGTCCTCCACCTCCGCCCCAAGCCTGCCTGGTCAGGCCACCAGCGTTCTCACTGCGCAGAAGGAATCACGCACCCCTCATTACTATGCTGGCAGCAGAGCGCAACGGCATCAGGCGGTCTTTAGCTTGACATGTCTTGGGAATAAGAGTCACACAGCTGAGGAGTTGTGGTCAGCTCTGTGGTCCAAGTTTAATAAATGGTTGTCTCCACTCAACCTGCAGCCTGGTAAGGCCGTGTGCGACAATGCTGCAAACCTGGGTGCGGCCCTTCGCCTGGGCAAGGTGACACACGTGCCTTGTATGGCTCACGTGTTGAACCTTGTTGTCCAGCAATTTTTAACACACTATCCCGGCCTAGATGGCCTTCTGACCAGGGCACGGAAACTGTCTGCAGTGCTCACTTCCGCCGTTCAAGCGCCGCAGCTGAGCGACTTGCATCGCTCCAGAAGTCTTTCGGCCTGCCGGTTCATCGCCTGAAATGCGATGTGGCGACACGCTGGAATTCAACTCTCCACATGTTACAGCGACTGTGGCAGCACCGCAGAGCCCTGGTGCAATACGTCATGACGTATAGCCTGGGCCAACGAGATGCAGAGGTGGGGCAGATCACCCTGATGGAGTGATCTCAGATCACGGACCTATGCACCCTTCTGCACAGTTTCGACATGGCGACGAATATGTTTAGCGCTGACAATGCCATTATCAGCATGACAATTACAGTCATTTACATGCTGGAGCACACGCTAAACACTATTCGGAGTCAGGGGGTGGGACAACAGGAAGGGGAGGAACTACAGGAGGATTCATATGCGCAAGACACAACAACATCACCAAGGTCCAGACGTTCATCATCACCAACGCGGCAGGCATGGGACCATGGGGGACAGGGATCAACAAGGGCGCATGGTAGCAGGCGAGATGTTGAGGAAGGTGCAGGAGGACATGAAGATATGGAGGACGAACTGTCCATGGACATGGAAGACTCAGCTGATGAGGGGGACCTTGGTCAAATTTAAGTTGAAAGAGGTTGGGGGGAGATGACAGAGGAAGAAAGAACGGTTAGCACCTCTATGCCACAAACACAGCGTGGACTTGGTCCGCATGGCTGCGCAAGACACATGAGTGCCTTCTTGTTGCACTACCTCCAACATGACCCTCGTATTGTCAAAATTAGAAGTGATGATGACTACTGGCTTGCCACACTATTAGATCCCCGGGACAAGTCCAAATTTTGTGACATAATTCCACCCATAGAAAGGGACGCACGTATGCAGGAGTATCAGCAGAAGCTGTTACTCGATCTTAGCTCGGCTTTTCCACCAAACAACCGTGCAGGTGAAGGGAGTGATTCTCCCAGTTGTAACTTGACAAACATGGGACGGCCTCGTCATCTTCAACAGTCTACCCGTACCAGTAGGACCGTATCTGGTGCTGGTAACAGCAATTTTATGGAATCTTTTCATAATTTTTTTAGACCCTCCTTTGCAAGGCCACCAGAGACATCAAGTGTGTCACATAGTCAACGGATGGAGAGGATGATACAGGAGTATCTCCAAATGAACATCGATGCAATGACTTTGCAAATGGAGCCTTGCTCCTTTTGTGCTTCAAATCTAGAAAAATGTCAAGAGCTCTCCAGTTACGCCTTGAAGATTTTGTCGTGTCCAGCTGCCAGCGTTGTCTCTGAACGTGTCTTCAGTGCTGCTGGGTGTGTGCTGACAGATAAGCGCACGCGTCTGTCCAGTGACAATGTGGACAGACTGACGTTCATCAAAATGAACAAGTCATGGATCCAGAAGGAATTTACTACCCCTGTGTCATCCTGGGGAGAGTAAATGCTTGTGGATTTGGAATGTGCTTGATGCAAATCAAAACATCCTGTTTGCAACTAGGGCACAAGTCCTGCCACTGATGGGGTGTCTGTGTGCCCAATTTGGGGAAAAAAGGTAGACTCCGCTTGGAGTAACCCTTGCTTGCTGTGTTTTTTAAAAATGATACAAGATGAACAGATCTGAAGGCAAGATGAAGGCAACATCATGTCTCCGCCTGCACTTTTCTCACAAACCTGCATTTTTCCAGGGACACCCTACTCAACACCGTCTACAGACAGCAGCCAGATCTCTGTCCCTCAGATGTGGTCAAATAAAAGGCCACTTACTGCGACCCATGACAAAGCTAAGTGGTTGACTCTATCCCTCTGTAAGCTGTTGGCTACCGAAATGCTGCCTTTACGCGTAGTGGACACACAGGATTTTACAGACCTTATGTCTGTCGCTGTGCCCCAGTACCAGATGCCCAATCACCACTGCTTCTCCAAGAAAAGCATGCCCGCGCTACACCAGCATGTCGCACACAACATCACCATTTCCTTGAGAAAATCTGTGTGCGACAGGGTGCATTTCAACACAGATACTTGGACCAGTAAGCATAGACAGGGTCATTACATGTCACTGACTGGGCACTGGCAAACTATGGTGAGAGATGGAGAAGGGTCTGCTGTACAAGTCTTGCCGTCCCCACGAGTTGTTTCAATCCTTGTTCTGTATGTAGAAGTTAATACACTGCTTCTGCCTCTTCAACCTCGTGTGGGTCCTCTACCTTGGCGCAAACCCTGTGTGGTCAGGCCACCCTTCCTTGCAACTGCGCACAAGGACTACCACACACCTCCTTACTATGCTGGCAGCAGAGCTCAATGCCATCAGGCGGTCAAAGTTTTACTTTGAAATGTATGGGAAATGTGAGTCACACCGCTATTACAGAGAATAGTAGTCAGGCAGGGTCAAAACATTAATTGAGGAACAGGAACAGAATGGGACGGCCAGGAAAGAATCAGAAAACAAGCAGAGGTGAAATGCGTATCGGCCAACAAGGTACATAAACAGCAAGCAGGAAAAGTAGTCAGGTAACAAGCACACAAAATCATAAAACTGAACTGGGGGTAAAATTAACCAGAGGTTCATAGCTATGTCTGGCAGTGGTCTGCAGACAGGATGGGCATAAAAAAGGGTGTGGTGTCTTCCCATTGGTTGTAGCTGAATGATGGTATTTCATCTGTGAGATACCCACCAGCTACATTCAGCCAGAGATTCTGCATCTGTCAAGGTAATGCAGCCCAGTGGGTGAGCATAACCTGCGTCCACCTGCGCCGCTGGCATCGACTACTCTCCCATCATCAGCACTATTCATGAAAGGAACACGTTGTCACCTGGCGACCGGAGTACAAATTGACGGAGCGGACTCCGTTGGTGACTTAACAGCCGTGTGCGGCAATGATGCAAACCTGGCTGCGGGCCATCCTCAGGGCAATGTGACACACGTGCCTTTTAGGGCTCACGTGTTGAACCGAATTCGCCAGCAATTTTTAAAACACCATCACGGCCTACATGGCCTTGTGCAGTGGGCACGCTCGCTATGTGCTCACTTCCATCGTGCGCACACAGCAGCTCAACAACTTTCATCACTCCGGAAGTCTTAGGGTCTGGCAGTTAAACGCCGTAAATGCGATGTTTCGACACGCAGGAATTGGAATCTGCACATGTTGCAGCGTGTGTGGCAGCACCGCAGAGCCCTGCTGAAATACGGTAAGACATATAGCCTGGGATAACTTGATCCAGAGGTGGTGCAGATCACGCTGCTGGAGTGGTGTCAGATCAAGGACCTATGCACCCTGCTACACAGTTTTGAAATGTCGACGAAGATGTTTAGCACTGGCAATGTCATTCTCAGCGTGACAATTCTGGTCATCTACATGATGGAGCACACTGTAATTATTATTCGGAGTCAGGTGTTGGGACAAGAGGAAGGGGAGGAAGTACAGGAGGAGTCATATGCGGAAGGGATAACAAGATCTACGAGGTCCAGATGGTCAGCGGCACCTATGCGGCAGTCATGGTGAGGGAGAGGGATTAACAAGGGCGCATAGTATCAGCAAAAAGTGTTGATGAAAGTGCAGGAGCCCATGAAGAAATGGAGGACGAACTGGCGATGGGCATGGAAGACTCAGCAGATGAGTGAGAGCTTGCTCACATTTCGGTTGTGCGAGGTTGGGGGGAGAGGGCAGAGGAAGGATGCACGATTCTCACCTCTCTGCCACCAACACACCAAGGACTTGGTCCTCCTGGATGCACAAGACACATGAGCGCCTTCTTGCTGCACTACCTACATGACCCTCGGATTGTATGAATTTGAACTAATCCTGAATACTGGGTTGCCACACTGTTAGATCCCCGGTACAAGACAAAATTTGGCGAACTAATTCCTGCCATAGAAATAGACGCACGTATACAGGAGTATCTGCAGAATGTGGTACGCAATCTTAGATCTACTTGTCCACTAAACACCAGTGCTGCACAGAGTGAATCTCAACGCTTTGTCATGGATAGGAGGAAATGGTCTTTTACTTGTCCACATCGGAGGGACCGAGGGATGGCTGCTGTGCTGAGATGGCGTTGAGTACGGTGTCCCTGCACAGTTGCTCTTTTGGTCATATCCCAAAATGAGTTGAAAAAGGACAGATGCTGTTGGAAAGGGGAACAGGTGTGTTGGAAAGGGGAAAAAAGTTTTGGTCCGTGGATTTGGTGGTTAAGCAACTGTAACATTTGCTGAAGAAACAACATCTGTTACAGTGGGACTGGCAGATTTGGATAAAGTGGTATATAATCTGTGACCGCTATATAACGAAAATTAATTAGAAAAGAAAGAGAAAGGTATATATCCCCATCAGCAGTCAGTGTCCACCGTGCTCCCAGTTGGAAGAGGAGAGGTTGGCAACTTGAAGGTTTGGTGGAGGATACAGAGCTGTGTGGCTATGAAACTAATAGTAGCCTGAACCGAGTTAGACGCCATTCGGATCTGGAGACTGTGAGCCCTGTTAGCGTCACAGGGTCCACATGCCCACCCAGCCCAGGAACTCCCTGATAACAAGACAGGGGCCATTGAGTACGCTGACCGTGTGCGTAGGGGCCACACCTGTGGACAGCAGGCGCATCAGCAGCAGCAGGCCTGTTAATGCCACTGGGCTGCACAAGCAGGACTGTTAGGACAGGAGCTGGTCTTAACCGTTCTGCGTTACCAACTGTGGTGGTGGCCTGCATCCACCACCCGATCCCTGCCTACCTCTGGCCTAAAGCCGCAATGGGTTCAACACATGGAGGTGTGCTCTTTCGGAGCATAATAGAAGACTGCGCACCTCCTTGTTGGCTCCAGCCCCTTTTATAACCTGGGTCCGCCCCAAACCAGGGTGAACCACAATGCACCTCCTGGAGACAAAAGTAGAGTGACACGTCATGAGTGGCATAACTAGCGTCCTATTTGGAAACGCAACTTCAATGATGACCTCATGGCTGCCATGACCCAAACACCTCACCAGTCATCGTCTGAGCATCAATAATGCGGTGACAAGTCATAGGTGTGGGCCTCTGCAAGCCATTTGGGAGGACACCTGATGCCCTGTGGTCTATATGGGACCCCCACATCAGGGCCAGGGCCAAAGAGTTCATTACCGGACCTAGTCTCTGATGCAGGAAGTGCCTGAGCATGCTCAGTAGCATGAAATACAGTCTCTGAAAAAAGACTATCAGCTTTAGCATGGTGTCTATGCCCAAAACAGGACTTATACCCGGCACGGAATGCAAGCACCTGTGCAAAGAGGCTTTTCACACTTAGTGTGGGAGCATGCGCTGTATCCCGAAATGAAAACTTAGCGTCAGGAATGGCACAGTCAGGCTGAGCATACTCACTAGGCGAAACACTGTAATTATGCTGCAGCTGGGGTACATCGGCACACGCATGCGCACTAGCTGCCTCTCCACACTTAGACGTGGAGGGGAAATTTGTCTTGGAGATGCTGTCTATGAACAGAAGGAAAAGCTAAAGGAAGCCTGACTTTCTATCCCTCCGAATTATGAAATGCAGCAATGAATTCCATGAGTTTGCTATAACATTAGCGTAGCAAAATGTGCATGAGGGTGTGATGTAGAGGTGCTAGAAATAGCTTGTCACCAGTGGGGCACTAATGGAATACAACAGCCAGTTCTATGATGCCACAAAATGGCAGTATTTTGTGCTATCATTATAGCTTATTAAAAACAGAGCACGAGGTTGTCATGCAGAGGTGCTGCACATAGATTTGCAGTAGTGTGAATTGACAAAAGTACAATAGCCACGTTTAGGATACAACTAGGTACAGTGAGTGTTTGCTAGTATAATGGCTGAGTTTAAAAAAGTTTGAGTGTGCAATGCAGGCAGACGTGCTGCAAATAACGTTCCAATACTGTGAATTGACAAAAGTACAATAGCCACGTTTAGGATACAACTAGGTACACTGAGTGTTTGCTAGTATAATGGCTGAGTTTAAAAAAGTTTGAGTGTGCAATGCAGGCAGACGTCCTGCAAATAACGTTCCAATACTGTGAATTGACAAAAGTACAATAGCCACGTTTAGGATACAACTAGGTACAGTGAGTGTTTGCTAGTATAATGGCTGAGTTTAAAAAAGTTTGAGTGTGCAAGGCAGGCAGATGTCCTGCAAATAACGTTCCAATACTGTGAATTGACAAAAGTACAATAGCCACGTTTACGATACAACTAGGTACAGTGAGTGTTTGCTAGTATAATGGCTGAGTTTAAAAAAGTTTGAGTGTGCAATGCAGGCAGACGTGCTGCAAATAACGTTCCAATACTGTGAATTGACAAAAGTACAATAGCCACGTTTAGGATACAACTAGGTACAGTGAGTGTTTGCTAGTATAATGGCTGAGTTTAAAAAAGTTTGAGTGTGCAATGCAGGCAGACGTGCTGCAAATAACGTTCCAATACTGTGAATTGACAAAAGTACAATAGCCACGTTTAGGATACAACTAGGTACAGTGAGTGTTTGCTAGTATAATGGCTGAGTTTAAAAAAGTTTGAGTGTGCAATGCAGGCAGATGTCCTGCAAATAACGTTCCAATACTGTGAATTGACAAAAGTACAATAGCCACGTTTAGGATACAACTAGGTACAGTGAGTGTTTGCTAGTATAATGGCTGAGTTTAAAAAAGTTTGAGTGTGCAATGCAGGCAGACGTCCTGCAAATAACGTTCCAATACTGTGAATTGACAAAAGTACAATAGCCACGTTTAGGATACAACTAGGTACAGTGAGTGTTTGCTAGTATAATGGCTGAGTTTAAAAAAGTTTGAGTGTGCAATGCAGGCAGACGTGCTGCAAATAACGTTCCAATACTGTGAATTGACAAAAGTACAATAGCCACGTTTAGGATACAACTAGGTACAGTGAGTGTTTGCTAGTATAATGGCTGAGTTTAAAAAAGTTTGAGTGTGCAATGCAGGCAGACGTCCTGCAAATAACGTTCCAATACTGTGAATTGACAAAAGTACAATAGCCACGTTTAGGATACAACTAGGTACAGTGAGTGTTTGCTAGTATAATGGCTGAGTTTAAAAAAGTTTGAGTGTGCAAGGCAGGCAGATGTCCTGCAAATAACGTTCCAATACTGTGAATTGACAAAAGTACAATAGCCACGTTTAGGATACAACTAGGTACAGTGAGTGTTTGCTAGTATAATGGCTGAGTTTAAAAAAGTTTGAGTGTGCAAGGCAGGCAGATGTCCTGCAAATAACGTTCCAATACTGTGAAATGACAAAAGTACAATAGCCACGTTTAGGATACAACTAGGTACAGTGAGTGTTTGCTAGTATAATGGCTGAGTTTAAAAAAGTTTGAGTGTGCAATGCAGGCAGATGTCCTGCAAATAACGTTCCAATACTGTGAATTGACAAAAGTACAATAGCCACGTTTAGGATACAACTAGGTACAGTGAGTGTTTGCTAGTATAATGGCTGAGTTTAAAAAAGTTTAAGTGTGCAAGGCAGGCAGATGTCCTGCAAATAACGTTCCAATACTGTGAATTGACAAAAGTACAATAGCCACGTTTAGGATACAACTAGGTACAGTGAGTGTTTGCTAGTATAATGGCTGAGTTTAAAAAAGTTTGAGTGTGCAATGCAGGCAGATGTCCTGCAAATAACGTTCCAATACTGTGAATTGACAAAAGTACAATAGCCACGTTTAGGATACAACTAGGTACAGTGAGTGTTTGCTAGTATAATGGCTGAGTTTAAAAAAGTTAGAGTGTGCAATGCAGGCAGATGTCATGCAAATAACGTTCCAATACTGTGAATTGACAAAAGTCCAATAGCCACGTATAGGATGCCACTAGGTACACTGAGTGTTTGCTAGTATAATGGCTTCGTTATAATTAGTTGGAGTGTGCAACGCAGGCAGATGCGCTCTGCAAATGTCTTGGCACTAGTGGGACTATAGCAAAGTCCAATAGCCACGTATAGGATGCCACTAGGTACACTGAGTGTTTGCTAGTAAAATTGCTTAGTTTAAAAAAGTTGTAGTGTGCAATGCAGGCAGACGTGCTCTGCAAATGTCTTTGCACTAGTGGGACTATAGCAAAGTCCAATAGCCACGTATAGGATGCCACTAGGTACACTGAGTGTTTGCTAGTAAAATTGCTTAGTTTAAAAAAGTTGTAGTGTGCAATGCAGGCAGACGTGCTCTGCAAATGTCTTTGCACTAGTGGGACTATAGCAAAGTCCAATAGCCACGTATAGGATGCCACTAGGTACACTGAGTGTTTGCTAGTAAAATTGCTTAGTTTAAAAAACTTGGAGTGTGCAATGCAGGCAGATGTGCTCTGCTAATGTCTTTGCACTAGTGGGACTATAGCAAAGTCCAATAGCCACGTTTAGGATGCCACTAGGTACACTGAGTTTTTGCTAGTAAAATTGATTAGTTTAAAAAAGTTGTAGTGTGCAATGCAGGCAGACGTGCTCTGCAAATGTCTTTGCACTAGTGGGACTATAGCAAAGTCCAATAGCCACGTATAGGATGCCACTAGGTACACTGAGTGTTTGCTAGTAAAATTGCTTAGTTTAAAAAACTTGGAGTGTGCAATGCAGGCAGATGTGCTCTGCTAATGTCTTTGCACTAGTGGGACTATAGCAAAGTCCAATAGCCACGTATAGGATGCCACTAGGTACACTGAGTGTTTGCTAGTATAATGGCTTCGTTATAATTAGTTGGAGTGTGCAACGCAGGCAGATGCGCTCTGCAAATGTCTTGGCACTAGTGGGACTATAGCAAAGTCCAATAGCCACGTATAGGATGCCACTAGGTACACTGAGTGTTTGCTAGTAAAATTGCTTAGTTTAAAAAAGTTGTAGTGTGCAATGCAGGCAGACGTGCTCTGCAAATGTCTTTGCACTAGTGGGACTATAGCAAAGTCCAATAGCCACGTATAGGATGCCACTAGGTACACTGAGTGTTTGCTAGTAAAATTGCTTAGTTTAAAAAAGTTGTAGTGTGCAATGCAGGCAGACGTGCTCTGCAAATGTCTTTGCACTAGTGGGACTATAGCAAAGTCCAATAGCCACGTATAGGATGCCACTAGGTACACTGAGTGTTTGCTAGTAAAATTGCTTAGTTTAAAAAACTTGGAGTGTGCAATGCAGGCAGATGTGCTCTGCTAATGTCTTTGCACTAGTGGGACTATAGCAAAGTCCAATAGCCACGTTTAGGATGCCACTAGGTACACTGAGTGTTTGCTAGTATACTTAGAATGAGTTGGAGTGTGCAGAGGACAAGAGGGTACAGTGGCAGGATTGTGGTGCTCTGGGTAGAGGAATGGAAGCCTGCCTTTCTATTCCCTCCTAATGGTGAAATGCAGGGAGGAAATCCCTGACCTGGGCTACACAGACGCTGTTGCTGTTTGCAGGACCTGTCACTTATGGCTCTCTGACCCTGCCGCTTTGAGCCCTTAAAAGGACTGCTAGAATGTGCTCTCCCTAAGCTGTCTAACGCTGTGTATGCAGCGCATACAGCTGTATCGGCTATAGGACTCAGGAGGACGGAGCTGCGACACTGATGTCTGACACCAAAGACGCAGAAGGCAGATAATGGCGTTCGTGAAGAAAATGTCCGGTTTTATAATGCAGGGACATGTGACATGCAGATCCTATCACACATGCCGTTGCTTCTCTGGCTCAAAGTCCACTTAGGTGTGTGTGTGTCTGTGATTGGCTGACATGCTGGCCCGCCCCACAAGACGCGCGCGCTTAGGGAAGGAAGACAAGAAAAAAAAAAAAAAATGGCGATCGCCATTATAGAAACAGCAGTGATCTGAAGGCGCTGTTCACGCACACTATACACTGAAATGTGATAATAGTTTGATTCACAGAGTGACTTACACTATTACAGCAGAAACCAAGCTAGGATTTAGCTGTTTTTTGGCTGCTAGAACCGTTCTCGAACGTTTCTAGAACTATCGAGCTTTTGCAAAAAGCTCGAGTTCTAGTTCGATCTAGAACATGCCCCAAAATCAATCGAACTGGAGAACCACGAACCACGAACCGCGCTCAACTCTAGTGTAAAGGCAGCCTTTCTGTTGCCAACAAGTTGCAGATGATGAAACTCAACCTCTTAGGCATGTCATGCCCTTTGAAAATCATGTAAAACACAGCGAGGGGACTCCAACCACAGTGTCCCTCGTTGCCACTAATTGGGCCACACACACCCCACTTGACTGGCATCAGTTGATCCCCCTTTTGAAAAAGAAAAAGATGCTTTGCATGAAGCACTCTCAAAAATACGCGTGCCTTTCGCCTCCCCTGGATGACCCAGGGGAAGAAAAGTCCTCTGAGAGCCATGACTTGTTCATCTTGGTTCTTTTAGAAACACAGCGAGGGGACTCCAACCACAGTGTCCCTCGTTGCCACTAATTGGGCCACACACACCCCACTTGACTGGCATCAGTTGACCCCCCTTTTGAAAAAGAAAAAGATGCTTTGCATGAAGCACTCTCAAAAATACGCTTGCATTTCGCCTCCCCTGGCTGACCCAAGGGAAGAAAAGTCCTCTGAGAGCCATGTCCACATTGTCAGTGGACAGACACGTGTGCTTATCTGCCAGCAGACCCCCAGCAGCACTGAAGACAGGTTCCGAGAGAACGCTGGCTGCAGGACACGACAAGATCCCCAAGGCATATGTGGCAAGCTCAGGCAATTTATCCAGATTGGAAGCCTAAAATGAGCAGGGCTCAAGTTGCACAGTAATGCATCGATGTTTCCTTGCATATACTCATATATCTGTGTGTCCTCCTCTTTTTCCTTGTCCAGCTCTTTTGTTTTCGCATGAGTATATGTCCTTGTCACTTTCCCATGTGTTTGTGTTGTGTTGTGAGTTGTTTGTCACCTTTTGGACACCTTTGAGGGTGTTTTCTAGGTGTTTTTCTGTGTTTGTGATTGCCTGCCATTGTTTCCTATGCGGTTCGAGTTCGGTTCGTCGAACCGAACTCGAAAGAGACCTCCGTTCGGCGAACCGAACTCAAGCCGAACTGGGACCGGTTCGCTCCTCTCTAGTCACTAGGATTATGTGAATTAATGGAGAGTCAGTTTCTCACTCATCTGTGTTGGTGTAGTGGTAGGCTCTTTGCTTGGGCTGTGAGAGGTTGTGGGTTTGACTCTGAGGCAAAGCCCATGGACTTTGTATGGCTGCATGTAATTACCTAGTCCAATGGACTGTGTTGCCTATGAGGTTCTATTGAATTGATAGGCCAGGTACTGTCTTTTGCTTTTGTTTGGCCATGTGTGCGCAGTCACTAGGATTATGTGAATTAATGTAGAGTCAGTTTCTCACTCATCTGTGTTGGTGTAATGGTCGGCTCTTTGCTTAGGCTGCAAGAGGTTGTTGGTCTGACTCTGAGGCAAGGCCCATGGACTTTGTATGGCTGTATGTAATTGCCTAGTCCAATGGACTGTGTTGCTTATGAGTTTCCATTGGACTGATAGGCCAGGTACTGTCTTTTGCTTTTGTTTGGCCATATTGTGTGCGCAGTCACTAGGATTAGGTGAATTAATGTAGAATCGATATTCCACTTCTCTATGTTGGTGTAGTGGTAGGCTCTTTGCTTGGGCTGCGAGAGGTTGAGAGTCCGTCTCTGAGGCAAGGTCCATGGACTTTGTATGGTTCCATGAAATTGCTTAGTCCAATAGACTGTGTTGCCTATGAGTTTCCATTGGCTTGATAAGACAGGTAGTGCCTTTTGCTTTTGTTTGGCCATGTTGTGTGTGCAGTCACTAGGATTATGTGAATTATTGTAGAGTCATTTCCCCACTTCTCTGTGTTGATGTAGTGGTAGGCTCTTTGCTTGGGTTACGGTAGGTTGAGAGTCCGTCTCTGAGGCAAGGTCCATGGACTTTGTGTAGCTGCATGTAATTGCCTAGTTCAATGGCCTATGTTGCCAATGAATTTCCATTGGATTGATAGGCCAGATACTGTCTTTTGCTTTTGTTTGGCCTTGTTGTGTGCGCAGTCACTAGGATTATGTGAATTAAAGAAGAATCAGTTTCCCACTTCTTTGTGTTGGTGTAGTGGTAGGCTCTTTGCTTGGGCTGCGAGAGGTTGAGAGTTTTACTCTAAAGGCAATGCCCATGGACTTTGTATGGCTGCATGTAATTGCTTAGTCCAATGGACTGTGCTATCTATGAGTTTCCATTGGATTGATAGGCCAGGTACCATCTTTTGCTTTTGTTTGGCCATGTTGTGTGCGCAGTCACTAGGATTATGTGAATTAATTTAGAGTCAGTTTTCCACTTCTCTTTGTTGGTGTAGTGGTAGGCTGTTTGCTTGGGCTGCGAGAGATTGTGGGTTCGACTCTGAGGCAAGGCCCATGGACTTTGTAAAGCTGTATGTAATTGCCTAGCCCAATGGGCTGTGTTGCTTATGAGTTTCCATTGGATTGATAGGCCAGGTACCATGTTTTGCTTTTGTTTGGCCATGTTGTGTGCGCAGTCACTAGGATTATGTGAATTAAAGTAGAGTTAGTTTCCCACTTCTCTGTGTTGGTGTAGTGGAAGGTTCTTTGCTTGGGCTGCGAGAGGTTGTGAGTTTGACTCTGAAGCAATGCCTATGGACTTTGTACGGCTGCATGTAATTGCCTAGTTCAATGGACTGTGTTGCCTATGAGTTTCCATTGGATTGATAGGCAAGGTACCGTCTTTTGCTTTTGTTTGGCCATGTTGTGTGCGCAGTCACTAGGATTATGTGAATTGATGTAGAGTCAGTTTCCCTCTTCTCTGTGTTGGTGTAGTGGTAGGCTCTTTGTTTGGGCTGCGAGAGATTGTGGGTTCGACTCTGAGGCAAGGCCCATGGACTTTGTATGGCTGTATGTAATTGCCTAGTCCACGGGGCTGTGTTGCTTATGAGTTTCCATTGGATTGATAGGCCAGGTACCGTGATTTGCTTTTGTTTGGCCATGTTGTGTGCGCAGTCACTAGGATTATGTGAATTAATGTAGAGTCAGTTTCCCACTTCTCTGTGTTGGTGTAGTGGTAGGCTCTTTGCTTGGGCTACAAAAGGTTGTGGGTTTGACTCTGAGGCAAGGCCCATGGACTTTGTATGGTTGCATGCAATTGCCTAGTCCAAGGGAACGTGTTACCTATGAGTTACCATTGGATTGATAGGCCAGGTACTTGCTTTTGTTTTTGTTTGGCCATGTTGTGTACGCAGTCACTAGGGTTATGTGAATTAATGTAGAATCTGTTTCCTTCTTCTTTGTGTTGGTGTAGTGGTAGGCTCTTTGCTTGGGCTCTGAGAGATTTTGATATCGACTTTGAGGCAAGGCCCATGGCCTTTTTATGGCTGTATGTAATTGCCTAGTCCAATGGACTGTGTTGCTTATGAGTTTCCATTGGACTGATAGGCCAGGTACTGTCTTTTGCTTTTGTTTGGCCATATTGTGTGCGCAGTCACTAGGATTAGGTGAATTAATGTAAAGTCAATTTTCCACTTCTCTATGTTGGTGTAGTGGTAGGCTCTTTGCTTGGACTGCGAGAGGTTGTGTGTTTTACTCTGAGGCAAGGCCCATGGACTTTCTGTAGCTGCATGTAATTGCCTAGTTCAATGGACTATGTTGCCAATGAATTTCCATTGGATTGATAGGCCAGATACTGTCTTTTGCTTTTGTTTGGCCTTGTTGTGTGCGCAGTCACTAGGATTATGTGAATTAATGTAGAGTCAATTTCCAACTTCTCTGTGTTGGTGTAGTCGTAGGCTCTTTGCTTGGGCTACAAGAGGTTGTGGGTTCGACTCTGAGGCAAGGCCCATGGACTTTGTATGGCTGCGTGTAATTGCTTAGTCCAATGGACTGTGCAATCTATGAGTTTTCATTGGATTGATAGGCCAGGTACTGTTTTTTGCTTTTGTTTGGGCAAGTTGTGTGCGCAGTCACTAGGATTATGTGAATTAATGTAGAGTCAGTTTCCCACTTCTCTGTGTTGGTGTAGTGGTAGGCGCTTTGCTTGGGCTGCGAAAGGTTGAGCGTTTTACTCTAAAGGCAATGCCCATGGACTTTGTATGGCTGCATGTAATTGCCTAGTCCAATGGACTGTGTTACCTATGAGTTTCCATTGGATTGATAGGCCAGGTACTGACTTTTGCTTTTGTTTGGCCATGTTGTGTGCGCAGTCAGTAGGATTATGTGAATTAATGTAGAGTCAATTTCCAACTTCTCTGTGTTGGTGTAGTGGTAGGCTCTTTGCTTGGGCTACGAGAGGTTGTGGGTTTGACTCTGAGGCAAGGCCCATGGACTTTGTATGGCTGCATGTAATTGCTTAGTCCAATGGACTGTGCTATCTATGAGTTTTCATTGGATTGATAGGCCAGGTACTGTTTTTTGCTTTTGTTTGGGCATGTTGTGTGCGCAGTCACTAGGATTATGTGAATTAATGTAGAGTCAGTTTCCCACTTCTCTTTGTTGGTGTAGTGGTAGGTTCTTTGCTTGGGCTGCGAGAGGTTGTGGGTTTGACTCTGAAGCAGTGCCCATGGACTTTGTATGGCTGCATGTAATTGATTAGTCCATTGAATCAGTTTCCCACTTTTCTTTGTTGGTGTAGTGGTAGGCTCTTTGCTTGGTCTACAAGATGATGTATGTTTGACTCTGAAGCAAGGCCCAAGGACCTTGTATGGCTGCATGTAATTGCTTAGTCCAATGGACTTTGTTGCCTATGAGTTTTAATTGGATTGATAGGCCAAGTACTGTCTTATGCTTTTGTTTGGCCATATTGTGTGTGCAGTCACTAGGATTATGTGAATTAATGTACAGTCAGTTTCCTACTTATCTGTGTTTGTGTAGTGGTAGGCTCTTTGCTTGGGCTATGAGAGGTTGTGGGTTCGACTCTGAGGCAAGGCCCATGGATTTTGTATGGCTGTATGTATTTGCCTAGCCCAATGGACTGTGTTGCCTATAAGTTTCCATTGGATTGATAGGCCAGGTACTAACTTTTGCTTTTTTTTGGCCATGTTGTGTGCGCAGTCACTAGGATTATGTGAATTAATGTAGAGTCAGTTTCCCTCTTCTCTGTGTTGGTGTAGTGGTAGGCTCTTTGCTTGGGCTGTGAGAAGTTGTGGGTTCATCTCTGAGGCAAGGCACTTGGACTTTGTATGGCTGCATGTAATTGATTAGTCCAATGACCTGTGTTGCCTATGAGTTTCCATTGGATTGATAGGCCAGGTACTGTCTTTTGCTTTTTTTTTGGCCATGTTGTGTGCGCAGTCACTAGGATTATGTGAATTAATGTAGAATTAATCTCCAATTTCTCTGTGTTGGTGTAGTGGTAGGCTCATTGCTTTGGCTGAAAGAGGCTGTGGGTTTGACTCTGAGGCAAGGCACTTGGACTTTGCATAGCTGCATGTAATTGATTAGTCCCATGACCTGTGTTGCCTATGAGTTTCCATTGGATTGATAGGCAAGAGATAGTCTTTTGATTTTGTTTGGCCATGTTCTGTGCGCAGTCACTAGGATTATGTAAATTAATGTAGAATCAGTTTCCCACTTCTGTGTGTTGGTCTAGTGATAGGCAAGAAGTACATTCTATTAAATATACCACATTGGGGGTATTACAGTTTATGAAACTATTGATATTATAAGGGAGACCCGTATAGGTAGACGTGAATGATTTACATTTTTTTACATGTTTACATGAGATGCAGAAGTTGTGCCCGCAACCAAAAAAATCCGTACAAGACAACCAATTTTTGGAGATGGCATTGTCTTTTTTGCTGACGACCAAGCTGGGGGATAAAATATTAGCGAGATTGGGAGCTCTTTTAGCCACAAAATTAATTTTGTTCTTAGTGAAAATACGACTCAGTAAATCATCACTTTGTAAAATGGGCAAATGTTTTTGTACTATTTTTACTATGTCATTAAATTGTGGAGAAAAATTCGTTGTGAACGTCACCTTATTATTAAATTTGTCCTTATTTTTATTTTTGTTGTTATCCTTAAAGAGATCAGATCTATCAATTTTGTTGACTATAGTTTGTGCCTGGTCCAGGCACCATTTCGGATAGCTCCTGTGTTTAAGCTTTGCCAGAACAGTATCAGATTCCGCTTGTAGGAGATCAGGACGGGAGCAATTGCGTTTCAGTCTGATTAACTCACCAAGCGGAATATTTTTAATGATGTGCGGAGAATGACACGAACTAGCCAGTAAAATAGAGTTGGAGTCCGTCTCCTTGTGATAGGGAAGAATCTCCACCGTACTGCCATTACCGATCGGGGTAACATCCAAATAATTAATGCTAGTGGAATGTGTCTGAAAAGTAAATTTGAGATTGAAAGAATTTTGATTAAGATGATGAATGAAGGAATGTGCTGTAGCAACATCCCCCTTCCATATGATCAATAAATCGTCGATATAACGTGTGTAAAAAATTATGTGGTCTGAAAAATTATTATCATCATTAAAAATGTAAAATTCCTCAAAAATAGCAACAACGATGTTAGCAAGGGAGGGGGAAAATTTCCCTCCCATGCTAACGCCGCATTTCTGTAGAAAAAATTCTTCATCAAAAGAAAAATAATTGTGGGTTAACAAAAAATTAATTGCAGTGATAATGAAATTTTGTATGTGAATGGGATATGAACTGTGTTTCCTAAGAAATAATTGCAAGCAATCGGTGGCTACATGATGCGGAATGGAGGGATAAAGGCTGACGATGTCACAGGTCAACCACATGTAGTTACTATGCCAGGGTATGGAATTCAGATTGTTAATAAGAGATTTGGCATCCCTCAGGAAACCTGGTAAATCCCTAACCAAAGGCTGTAAAAAATAGTCTAACCAAGCACCAAGTTTTTCACCAATGGAACCAATGCTGGATATGATGGGCCTAAAGGGGGGTAGAAAGATGCCTTTATGTAGTTTGGGGAGGGCATGATACACAGGAATAATGGGATGGTCCACCTTGAGATAGTCATACATTTT
Organism: Anomaloglossus baeobatrachus; assembly: GCF_048569485.1. Lineage (NCBI taxonomy): Eukaryota > Metazoa > Chordata > Amphibia > Anura > Aromobatidae > Anomaloglossus > Anomaloglossus baeobatrachus. The sequence goes on from NW_027442605.1 coordinate 46,442, forward strand.
TTGTGAAAAAATGCCCCCCTCAAAACCTGCCTGAAGCATTTTATCAATTTTTGTTTTATAGAAATTGGTTGGATCCCCCTGTAGATGTAAATAGGTGTTATCGTCAGATAAAATGGCATGGTTCATTTTGAAATACAAAGGTGAATCTAAAACAACAACCCCCCCACCCTCCTTATCGGCTTCCATGATGATCAAACCAGTATTGGACTGTAAATCTTGCAAAGCCAAAGCTTCTTGGGGGTTGAGATTGTTGTTTTTAATACTCGTGATTCTATCTAAGGCAACCAAATCCTCCTCAATATGTTCCTGAAAAATATCCAATACAGATGGCCTGGACTGAATAGGATAAAACAGAGAATTGGTAGTCATGAGCTTGTTAGGGAGAAATTCATAGCTTCTCGATTCCGATTCTAGTTGCCGTAAATCAGAAAGATTTTTCAACTCACAGAAATTAGGAATCACATTGGAATCAAGCATGTCAAGATCTGAGGAAGGACTGAAATTATCCTGTGAATCTTCACTGTTACTGAAATGGCACTTCAAGGTTAAATTTCTGGCCAATTTATTTATATCCAGCAACGTGTTAAAAAGGTTAAATTTATTTGTGGGACAAAAACTGAGTCCTTTGGATAAAACTGATAAGTGATGCTGTGAATGAATCTGAGCTGAAAGGTTCCAGACTGGACAGGTTAGTATCTCCGCTTCCTGCGGTCCGGATACCTGGTGTTTCCGATGTTTGCGCCCTTAAATTTAGTTCTCCTGTGCAGAGGTAGATCCATATGGAGTAAAAAACAAACAGTTTTAATAAACCATACAGTTAGAAGAGAAGTTGAAGGGGGAGCATGAAGAGAGTCAATAGCAATGCCAAAAAATTGAGAAATTCAGCTCACCCCTCTTCACTTCAGATCTTTCCTCCAATGCACGGAAACACCCTGACCTGGGTGGAGAACACGTGGAGAAAAAAGAGAATATTCCAGCAACTCCAGGAGAGAATCAACTTAAAATCAATTTCTTTATTTAATGATAAAAATCTTCCATCAATACAGAACAAAAGTTTCCATTGGATTGAAAGGCCAGGTACTGTCTTTTGCATTTGTTTGGCCATGTTGTATGTGCAGTCACTAGGATTATGGGAATTAATGTAGAATTAGTTTCCCACTTCTCTGTGTTGGTGTAGTGGTAGGCTCTTTGCTTGGGCTGCGCGAGGCTGTGGGTTTTACTCTGAGGCAAGGCCCATGGACTTTGTATGGCTGCATGTAATTGCCTAGTCCAATGGACTGTGTTGCCTATGAGTTTCCATTGGATTGATAGGCCAGTTACTGTCTTCTCCTTCTGTTTGGCCATGTTGTGTGCGCATTAACTAGGATTATGTGAATTAATGTAGAGTCAGCTTCCCACTTTTATGTGTTGGTGTAGTGGTAGGTTCTTTGCTTGGGCTGCGAGAGGTTGTGGGTTCGACTCTGAGGCAAGGCCCATGGATTTTGTATGGCTGCATGTAATTGCCTAGTCCAATTGACTGTGTTGCCTATGAGTTTCCATTGGATTGAAAGGCCCTGTACTGTCTTTTGGTTTAGTTTGGCCATGTTGTGTGCGCAGTCACTAAGTATATGTGAATTATTGTAGAATCAGTTCCCCACTTCTCTGTGTTGGTGCAGTGGTAGGCTCTTTGCTTGGTCTGAGAGAAGTTATGGGTTTGACTCTGAGGCAAGGCCCATGGACTTTGTATGGCTGCATGTAATTGCTTAGTCCAATGGACTGTGTTGCCTATGAGTTTGCATTGGATTGATAGGCCAGGTACAGTCTTTTGCTTTTGTTTGGCCTTGTTGTGTGCGCAGTCACTAGGATTATGTAAATTATTGTAGAATCAAGTTCCCAATTCTCTGTGTTGGTGTAGTGGTAGGCATTGTGCTTGTTCTTCGAGAGGTTGTGGGTTCGACTCTGAGGCAAGGCCCATGGACTTTGTATGGCTGCATGTAATTGCCTAGTCCAATGGACTGTGTTGCTAATGAGTTTTTATTGGATTGATAGGCTAGGTACTGTCTTTTGCTTTTGTTTGGCCATGTTGTGTGCGCAGTCACTAGGATTATGTGAATTAATGTAGAGGCAGTTTCCTTCTTCTCTGTGTTGGTGTAGTGGTAGGCTCTTCGCTTGGGCTGTGAGAGTTTGTGGGTTTGACTCTGAGGCAAGGCCCATGGACTTTGTATGGCTGCAAGTAATTGTGTAGTCCAGTGGACTGTGTTGCCTATGAATTTCCATTGGATTGATAGGCCAGGTACTGTCTTTTGCTTTTGTTTGGCAATGTTGTGTGCGCAGTCACTAGGATTAAGTGAATTAATGTAGAATAAGTTTCCCACTTCTTTGTGTTGGTGTAGTGGTAGGCTCTTTACTGGGGTTGTGAGAGGGTCTGGGTTTGACTCTGAGGCAAGGTGCTTCGACTTTGTATGGCTGCATGTAATTGGTTAGTTCAATCGACTGTGTGGCAGCATTTTTGGCTATCATTATAGCTTATTAAAAACAGAGGAGGAGGGTGTCCTGCACAGGTGCTAGAAATAGCTTGGCACCAGTGGGACACTAATGGAAGTCCAACAGCCACTTTTAGGATGCCACTAAGTTCACTCAGTGTTTGCTAGTATAATGGCTTAGTAACAATGAGTTTGAGTGTGCAATGCAGGTAGATGTGCTGCAAATATCTTTGCACTAGTGGGACAATACAGAAGTCCAATAGCCACGTTTAGGATGCCACTAAGTTCACTCAGTGTTTGATAGTATAATGGCTTAGTAACAATGAGTTTGAGTGTGCAATGCAGGCAGACGTGCTGCAAATATCTTTGCACTAGTGGGACAATACAGAAGTCCAATAGCCACGTTTAGGATGCCACTAAGTTCACTCAGTGTTTGATAGTATAATGGCTTAGTAACAATGAGTTTGAGTGTGCAATGCAGGCAGACGTGCTGCAAATATCTTTGCATTAGTGGGATAATACAGAAGTCCAACAGCCACTTTTAGGATGCCACTAAGTTCACTCAGTGTTTGCTAGTATAATGGCTTAGTAACAATGAGTTTGAGTGTGCAATGCAGGCAGACGTGCTGCAAATATCTTTGCATTAGTGGGATAATACAGAAGTCCAACAGCCACTTTTAGGATGCCACTAAGTTCACTCAGTGTTTGCTAGTATAATGGCTAAGTAACAATTAGTTTGAGTGTGCAATGCAGTTAGACGTGCTGCAAATATCTTTGCACTAGTGGGATAATAAAAAGTCCAACAGCCACTTTTAGGATGCCACTAAGTTCACTCAGTGTTTGCTAGTATAATGGCTTAGTAGCAATGAGTTTGAGTGTGCAATGCAGGTAGAATTGCTGCAAATATCATTGAACTAGTGGGACAATACAGAAGTCCAACAGCCACGTTTAGGATGCCACTAAGTTCACTCAGTGTTTGCTAGTATAATGGCTTAGTAACAATGAGTTTGAGTGTGCAATGCAGGCAGATGTGCTGCAAATATCTTTGCACTAGTGGGACAATACAGAAGTCCAACAGCCACTTTTAGGATGCCACTAAGTTCACTTAGTGTTTGGTAGTATAATGGCTTAGTAACAATGAGTTTGAGTGTGCAATGCAGGCAGACGTGCTGCAAATATCTTTGCATTAGTGGGATAATACAGAAGTCCAACAGCCACTTTTAGGATGCCACTAAGTTCACTCAGTGTTTGCTAGTATAATGGCTTAGTTATAATGAGTTTGAGTGTGCAATGCAGGCAGACGTGCTGCAAATATCTTTGCATTAGTGGGATAATACAGAAGTCCAACAGCCAGTTTTAGGATGCCACTAAGTTCACTCAGTGTTTGGTAGTATAATGGCTTAGTAACAATGAGTTTGAGTGTGCAATGCAGGCAGACGTGCTGCAAATATCTTTGCATTAGTGGGATAATACAGAAGTCCAACAGCCACTTTTAGGATGCCACTAAGTTCACTCAGTGTTTGCTAGTATAATGGCTAAGTAACAATAAGTTTGAGTGTGAAATGCAGGTAGATGTGCTGCAAATTTCTTTGCACTAGTGGGATAATGCAGAAGTCCAACAGCCACTTTTAGGATGCCACTAAGTTCACTCAGTGTTTTCTAGTATAATGGCTTAGTAACAATGAGTTTGAGTGTGCAATGCAGGCAGACGTGCTGCAAATATCTTTGCACTAGTGGGACAATACAGAAGTCCAACAGCCACGTTTAGGATGTCACTAAGTTCACTCAGTGTTTGCTATTATAATGGCTTAGTCACAATGAGTTGGAGTGTGCAAAGGGCAGGAGGGTACAGTGGCAGGGTTGTGGGTCTGGGTAGAGGAAAGGAAGCCTGCCTTTCTATCCCTCCTAATAGGGAAATGCAGCGAGGAAATCCCTGACCTTAGCTACACAGACTCTGTCATCTTGTGTAGCTGTTAAACTCTGTTTTCACGGACCTGTCACCTATGGCTCTAACCCTGCCGGTATTAGCCCTTAAAAGGACTGATAGAAATTGCTATCCCTATTCTGTACAGCGCTGTGTATAGAGCGTACACAGCAGTATCGGAGATAGGAGCTGTGCCAGCGGTGTCTGACACCAAGGACGCAGAAGGCAGATAATGGCGTGCTGGAGGTAAATGTCCGTTTTTATAATGCAGGGACATGTGACATGGACATCCTATCAAATATGCCGTTGCTTCTCTGGCTTAAAGTCCACTTAGCTGTGTGTGTGTCTGGGATATGCTGACATACTGGCCCGCCCCACTACACGCGCGCGCTTAGGGAAGGAAGACAAGGAAAAAAAAAAATGGCGATCGCCATTATACATACAGCAGTGATCTGAATGCGCTGTTCCCGCACACTATACACTGAAATTTCATAATAGTGTGAGTCACAGAGTGACTTACACTATTACAGCAGAAAGCCAGCTAGTAATTAGCTGGTCTTTTTGCTGCTAGAATCGTTCTCGAACGTATCTAGAACTATCGAGCTTTAGCAAAAAGCTCGAGTTCTAGTTCGATCTAGAACAGCCCCCAAAAACACTTGAGCCGCGAACTGGAGAACCTCGAATTGCTCTCAACTCTACTAGTGACGCCGCACACAACATGGCCAAACAAAAGCAAAAGACAGTCCCTGGCCTATGAATCCAATGGAAACTCATAGGCAACACAGTCCATTGGACTCTTCAATTACATGCAGCCATACAAAGTCCATTGGGGCTTGGATCAGAGTCGAACCCACAATCTCTCACGGTCCAGCAAAGCGCCTACCACTACACCAACACAGAGAAGTGAGAATTTGATTTTACATTAATTCACATAATCCTAGTGACTGCGCACACAACATGGCCAAACAAAAGCAAAAGAAAGTACCTGGCTTGTCAATCCAATGGAAACTCATGGGCAACACAGTCCATTGAACTAGGCAATTAAATACAGCCATACAAAATCCATGGGCCTTGCCTCAGAGTAAAACCCACAACATTTCGTAGCCCAAGCAAAGAGCCTTCCACTACACCAACACAGAGAAGTTGGAACCTGACTCTACAATAATTCACATAATCCTAGTGACTGCGCACACAACATGGCCAAACAAAAGCAAAAGACAGTACCTGGCCTATCAATCCAATGGAAACTCATAGGAAACACAGTCCATTTGACTAGACAATTACATGCAGCCATACTAAGTCCATGGGCCTTGCCTCAGAGTCGAACCCACAACCTCTCGCAGCTCAAGCAAAGAGCCTACCACTACACCAACACAGAGAAGTGGGAAACTGATTTTATATTAATTCACATAATCCTAGTGACTGCGCAGACAACATGGCCAAACAAAAGCAAAAAAAAGTACCTGGCCTATCAATCCTATGGAAACTCATCGGCAACACAGTCCATTGGACTAGGCAATTACATGCAGCCATACTAAGTCGATTGGCCTTGCCTCAGAGTCGAACCCACAACCTCTCGTAGCCCGCGCAAAGAGCCTACCACTACACCAACACAGAGAAGTGGGAAACAGATACTAAAATAATTCACATAATCCTAGTGACTGCGCACACAACATGGCCAAACAAAAGCAAAAGACAGTACCTGGCCTATCAGTCCAATGAAAACTCATAGACAACACAGTCTATTGGGCTAGGCAATTACATGCAGCCATACAAAGTCCATGAGCCTTGCCTCAGAGTTGAACCCACAACTTCTCGTAGCCCAATCAAAGAGCCTACCACCACACCAACTCAGAGAAGTGGGAAACTGATTCTACATTAACTGTTTCCCACTTCTCTGTGTTGGTGTATTGGTAGGCTTTTTGCTTGGCCTACGAGACGTTGTGGGTTCGACTTTGAGGCAAGGCCCATGGACTTTGTATGGCTGCATGTAATTGCCTAGTCCAATGGACTGTGTTGCCTATGAGTTTCCATTGGATTGATAGGACAGGTACTGTATTCTGCTTTTCTTTGGCCATGTTGTGTGCGCAGTCACTAGGAATATGTGAATTAATGTAGAGTCAGTTTCCCACTTCTCTGTGTTGGTGTTGTGGTAGGCTCTTTACTTGGGCTTCGAGAGGTTGTGGGGTTGTCTCTGAGGCAAGGACCATGAACTTTGTTTGGCTGCATGTAGTTGCATAGTCCAATGGACTCTGTTGCCTATGAGTTTCCATTGGATTGATAGGCCAGGTACTGTCTTTTGCTTTTGTTTGGCCATGTTGTGTGCGCAGTCACTAGGATTATGTGAATTAATGTAGTGTCAGTTTCCTACATCTCTTTGTTGGTCTAGTGGTAGGCTCTTTGCTTCGGCTACGAGAGGTTGTGGGTTCATTTCTGAAGCAAGGCCCATGGACTTTGTACGGCTGCATGTAATTGCCTAGTCCAATGGACTGGGTTAGCTATGAGTTTTCATTGGATTGATAGGCCAGGTACTGTGTTTTGCTTTTGTTTGGCCATGTTGTGTGCGCAGGCACTAGGATGAAGTGAATTATTGTATAGTCCATTTCCCATTTCCCACTTCTCTGTGTTGGTGTAGTGGTAGGCTCTTTGATTGACCTGCGAGAGGTTGTGGGTGCGACTCTGAGACAAGGCCTATGGACTTTGTATGGTTGCATGTAATTTCCTAGTCCAATGGATTGTGTTGCCTATGAGTTTCCATTGGATTAATAGGCCAGGTACTGTCTTTTGCTTTTGTTTGGCCATGTTGTGTGCGCAGTCACTAGGATTATGTGAATTAATGTAGCATTAGTTTCCCACTTCTCTGTGTTGGTGTAGTGGTAGGCACTTTGCTTGAGCAACGAGATATTGTGGGTTTGACTCTGATGCAAGGCCCATGGACTTTGTATGGCTGCATGTAATTGCCTAGTCCAAAGTACTGTGTTGCCTATGAGTTTCCATTGGATTGATTGGCCAGGTACTGTCTTTTGCTTTTGTTTGGCCATGATGTGTGCGCAGTCACTAGGATTATGTGAATTAATGTACAATTAGTTTCCAACTTCTCTGTCTTAGTGTAGTGGTAGGCTCTTTGCTTGGGCTGCGAGAGGTTTTGGGTTTGATTTAGAGGCAAGGCCCAAGGACTTTGTATGGCTGTCCAATGGACTGTGTTGCCTATGAGTTTCCATTGGATTGATAGGCCAGGGCCAGTCTTAGGCTTTTGTTTGCCCATGTCGTGTGCGCAGTCACTAGGATTATGTGAATTAATGTAGAATCAGTTCCCCACCTCTCGGTGTTGGTGTAGTGGTAGGCTCTTTGCTTGGGCGACGAGAGGTTGTGGGTTTGACTCTGAGGCAAGGCCCATGGACTTTGTATGGCTACATGTAATTGCCTAGTCCTATGGACTTTGTTGCCTATGAGTTTCGATTTGATTGATAGGCCAGGTATTGTCTTTTGCTTTTGTTTGGCCATGTTGTGTGCGCAGTCACTAGGATTATGTGAATTAATGTAGAATCATTTTCCCACTTTTCTGTGTTGGTGTAGTGGTAGGCTCTTTGCTTGGGCTGCGAGAGCTTGTGGGTTCAACTTTGAGGCAAATCCCATGGACTTTGTATGGCTGATGTAATTGCCTAGTCTAATGGACTGTGTTACTTATGAGTTTCCTTTGGATTGTTAGGCCAGGTACTGTCTTTTGCTTTTGTTTGGCCATGTTGTGCGCGCAGTCACTAGGATTATGTTAATTAATGTAGAGTCAGTTTCCTTCTTCTCTATGTTGGTGTAGTGGTAGGCTCTTTGCTTGGGCAACGTGAGGTTGTGGGTTCGAATCTGAGGCAAGACTCATGGACTTTGTATTGCTGCATGTAATTGTCTAGTCCAATGGTCTGTGTTGCCTATGAGTTTCCATTGGACTGATAGCCCAGGTACTGTCTTTTGCTTTTGTTTGGCCATGTTGTGTGCGCAGTCACTAGGATTATGTGAATTAATGTAGAGTTAGTTTCCCACTTCTCTGTGTTGGTGTAGTTGTAGGCTCTTTGCTTGGGCTACGAGAGGTTGTGGGTTTGACTCAGAGGCGAGGCCCAAGGACATTGTATGGCTGTCCAATTGATTGTGTTGCCTATGAGTTTCCATTGGATTGATAGGCCAGGTACTGTCTTATGCTTTTGTGTGCGCAGTCACTAGGATTATGTGAATTAATGTAGAATCATTTTCCTACTTCTCTGTGTTGGTATAGTGGTAGGCTCTTTGCTTGGGCTGCGAGAGGTTGTCAGCTCAACTCTGAGGCAAGGAACATGGACTTTGTATGGATGCATGTAATTTCCTAGTCCCATGTACTGTGTTGCCTATGAGTTTCCATTGGATTGTTAGGCCAGGTACTCTCTTTTGCTTTTGTTTGGCCATGTTGTGTGCGCAGTCACTAGAATTATGTGAATTAATGTAGAATCAGTTTCCTAATTCTCTGTGTTGGTGTAGTGGTAGTCTATTTGCTTGGGCTGCGAGAGGTTGTGGGTTCGACTCTGTGGGAAGGCCCATGGACTTTGTATGGATGCATGTAATTGCCTAGTCCACTGGACTGTGTTGCCTATGAGTTTTCATTTGATTGATAGGCCAAGTACTGTCTTATGCTTTTGTTTGGCCATATTGTGTGTGCAGTCACTAGGATTATGTGAATTAATGTACAGTCAGTTTCCTACTTATCTGTGTTTGTGTAGTGGTAGGCTCTTTGCTTGGGCTATGAGAGGTTGTGGGTTCGACTCTGAGGCAAGGCCCATGGATTTTGTATGGCTGTATGTATTTGCCTAGCCCAATGGACTGTGTTGCCTATAAGTTTCCATTGGATTGATAGGCCAGGTACTAACTTTTGCTTTTTTTTGGCCATGTTGTGTGCGCAGTCACTAGGATTATGTGAATTAATGTAGAGTCAGTTACCCACTTCTCTGTGTTGGTGTAGTTGTAGACACTTTCCTTGAGCTACGAGAAGTTATGAGTTCGACTTTGAGGCAAGGCCCATGGACTTTGTATGGCTGCATGTAATTGCTTTGTCCAATTGACTGTGTTGCTTAAGAGTTTCCATTGGATTGATAGACCAGGTTCATCCTTTTGCTTTTGTTTGGCAATGTTGTGTGCGCAGTCACTAGGATTATGTGAATTAATCTAGAATCAGTTTCCTAATTCTCTGTGTTGGTGCAGTGGTAGCCTCTTTGCTTGGGCTGCGAGAGGTTGTGGGTTCGACTCTGAGGTAAGGCCCATGGACTTTGTATGGAAGCATCTAAATGCCTAGTCCACTGGACTGTGTTGCCTATTAGTTTCCATTGGATTGATAGGCCAGGTACTGTCTTTTGCTTTTGTTTGGCCATGTTGTGTGCGCAGTCACTAGGATTATGTGAATTAATGTAGAGTTCTTCTCTCACTTATCTGTGTTGGTGTAGTGTAGGCTCTTTGCTTGGGCTATGAGAGGTTGTGAGTTTGACTCTGAGGCAAGGCCCATTGACTTTGTACGGCTGCATGTAATTGCCTAGTACAATGGACTGTGTTGCCTATGAGTTTCCATTGGATTGATAGGCCAGGTACTGTCTTTTGCTTTTGTTTGGCCATGTTGTGTGCGCAGTCACTAGGATTATGTGAATTAATGTAGAGCCGGCTTCCCACTTCTCTGTGTTGGTGTAGTGGAAGGCTCTTTGCTTAGGCTACGAGAGGTTATGGGTTAGACTCTGAGGCAAGGCCTATGGACTTTGTATGGCTGCATGTAATTGCCTAGTCCAATGGACTGTGTTACCTATGAGTGCCCATTGGATTGGTAGGCCAAGTACTGTGTTTTGCTTTTGTTTGGCCACATTGTGTGCGCAGTCATTAGGATTATGTGAATTAATGTAGAATCAGTCATCCACTTCTTTGTGTTGGTGTAGTGGTAGGCTCTTTGCTTTAGCTGGGAGAGTTTCTGGGTTTGACTCTGAGGCAAGGCCCCAGGACTTTGTATGGCTGTCCAATGGACTGTGTTGCCTAGGAGTTTCCATTGGATTGATAGGCCAGAGCCAGTCTTTTGTTTGGCCATGTTGTGTGCGCAGTCACTAGGAATATATGAATTAATGTAGAGTCACTTTCCCACTTCTCTTTGTCGGTGTAGTGGTAGGCTCTTTGCTTGGGCTACGAGAGGTTGTGGGTTCATTTCTGAAGCAAGGCCCATGGACTTTGTACAGCTGCATGTAATTGCCTAGTCCAATGGACTGGGTTAGCTATGAGCTTTCATTGGATTGATAGGCCAGGTACTGTGTTTTGCTTTTGTTTGGCCATGTTGTGTGCGCAGTCACTAGGATGAAGTGAATTATTGTATAGTCCATTTCCCACTTCTCTGTGTTGGTGTAGTGGTAGGATCTTTGATTGTTCTGCGAGAGGTTGTGCGTGCGACTCTGAGACAAGGCCCATGGACTTTGTATGGTTGCATGTAATTTCCTAGTCCAATGGATTGTGTTGCCTATGAGTTTCCATTGGATTAATAGGCCAGGTACTGTCTTTTGCTTTTGTTTGGCCATGTTGTGTGCGCAGTCACTAGGATTATGTGAATTAATGTAGAGTTAGTTTCCCACTTCTCTGTGTTGGTGTAGTGGTAGGCACTTTGCTTGGGCAACGAGATATTGTGGGTTTGACTCTGATGCAAGGCCCATGGACTTTGTATGGCTGCATGTAATTGCCTAGTCCAAAGTACTGTGTTGCCTATGAGTTTCCATTGGATTGATTGGCCAGGTACTGTCTTTTGCTTTTGTTTGGCCATGATGTGTGTGCAGTCACTAGGATTATGTAAATTAATGTACAATTAGTTTCCAACTTCTCTGTCTTAGTGTAGTGGTAGGCTCTTTGCTTGGGCTGCGAGAGGTTTTGGGTTTGACTCAGAGGCAAGGCCCAAGGACTTTGTATGGCTGTCCAATGGACTGTGTTGCCTTTGAGTTTCCATTGGATTGATAGGCCAGGGCCAGTCTTATACTTTTGTTTGGCCATGTTGTGTGCGCAGTCACTAGGATTATGTGAATTAATGTAGAATCAGTTTCCCACCTCTCGGTGTTGGTGTAGTGGTAGGCTCTTTGCTTGGGCGACGAGAGGTTGTGGGTTTGACTCTGAAGCAAGGCCCATGGACTTTGTATGGCTACATGTAATTGCCTAGTCCTATGGACTTTGTTGCCTATGAGTTTCCATTTGATTGATAGGCCAGGTATTGTCTTTTGCTTTTGTTTGGCCATGTTGTGTGCGCAGTCACTAGGATTATGTGAATTAATGTAGAATCAGTTTCCCACTTCTCTGTGTTGGTGTAGTGGTAGGCTCTTTGCTTGGGCTGCGAGAGCTTGTGGGTTCAACTTTGAGGCAAATCCCATGGACTTTGTATGGCTGATGTAATTGCCTAGTCCGATGGACTGTGTTGCTTATGAGTTTCCATTGGATTGATAGGCCAGGGCCAGTCTTTTGCTTTTGTTTGGCCATGTTGTGTGCGCAGTCACTAGGATTATGTGAATTAATGTAGACTCAGCTTCCTACTTCTTTGTGTTGGTGTAGTGGTAGGCTCTTTGCTTGTTCTGCAAGAGGTTGTGGGTTCGACTCTGAGGCTAGGCCCATGGGCTTTTTATGGCTGCATGTAATTGCCTAGTCTAATGGACTGTGTTACTTATGAGTTTCCTTTGGATTGTTAGGCCAGGTACTGTCTTTTGCTTTTTTTTGGCCATGTTGTGCGCGCAGTCACTAGGATTATGTTAATTAATGTAGAGTCAGTTTCCTTATTCTGTGTGTTGGTGTAGTGGTAGGCTCTTTGCTTGGGCAATGTGAGGTTGTGGGTTCAACTCTGAGGCAAGGCCCATTGACTTTGTAAGGCTGCATGTAATTGCCTAGTACAATGGACTGTGTTGCCTATGAGTGCCCATTGGATTGGTAGGCCAGGTACTGTGTTTTGCTTTTGTTTGGCCACATTGTGTGCGCAGTCATTAGGATTATGTGAATTAATGTAGAATCAGTCTTCCACTTCTTTGTGTTGGTGTAGTGGTAGGCTCTTTGCTTTGGCTGGGAGAGTTTCTGGGTTTGACTCTGAGGCAAGGCCCCAGGACTTTGTATGGCTGTCAAATGGACTGTGTTGCCTAGGAGTTTCCATTGGATTGATAGGCCAGAGCCAGTCTTTTGTTTGGCCATGTTGTGTGCGCAGTCACTAGGAATATATGAATTAATGTAGAGTCACTTTCCCACTTCTCTTTGTCGGTGTAGTGGTAGGCTCTTTGTTTGGGTTCCTAGAGGTTGTAGGTTCGAATCTGAGGCAAGGCCTATGGACTTTGTAAGGCTGCATGTAATTGCCTAGTCCAATGGACTATGTTGCCTATGAAAATCCATTGGGTTGATTGGCCAGGTCCTGGCTTTGAGTTTTGTTTAGCCATATTGTGTGCGCAGTCACTAGGATTATGTGAATTAATGTAGAGTCAGTTTACCACTTCTCTGTGCTGGTGTAGTGGTAGGCTGTTTGCTTGGGCTGTGAGAGGATGTGGGTTTGACTCTGTGGCAAGGCCCATGGATTTTGTATGGTTGCATGTAATTGTCTAGTCCAATGGACTGCGTTGCCTATGAGTTTCCATTGGATTGATAGGCCAGGTCCTGGCTTTGGCTTTTGTTTAGCCATATTGTGTGCGCAGTCACTAGGATTATGTGAATTAATGTAGAGTCAGTTTACCACTTCTCTATGTTGGTGTAGTGGTAGGCTCTTTGCTTGGGCTATGAGAGGTTTTAGGTTTGACTCTGAGGCAATGCCAATGGACTTTGTATTGCTGCATGTAATTGCCTAGTCCAATGGACTGTGTTGCCTATGAGTTTTCATTGGATTGATGTTAAAAAATATACTCTTTAATATATTTTTCTTCAAAAACGTAAAAGCGCATGAAAGAAATAACTTCAAAAATGTAAAAAAATAAATGTATTTTATCTATTTAAAATGGTTGCCAGGGTTCAGTTACAGAAAGGAAAAAAAATATACTTCATTAGCTTACGGAAAAGAGTTTGATTAGTCCATACTGATCAATAGAAAATCTTCATCCTTCTCTCCTTGGATTCTGAATGGTAAGGCAGGGGTGATATACCGTAGCTTTTCAGCATGTGTTCATTTTGCAGCCTGGAAGGCTTCTGGGACAGTAGGCGACGTGCAGGAGCAGGAGTAGCCCCCTCCATCGTGTGTTATATGACAACTGTCCAATACATATAGGGTGTTTCAACTGAACACAGTTCCATATGACATAATCACTAGAAGCTTCCAGAAGGAAGAATATATATATAACTAGGTACCATGCTTATGTCAGCATCTATTCATACTTAATACAGATACCTTATTATTTATTTCTTATAAAAACTTTATCAATAAACTATGCCCTCCAACTTAAACAGAACTGTGAACATATATGTCCTACTATAAAATATTTGATAACTAGATGTATTAATTTTAATGTTTTTACAATTCCCCCTTAAAGCGGGTGAATTATTAATTATTATTAATGAAACCCCGAAAATTAATTAATACATCATTAAAATAACAAATCTTCTTTCCTTATTTGGCGATAATGGATTAATATCAATAATAATGATGAATAATAATCAATTTGCATTATTCATGTTGTAAGTTCAATAATATAATAATGTGGATTCATGTTATGGTAGGCCGTGACTGATTAATCATATAAAAAATATATAATTATACTTCGCTAGACCTAAAAGGATGCAAAACAAATCTTGTCACCATATGATGTCCTCTGGCTTGATGTCTTCTTATCTCCGATGTAATCTGGCATAAACACAGTCTCTTAGAAATAAATCCTTTGATAAAAGATGAATGGTTACCAATTTAATACAGTACCGTATTGCATTTATCATCGTTAGATCAAGTCCATAAACTTTATTCTTTATTACAAAGTCCATAGCCAATGTTGATAAACCACAGTTCATGAGTGTAGCAGAATAGCATCAGTCTTTGTTGTCTGTGCAGTGTAATTTACATTAGTCACCTTTATCCTCCGTGCTGCCTGTTGTCAAATCCTGGAACAGATGTTAAGAGGTTCTTGGTCAGCACGACAGGGGTTAACTTTAACATGTCATTGCTCTCCTTAGTAACTGTAGTGAGGTCTTAAGGCACAGACCATGTGTCAGGGTTATCCATCCTGGAACCATAAGATCACTGTGTTTCTGAGGTCCCGCAGTGGTAAGTGTATTGTTTGTAACACTGTCTTATTTAAGACGTTACCTTTTGGACCGTTAAGTTTCAGCCTTTTAAACCGTTTTGTAGAATCCCTTTTAGCTTTAGAAAAATTAATAAAAGTCTTTTATCTTCTGTAATCTTGATTGAAGACTGATTCATTCCCTAAACTAGATACCAAATATGGCAATAACTATCACTAATAATGTCACAGCGTATCATAACTCTAATACTATAATACCATGTCATTATTATTATCGTAGAAGTATTAATATAATTGATACTTAGAATGATAAAATAATACTGCATAATGGTATAGACAATAGTATTCTCATGTAATAACCTTTTTTGTCATTGGTGTAATTACCTTTCCAAACCCAGAGGTAGCAATGTGTTGAATGTAACCAAAATGTAATATAAAATATGAAATAATATAATGTGTACCTATAACGTGTACCATATTATAAATATGAAAGGCAACAATGTGGCTTATTTAGTTAGATCATTTGTAAAATTATAAACCAAAGCAAATAACCTTTTAGGAAAAACTGGATGATACCATCAAAACACAATAATACCCATTATAA
Source organism: Anomaloglossus baeobatrachus (assembly GCF_048569485.1). Classification (NCBI taxonomy): domain Eukaryota; kingdom Metazoa; phylum Chordata; class Amphibia; order Anura; family Aromobatidae; genus Anomaloglossus; species Anomaloglossus baeobatrachus. The sequence continues at coordinate 61,646 of NW_027442605.1, forward strand.
ATTATTATTGATTAAAAATATAATATATATATTATTTGTAAATATATATATGAAGGTAAACCTAGATATACCTCGATCTTCCATCTTTATTACTCTAATTTAATTTATTTGATTTGTCTATTATTTATTAAATAACCTACTATATAAGAAAATGTGTAACTATAAGTAATATTTCATCCTTATTGTGTTAACATACTAATATAAGAATAATGTATTACTAGGAAGTAAATAATTGTATATATTGATGAAGGAAGTATTCTTTTCTTCCAAAAAAGTGGAACTTTCCCTTTTAATATGATTCATATTTAATAAAGTAATATTCTTATATTAGATATTACTTAACTAAATATTGAAGTGTTTTCTCAATTGAGATATTTAACATTTTGAAGGAAAAATTTGAATATTAAATAAAAATAATTAATATAAAAAATAGGAATAAAAGGAAAAATGAAAATTGGAATAAAAATAAAAATTGAAATAAAAATAAGGTCTTCTATGTATATAACACCTATGTCTTTAATAATACATAACCTTAATATTACCAGTATCTTATAGGATTTCCATACCTATCATATCAGTAACCTATAAAAATAATTACGTCATGTAACTTTGCAAATAATACTCTTCTCTTAGTATATAAATGCATTATGATATACTTCAAATATATATTTTTTTTATTCCCAATTTTTCCTTTGTACTTGAAATATTAATTATTAAAGTATTCTGTAGACACATATATTAATCAAATATAAATGTGTGATTGAGACCAAACCTTTTTCTTTTAATATCATCAATATGATGTTATAAAAAATTAATATGTCAAGATTAAATTAAATTAAAATTTATGTTGTATATCTTCAAGACCATATTATAAATATCACTTCCATATTTGAAAAGAAAAATGATTACGAATCTGTGTATCAATAAAAAGAAGTAAGTAACACAAACCTGTATAAAAATCAAAACGTTAAAACCTTATTCTAGAATGTAATTCTTCAGAATAAACCCTTTAATAAGGATCCTAACATCTCTATACTAAAGAAATATGTCTATGAATAAGATATATTCTGTATAAATTCCTTCATTATTTATACTTATGTACTATAACTTATTTATTCTAATAATATACATACATATTATAACCTCGAAGTTAAAACAAAAATTCCTTTTTTTTTTCTTTTGGAAGCTTCAAAGACCTCTTAACTAAGTAATTGACATCGGCAGCTGCTCAGACAATCAATCATTCATAGACACATCTATGCCCACAAGACTGTCATGGTTCTTTTAACATATACTTCTACATAGAAACATTGAAAGACACAAATCCCTGTTTTTCCAATTTTCCTATGCGCATTTCAAAATATGATACTAATATGAATAATTGTATTCATTCCATATACTCATGAGTGACAGGTACCTTTGATAGTCACATACTATACATGTGACCATAGGACAGACATTTATTATTATTACCTTTAGTAATTCAAGTGTCACATGCTTTGATTACGTGCAAAGAACATTCCATTCCAAAACAGCAAGCAGTTTTACTCCACTCCAAAACTCAGATTACATTTCTAATAACTCTAAAGAAAATATATATTCATAAAAGAAATGTTAAACTAATGGTCCTCTGGCAATTTGTACCTGAGAAAATAATAATTCTTCTTCTTATTATTATTATTATTATTATTATTAATCATGCTTTCGCGATTAACCTTACACAATAAGATACAGGTTACCTGATTGAGGACAAGAACAAATGTATAAATAAAAAGTTAATACTTCATCAATCTGCTTTACTGATAAATTCTGAGGGAAATAAAAGAATAAAATTATTATCATATTTATGATACAAATGAAACACTTAGAATCAGTTACTTTCTCGTATTATTACATTTTAAATATTATTATTCATATACAGAGATCAAATTATTAATTTATAACATTAAACTATCATTTAACTAAATGAAAATATGAATTTGATTATAATATCACTACTTTTAATATATATATGTAATGCATAGATTCACTGTATATGAATAATCATGATTATCAAATAGCAAAATTACTTTATCTAGAAAACCCCTTTTATCAAGCTAAAACCCAAACCTCAATTTTTTCAAGAGCCGATCTATTACAGTAATTTCCAGAAAATTGGAATGGAAATTATTTTGTAACCCAATTTTTCTCCTTAAATGAGAAAGAATGTCTCTCTCTGAAAAACCACCCAGCTCTCGCTGGCTGTCAAATTCTCTGGACAACATTTTTTCTTCTTTCAATAGTAACCCGGGGAGAGAATCTGCTCAAGACACCTGTTTCTGTCTTTCAAAACTTTTACTCATCATTTGTCTGGGATCATCAATATCTGATCCTGTGACCAATCCCTTCACTGGAGACAAGGGAACCAAAGGTTTTTCCTGTGGAAAAAGATTTTTAGATGATAATAATTGTGATGGATTGTATGGTTTGTAACACGTATGCAATTTCCTGCGAATTTCATACATTCTGTCACAGAAATATCTGGATCTGGGAGACACTGTTGGCTTTTCACAGAATCTCTCCCTTTTTTGTGTTGGTTTTTCAGAATTAATTTATTTCTGTTTTGATTGACTTTGGTGATTTCTAACAAAATCGATAAATGTCGTACATTCGAATAGGGACTTTTTATTTAATGCCACCGTACAGGCTGCATTATCAAAGAAATTAAATTTCCTTATGAATGTGGAAATTAAAGATTTTAATCTGACATTTTGAATGACCGCCCTATATAATTGTTCAAAAACGGACATAAATGAGAACGTACTTTCATTCTCTTCAATTTGTAATTCCTTTAACATCTCATAATCTCGATTCGCATCATTTCTTTCACAAAAGATGAGATTTTTCAGTCTTATGATATCGTTATCATTTGAACAATCAAATGTCTCATTGTCAGAAGACTTTTTTAATGCCAATTGTCTGAAAAAATCCTGAGGTATCCATATACGGAGTAACTGAGTCTTCTCACTATTGGTTCAATTCAATTTTTCAATGGAGCTTTCAAATATCTCTGAATTTCTGCAAACATGTATTCTAGGATTATATGCGGGAATTAATTTGCATATGTCCAATAGACTCTTTCTAAGTTTAATCCCTAACTTAGTCTGTTCTATTTTTAGAAACTGATCGTCGCCATTTTCTCTCTGCACGTGTCTTTCTCTGTCAACTTTCTGCACGTCTCCCACTCTGGCTCCTCCCCCTTCTGGCTTCTCTACGTCATTTCCTGCTTCTTTCCCAGTGTCCTGAAAATCACCTTGAATACACGGCACATGTCTGCCGCCATTGTCAAGATTCTGATTTGCAAAATTACAGTCTAAATCTGACTTTTCATTTGCAACATTACAGTCAGAATTCACAATATCACTGACTGACATTCCAGGTTCTAAGCAGTCTTTGGATTTCTCTATCACTGACTTTCCTGACAATTCAGGTTGTCTATTTCCACCATTTTTACATTTTTCTATGATTAACTTGTGAAATTCATAGACTAAATCACAGAGAGGATTAGTAGAAATCGGGTTTCTGAAGCCGCGCCAATGATCACCACCAGGACATCAGATTATGTGACTTTATTACAGCATCGGTCTACGCGTTTCATGAGCTCTGCTCACTTCCTCAGGACCATATAAAAGACACCATCAAATCTACCATGCAAGATACAAGTGTACATTAAATAGACATCGTGACATCATAGTACCGCCCCATATAGAAAAAATGAGCGGGAGAAAAAGCCTAGTGTTGAAAACATGACGCAATACAAGAGAAGCATGGTGAAGATACAAAACATAATATACGTATGAAGGACAAGTGAACAAAATCATGATAAACATAATAAATTGAATGAAAAATAAAAATAAAGATGTAAAAAAATGTGTATGTGTGATCCACATCATTATCTATGATCCAACCAAAAAAGATTGTCAAATATATATATGTGTGTGTCCATATTTATAAATCCTCCACACGTCTAGAAGAGCCTGGAACCCATGAATGATCATTGACACCAGATTCCAAGCAAGTCTGGATATGAGCTGTAGAAGCATTAGTCCCCTCCACCAGGAGAACCATGATAAATTTCGCTTATATGTAGCCCAACACGTCAGGGTAAATCAGAAAATAAACGTATATATATATATATACTATGGTGATTAAGGGATAGTGACCACCAACTCAAGTGATCAAAGCACCGTGAAGTGAATGTCCATATATATATTTTTATATTTACACACAGAAAGGTCTTAGGAACAATGTAACTATCAAAGAAAATCATTGTACTCATTCCCCTTCTTTACAAGCACTGAGGGTTTACTACAGTTCAGTACCGTGGGAAAAAAATATCCAGCGGCTGCGCACAAGGAGCCTCAGACAAGAGGGGTGAACGAAGTTCATACCCGTGGGAAAGTTAACCCTGCGCATGCGTCGATTGCGCCAACCCCGTGTGAACCAGGTGCAGAACAAGAAAGACAGTGATCATAGGGAAGTGATGGCCCGTAGGCAACTAAATAAAAACACTTGCACATTCTGTGGGCGAAACAACCAGGAATTAAATTAACAAAATTTCTTTCATTGTAATCGGCAATAGTTGTAAAAAACGGGGCCATGTTTTGATATGAGATATACCCGTTATGATGAAACCAAGTTCGTGCGCTAAGTGCCATTAAAACAGAAAGGAAGGACGACCCCCAGAGAAAAGTCCGAGTTCCGACGGAGCAATCCATTATTTTGTATATACATGTGAAACAATAAAAGGAAAGACAGAGACTACTAAAATTAGGATAAAAACACACAGGTTAAAAACTAAAAACATGGAACTCCACGGTTATTGTCTAAACACACAATAGTGGTGCAATAAATCCTTCATTTGTTCCATGCTCCTAACGACCCATCTAGGAGCCGTATAACATACCCTGATGGGACTACTCTTGGTCATAAATATACAAAAATATAAAAAAATATATAAAAAAGGTATTGATGCCAAGCATACCAAAACACCAATATATTACAATGGGAACAATTCTTTCTATAAAATTATAAACAACCAGGATGACATAATAAATAACTACACAATCCAAGGCATATGTTTTATGTTGTATATGGTCCTGAGGAAGTGAGCAGAGCTCATGAAACGCGTAGACCGATGCTGTAATAAAGTCACATAATCTGAAGTCCTGGTGGTGATCATTGGCGCGGCTTCAGAAACCCGATTTCTACTAATCCTCTCTGTTATCAGCCTTTTGGGTTGCCGCGGCCGAGATCCATTGTTACATGCGAACATAGTAGTTGTGACTTTCACAACTGCATATGGTGAGTAGTATTGCTCCCCCTACCCGTGCCCTGTATCTATAAGGGTAAGACCCTATTGCGCTTTATTTCCACAGCTCCTGTTTATATAGACTAAATCACAGACATTTCTGATTTTCTGTTTCTCTCTATTAAAAGACCTTGCACATTCTATACGTGAATTCTCAAGTTCATACTCCCCATAAAGGCTTACCCATAACTCTTCCACATTAGAAATATCTGAATAAGTGAACTGAAGTTTACTTTGCTTAACATATGAAAAGATAAAATCCATTTTCTTACCTGAAATGATCAGATGATCTTATGGATGATCCTCTAAGACTTGATTAACCTTGTTCAGCACGTCCAATACTTCTTTTGGACTGACTTATTCTTTCTTGCTCAAAGATACGTCAAAAGTTAACTTCTGTGGCTTTATAAAGTCTTTAAAGTTCATTTAAAAATACATTCATGCAACTTGACTTATACGTATTTCCTAGGTTCTGCGTGATTTTTATAAATTGTCAATTCCCTGTCACTTTGCAGGAGGCATATGTCTCTGTCCTCCCTTATGCAAAGTGAAGGAAGAAATACAAAAATTAAAAAACACGAATGGCTGGCTCACCAAATTGTTAAAAAATATACTCTTAAATATATTTTTCTTCAAATACGTAAAAGTGCATGAAAGAAAGAACTTCAAAAATGTAAAAAATAAATGTATTTTATCTATTTAAAATGGTTGCCAGGGTTCAGTTACAGAAAGGAAAAATAATATACTTCATTAGCTTACGGAAAAGAGTTCGATTAGTCCATAATGATAAAAAGAAAATCTTCATCCATCTCTCCTTGGATTCTGAATGGTAAGGCAGGGGAGATATACCGTAACTTTTCAGCATGTCTTCATTTTGCAGCCTGGAAGGCTTCTGGGACAGTAGGCGACGTGCAGGAGCAGGAGCAGCCCCCTCCATCGTGTGTTATATGACAACTGTCCAATCCATATAGGGTGTTTCAACTGAACACAGTTCCATATGACATAATCACTAGAAGCTTCCAGAAGGAAGAATATATATATAACTAGGTACCATGCTTATGTCAGCATCTATCCATACTTAATACAGATACCTTATTATTTATTTCTTATAAAAACTTTATCAATAAACTATGCCCTCCAACATAAACAGAACTGTGAACATATATGTCCTACTATAAAATATTTGATAACTAGATGTATTAAATTTTATGTTTTTACAATTGATAAGCCAAGTACTGTCTTTTGCTTTTGTTTGGCCATGTTGTGTGCGCAGTCACTTGGATTATGTGAATTAATGTAGAGATAGTTTCCCACTTCTCTGTGTTGGTGTAGTGGTAGGCTCTTTGCTTGGGCAATGAGAGGTTGTGGGTTCAACACTGAGGCAAAGCCAAAGGACTTTGTATGGCTGCATGTAATTGCCTAGTTCAATGGATTGTGTTAGCTATGAGTTTTCATTGGATTGATAGGCCAGGTACTGTGTTTTGTTTTTTGTTTGGCCATGTTGTTTGAGCAGTCACTAGGATTATGTGAATTAATGTAGAGTCAGTTTCCAACTTCTCTGTGTTGGTGTAGTGGTAGGCTCTTTGCTTAGGCTGCGAAAGATTGAGGGTTAGACTCTGAGGCAAGGCCCTTGGACTTTGTATGGCTGCATGTAATTACCTAGTCCAATGGATTGTGTTGGCTGTGAGTTTTTATTGGATTGATATGCCAGGTACTGTCTTTTGCTTTTGTTTGGCCATGTTGTGTGCGCAGTCACTAGGATTATGTGAATTAATGTAGAGTCAGTTTCCAACTTCTCTGTGTTGGTGTAGTGGTAGGCGCTTTGCTTGCGCTGCGAGAGGTTGTGGGTTTGACTTTGAGGCAAGGCCCATGGACTTTGTATGGCTCCATGTAATTGCATAGTCCAATTGGCTGTGTTGCATATGAGTTTCCATTGGATTGATAGGCCAGGTACTGTCTTTTGCTTTTGTTTGGCCATGTTGTGTGCGCAGTCACTTGTATTATGTGAATTAATGTAGAGATAGTTCCCAACTTCTCTGTGTTGGTGTAGTTGTAGGCTCTTTGCTTGGGCTGCAATAGGTTGTGGGTATGACTCTGAGGCAAGGCCCATTGACTTTGCATGGCTGCATGTAATTTTCTGGTCCAATGGACTGTGTTGCCCATGAGTTTCTGATGGATTGATAGGCCAAGTACTGTCTTTTGCTTTTGTTTGGCCATGTTGTGTGCGCAGTCACCAGGATTATGTGAATTAATGTAGATTCAGTTTCCCATTTCTCTGTGTTGGTATAGTGGTAGGCTCTTTGCTTGAACTACGAGAGGTTGTAGGTTTGGCTCTGAGGCAAGGCCTATGGACTTTGTATGGCTGCATGTAATTGCCTAGTCCAATGGACTGTGTTGCATATGAGTTTCCATTGGATTGATAGGGCAGGTTCTGTCATTTACTTTTGTTTGGCCATGTTGTGTGCGCAGTCACCAGGATTATGTGAATTATTTTAGAATCAGTTTCCCACTTCTCTGTGTTGGTGTAGTGGTAGGCTCTTTGCTTGGGCTGTGAGAGGTTGTGGGTTTGACTCTGAGGCAAGGCCTATGGATTTTGTATGGTTGCATGTAATTGCCTAGTCCAATGGACTTTGTTACTTATGAGTTTCCATTGGATTGATAGGCCAGGTTCTGTCTTTTGCTTTTGTTTGGCCATGTTGTGTGCGCAGTCACTAGGATTATGTGAATTAATGTCGAATCAGTTACCCACTTCTCTGTGTTGGTGTAGAGGTAGTCTCTTTGCTTGGGCTATGAGAGGTTGTGGGTTTGACTCTGAGGCAAGGCCCATGGACTTTGTATGGCTGCATGTAATTGCCTAGTCCAATGGACTGGGTTGCCTGTAAGTTTCCATTGGATAGATAGGCCAGGTACTGTCTTTTGCTTTCGTTTGGCCATGTTGTGTGCGCAGTCACTAGGATTATGTGAATTAATGTAGAGTCAGTTTCCCACTTATCTGTGTTGGTGTAGTGGTAGGCTCTTTGCTTAACCTGTGAAAGGTTGTGGGTTCGACTCTGAGGCAAGGCCCATGGACTTTGTATGGCTGCATGTAAATGCTTAGTCCAAATGTCTGTGTTGCCTATGGGTTTCCATTGGATTGATAGGCCAGGGACAGCATTTTGCTTTTGTTTGGCCATGTTGTGTGCGCAGTCCCTAGGACCACTACACCAACACAGAGACTTTTAGTCAGAGAAGCAACGGCATGTGTGATAGGATGTCCATGTCACATGTCCCTGCATTATAAAACCGGACATTTTCCTCCAGCACGCCATTATCTGCCTTCTGCGTCCTTGGTGTCAGTCATCACTGGCGCAGCTCCTATCGCCGATAGTGCTGTGTACGCTCCATACACAGCGCTGTACAGCATAGGGATAGCACTTTCTATCACTCCTTTTAAGGGCTCATACCGGCAGGGTCAGAGCCATAGGTGACAGGTCCGTGAAAACAGAGTTTAACAGCTACACAAGATGACAGCGTCTGTGTAGCTAAGGTCAGGGATTTCCTCGCTGCATTTCCCCATTAGGAGGGATAGAAATGCAGGCTTCCTTTCCTCTACCCAGAGACCCACAACCCTGCCACTGTACCCTCCTGCCCTTTGCCCACTCAAACTCATTGTAACTAAGCCATTATACTAGCAAACACTGAGTGAACTTAGTGGCATCCTAAACGTGGCTATTGGACTTCTGTATAGTCCCACTGGTGCAAAGATATTTGCAGCACGTCTGCCTGCATTGCACACTCAAACTCATTGTTACTAAGCCATTACACTAGCAAACACTGAGTGAACTTAGTGGCATCCTAAACGTGGCTATTGGACTTCTGTATTGTCCCACTAGTGCAAAGATATTTGCAGCACGTCTGCCTGCATTGCAGACTTAAACTCATTGTTACTAAGCCATTATACTAGCAAACACTGAGTGAACTTAGTGGCATCCTAAACGTGGCTATTGGACTTCTGTATTGTCCCACTAGTGCAAAGATATTTGCAGCACGTCTGCCTGCATTGCACACTCAAACTCATTGTTACTAAGCCATTATACTAGCAAACACTGAGTGAACTTAGTGGCATCCTAAACGTGGCTATTGGACTTCTGTATTGTCCCACTAGTGCAAAGATATTTGCAGCACGTCTGCCTGCATTGCAGACTCAAACTCATTGTTACTAAGCCATTATACTAGCAAGTTATGCTGCCAGTTTAAGGGCCGTAGTTGCATTGTCAGGGATAATTATTGTTGTTTATTCTGCTGTTAATAAAGCTGGACCACCGCTGCAAACTACACCACCTCTCAATTTTTACTACCACATTTTAAGTGCACAATCTTGTCGCAATAAACATGAGTGGCAAAATGACAGATGCTGGTGGAATGGGGAAGAGGCGTGTTGTAAAAGGCAAAAAAGGGTTTGTCCGTGGGGAAGGTGGCAAAGCTCCATTAACATCTGCTGAAGATAGACCATCTACCAGCAAAAGTAAGATGTCTACTACTTACCGTGGAAAATCCGATGTGCTCCCTTTTTTACGGACACGAAGAACAGGAACAAAGGTAGATGATGGCCAAAAAAGGAAAATGCTTGAATGGATCTCAAGTGGTCCAACAAGTGCCTTCTCAGCCACCTCAACTACCGCAACCAAAAAACACCAGTCCTCTGAGTTGTCATCCCAATCAAACTTGCTTTCTCCCAGCTCTAAAGTCTCCATCAGCCCTGCACAGTATGGTGGAACTGAGATGGCTGAGTCTGCAGAGCTGTTCAGTCACACTATAGCCTGGGAATCAGAGGTCTGCTCCCAAGCTACAGTGAGTACAGACCAGGAAATGGTCTGCAGTGATGCCCAGAGCCTTTGTGACTCTGATTCAGGCCGTGAGGACCAAGTTTCTGAGCATAATGTTGACCCTTTGTCACAAACTGTAACACCTGTGGTTATAGACAATGAGGAACATACTCATAGTATCATCATAGTTTTTAAGGTTGAAGGGAGACTCTAAGTCCATCTAGTTCAACCCGTAGCCTAACATATTGATCCAGAGGAAGGCAAAAAAAACCCCAATGTGGCAAACAAGTTCCAATGGGGAAAAAATTTCCTTCCTGACTCCACATCCGGCAATCAGACTAGTTCCCTGGATCAATACCCTGTCATAAAATCTAATATACATAACTGGTAATATTAAATTTTTCAAGAAAGGCGTCCAGGCTCTGCTTAAATGTTAGTAGTGAATCACTCATTACAACATCATGCGGCAGAGAGTTCCATAGTCTCACTGCTCGTACAGTAAAGAATCCTCGTCTGTGATTATGATTAAACCTTCTTTCCTCAAGACGTAGCGGATGCCCCCGTGTTCCAGTCGCAGGCCTAGGTGTAAAAAGATCTTTGGAAAGGTCTCTGTACTGTCCCCTCATATATTTATACATTGTGATTAGATCCCCCCTAAGCCTTCGTTTTTCCAAACGAAATAACCCCAAGTTTAATAACCTGTCTTCGTATTGCAGCCCACCCATTCCTCTAATAATCTTGGTCGCTCTTCTCTGCACCCTCTCCAGTTCAGCTATGTCCTTATATATCGGTGACCAGAATTGTACACAGTATTCTAAGTGCGGTCGCACTAGTGACTTGTACAGAGGTAGAACTATATTTTTTTCATGAACACTTATACCTCTTTTAATACATCCCATTATTTTATTAGCCCTGGCAGCAGCTGCCTGACACTGTCCACTAAAGTGAAATTTACCATCCACCCATACACCCAAGTCTTTTTCTGTGTCTGTTTTACCGAGTGTTCTACAATTAAGTACATAATCATAAAGGTTATTTCCTCTACCCAAGTGCATGACCTTACATTTATCTACATTAAACTTCAATTGCCACTTCTCAGCCCAATCCTCCAATTTACATAAATCTCCCTGTAATATAAAATTATCATCCTCTGTATTGATTACCCTGCAGAGTTTAGTATCATCTGCAAATATTGAAATTCTACTCCGCATGCCCCCAACAAGCTCATTTATAAATATGTTGAAAAGAAGCGGGCCCAATACTGACCCCTGTGGTACCCCACTATGAACTGAGACCCAGTCCAAGTACGTACCATTAATAACCACCCTTTGTTTCCTATCACTGAGCCAGTTTTTAACCCAGTTACACATATTTTCCCCTATCCCCATTATTCTCATTTTATGTACCAACCTTTTGTGTGGCACCGTATCAAAAGCTTTTGAAAAGTCCATATATACAACATCCACTGCATTTCCCTGGTCCAGACTTGAACTTACCTCTTCATAGAAGCTGATCAAATTAGTTTGACAGGATCGATCCCTCATAAACCCATGTTGATACTCTGTCATAAGGTTTTTTTTTCTTGAGATACTCCAGTATAGCATCTCTCAAGAAACCCTCAAGGATTTTACCAACCATAGAGGTTAAACTTACCGGCCTATAATTTCCCGGCTCAGTTTTTGTCCCCTTTTTGAATATTCGCACCACATTTGCTATGCGCCAGTCCTGCGGTACCGACCCTGTTATTAAGGAATCTGAGAAGATTAAAAATAATGGTCTATCACAGAACTCAATTCCTGTAGTACTCTGGGGTGTATGCCATCCGGGCCCGGAGATTTGTCAACCTTAGTGATTTCGAGGCGGCGGCGTACTTCCTGCTGGGTTAAGCAGGTAATATTCAAGGGTGAATTTATGGTATCACTGGTCATGTCATCTGCCATGGCATTTTCTTGTATAAAAACCGTAGAAAAAAAGTCATTCAGCAGGTTGGCTTTACCCTCATCCCCTTCCACCATTTCACCAAGACTATTTTTAAGGGGGCCAACACTATCGCTTTTCAGTTTTTTACTGTTTATGTAGTTGAAGAATATTTTAGGATTATTTTTACTTTCTCTTGCAATGAGTCTCTCTGTCTCAAACTTAGCTAACTTAATTTGCTTTTTACATATTTTATTTAATTTTCTATAATTATATAATGCCTCATCACTACCTACCCTCTTTCATTCTTTTAAGGCTTTCTGTTTTTCTTTTATTGCTTCCCTTACAGCTCTATTTAGCCATAGGGGTTTCCTCCTATTTCTAGCATGTTTGTTCCCATAGGGTATATTTTCTGCACAAGCCCTATTCAGGATGCTCATAAAAGTCTCCCATTTGCTTTGTGTACTTTTATTACTTAGTACATCATCCCAGTTTATTGCACTAAGATCATCTCTTAACCGTTTAAAATTTGCTTTCCTGAAGTTTAGTGTCCTTGTAGCCCCTCTACTAGACATCTTACTAAAGAATACATGAAACTTATTATTTTGTGATCACTATTCCCCAAGTAACCCCCAACTTGTATATTTGATATGCGGTCTGGCCTATAGGTTAGTACAAGGTCTAGTAGTGCTCCCCCTCTTGTGGGGTCCTGTACCATTTGTGAAAGGTAATTATCTTTCATTGTTATCAAAAATCTATTTCCTTTGCTGGAACTGCAAGTTTCTGTTCCCCAATTTATATCAGGATAGTTAAAGTCCCCCATAATAATTACCTCTCCGAGACTCGCTGCTTTATCAATTTGCTTTATGAGGAGATTCTCTACCTCTTCCATAATATTCGGCGTCTTATAACACACCCCTATCAGTATTTTATTATTCATTCTCCCCCCCTTATCTCCACCCATAGGGACTCTACAATCTCAGTACCCTCACATATGTTGTCACGCAGGATGGGTTTTAAAGATGATTTTACATATAGACACACACCTCCCCCTCGCTTATTTGTACGGTCATTCCTGAATAGGCTATAACCCTGTAAATTAACAGCCCAGTCATAGCTCTCATCCAGCCATGTCTCTGATATCCCCACTATATCATAATTTTCTTCCAACAATATTAATTCTAATTCCTCCACCTTATTTGTGAGGCTTCGGGCATTAGTGTACATGCACGTTACGTATGACTCTGTACCTGTATTCCTGCTTACTGTATTAACTGTCCTAACCCTTCCCCCCGTACCACCCCCAATTTCATTACTTGTGCCCTGGTCACTATCTGCACTACATTCCCCTTCTATAAAGTGAATACCCTCGCCCCCCATTCCTAGTTTAAACACTCTCCAACCTTCCAGCCATTTTCTGCCCCAGCAGAGCTGCACCTTCCCCATTAAGATGCAGCCCATCCCTAGCATAGAATCTGTAGCCAACTGAAAAGTCGGCCCAATTCTCCAGGAACCCAAAACCCTCTTTCCTACACGAATTCCTGAGCCACCTGTTAACCTCCCTGATCTCTCTTTGCCTCTCTGGTGTGGCTCGTGGCACAGGTAGTATTTCCGAAAATACCACCTTTGAGGTCCATGCTTTAAGCTTACAACCTAATTCCCTGAAATCATCTTTAAGGACCTTCCACCTACCTCTAACTTTGTCATTTGTGCCAATGTGTACAATGACCGCTGGGTCCTCCCCAGCCCCTCCCAGTAATCTGTCAACCCGATCAGCGATGTGCCGAACTCGAGCGCCAGGAAGACAACACACTGTTCGGCGATCCCTGTCTTTGTGACAGATTGCCCTATCTGTCCCCCTAATAATTGAGTCCCCCACTACCAGTACCTGTCTTGCCTGCCCTGCACTCCTATCCCCCCCCTTACTGGAGCAGACACTCCTCTGGCATTCAGAGGTCATGCCTTGCTGCAGCAATGCTACCCCTGTAATGACATCCCCCTCATCTGCCAAGTTTGCAAACCTATTGGGGTGTGTCAGTTCAGGACTAGCCTTCCTAGCACTTTTCCCCTTACCCCCCTTTCTAACTGTCACCCAGCTACCTACCTCACCGTCCTGCCGCTCCCTACTACGATCCTCCCCCACATCTGACCCAGCAAGCTGCTGCTCAGTGAGCAGCACACTCCTTTCCATATTGCTAATGCATCTCAGAGTTGCCAGCTGCTCACTTAGATCCAGTATCTGGGCTTCCAAATGTGCAACTTGCTCACATCTCGAACAACAGTATGCACCCTCGAACGGCTTTTCAAGGACTGCATACATGAGACAAGATGTACACTGGATCGCATTAGCAATAGTGGAGCACATTTGTTAAGTAATTAAACAACTAAATACAAACAATTCTACTCACACTTACTTTTGCTCACACTTTGCTCACTCACGCTCACAATGAAGAAGACAGGCTAAAATTCGCGCGCCGCTAGTCACGCGGCTTTCAGAAGTCTTCCTTCCGGCTGTAACTGCCAAAACCCGGTTCTCCTTGAACTCGCGGTGACTCTTCACTTATCCCAGAAGGCACTGGGAATATGCAAATTATCCTCGCAAGACTCCTTCCCTGGCTTTCAGAAGTCTTCCTTCCGGCTGTAACGGCCAAAACCCGGTTCTCCTTGCGCTCGCGGTGACTCTTCACTTATCCCAGAAGGCACTGGGAATATGCAAATTATCCTCGCAAGACTCCTTCCCTGGCTTTCAGAAGTCTTCCTTCCGGCTGTAACGGCCAAAACCCGGCTCTCCTTGAGCTCGCGGTGACTCTTCACTTATCCCAGAAGGCACTGGGAATATGCAAATTATCCTTGCAAGACTTCTTCCCTGGCTTTCAGAAGTCTTCCTTCCGGCTGTAACGGCCAAAACCCGGCTCTCCTTGAGCTCGCGGTGACTCTTCACTTATCCCAGAAGGCACTGGGAATATGCAAATTATCCTCGCAAGACTCCTTCCCTGGCTTTCAGAAGTCTTCCTTCCAGCTGTAACGGCCAAAACCCGGCTCTCCTTGAGCTCGCGGTGACTCTTCACTTATCCCAGAAGGCACTGGGAATATGCAAATTATCCTCGCAAGACTCCTTCCCTGGCTTTCAGAAGTCTTCCTTCCGGCTGTAACGGCCAAAACCCGGCTCTCCTTGAGCTCGCGGTGACTCTTCACTTATCCCAGAAGGCACTGGGAATATGCAAATTATCCTCGCAAGACTCCTTCCCTGGCTTTCAGAAGTCTTCCTTCCGGCTGTAACGGCCAAAATCCGGCTCTCCTTGAGCTCGCGGTGACTCTTCACTTATCCCAGAAGGCACTGGGAATATGCAAATTATCCTCGCAAGACTCCTTCCCTGGCTTTCAGAAGTCTTCCTTCCGGCTGTAACGGCCAAAACCCGGCTCTCCTTGAGCTCGCGGTGACTCTTCACTTATCCCAGAAGGCACTGGGAATATGCAAATTATCCTCGCAAGACTCCTTCCCTGGCTTTCAGAAGTCTTCCTTCCGACTGTAACGGCCAAAACCCGGCTCTCCTTGAGCTCGCGGTGACTCTTCACTTATCCCAGAAGGCACTGGGAATATGCAAATTATCCTCGCAGGACTCCTTCCCTGGCTTTCAGAAGTCTTCCTTCCGGCTGTAACGGCCAAAACCCGGCTCTCCTTGAGCTCGCGGTGACTCTTCACTTATCCCAGAAGGCACTGGGAATATGCAAATTATCCTCGCAAGACTCCTTCCCTGGCTTTCAGAAGTCTTCCTTCCGGCTGTAACGGCCAAAACCCGGCTCTACTTGAGCTCGCGGTGACTCTTCACTTATCCCAGAAGGCACTGGGAATATGCAAATTATCCTCGCAAGACTCCTTCCCTGGCTTTCAGAAGTCTTCCTTCCGACTGTAACGGCCAAAACCCGGCTCTCCTTGAGCTCGCGGTGACTCTTCACTTATCCCAGAAGGCACTGGGAATATGCAAATTATCCTCGCAAGACTCCCTCCCTGGCTTTCAGAAGTCTTCCTTCCGGCTGTAACGGCCAAAACCCGGCTCTCCTTGAGCTCGCGGTGACTCTTCACTTATCCCAGAAGGCACTTGGAATATGCAAATTATCCTCGCAAGACTCCCTCCCTGGCTTTCAGAAGTCTTCCTTCCGGCTGTAACGGCCAAAACCGGGCTCTCCTTGAGCTCGCGGTGACTCTTCACTTATCCCAGAAGGCACTGGGAATATGCAAATTATCCTCGCAAGACTCCCTCCCTGGCTTTCAGAAGTCTTCCTTCCGGCTGTAACGGCCAAAACCCGGCTCTCCTTGAGCTCACGGTGACTCTTCACTTATTCCTGAAGGCACTGGGAATATGCAAATTATCCTCGCAAGACTCCCTACCTGGCTTTCAGAAGTCTTCCTTCCGGCTGTAGCGGCCAAAACCCGGCTCTCCTTGAGCTCGCGGTGACTCTTCACTTATCCCAGAAGGCACTGGGAATATGCAAATTATCCTCGCAAGGCTCCTTCCCTGGCTTTCAGAAGTCTTCCTTCCGGCTGTAACGGCCAAAACCCGGCTCTCCTTGAGCTCGCGGTGACTCTTCACTTATCCCAGAAGGCACTGGGAAAATGCAAATTATCCTCGCAAGGCTCCTTCCCTGGCTTTCAGAAGTCTTCCTTCCGGCTGTAACGGCCAAAACCCGGCTCTCCTTGAGCTCGCGGGGACTCTTCACTTATCCCAGAAGGCACTGGGAATATGCAAATTATCCTCGCAAGACTCCTTCCCTGGCTTTCAGAAGTCTTCCTTCCGGCTGTAACGGACAAAACCCGGTTCTCCTTGAGCTCGCGGTGACTCTTCACTTATCCCAGAAGGCACTGGGAATATGCAAATTATCCTCGCAAGACTCCTTCCCTGGCTTTCAGAAGTCATCCTTCCGGCTGTAACGGCCAAAACCCGGTTCTCCTTGAACTCGCGGTGACTCTTCACTTATCCCAGAAGGCACTGGGAATATGCAAATTATCCTCGCAAGACTCCTTCCCTGGCTTTCAGAAGTCTTCCTTCCGGCTGTAACGGCCAAAACCCGGTTCTCCTTGAGCTCACGGTGACTCTTCACTTATCCCAGAAGGCACTGGGAATATGCAAATTAGCCTCGCAAGACTCCTTCCCTGGCTTTCAGAAGTCTTCCTTCCGGCTGTAACGGCCAAAACCCGGTTCTCCTTGAGTTCGCGGTGATCTTCACTTATACCAGAAGGCACTGGGAATATGCAAATTATCCTCACAAGACTCCTTCCCTGGCTTTCAGAAGTCTTCCTTCCGGCTGTAACGGCCAAATTCCGGTTCTCCTTGAGCTCCCGGTGACTCTTCACTTATCCCAGAAGGCACTGGGAATATGCAAATTATCCTCGCAAGACTCCTTCCCTACTTCCCTACTGATGACGTTGAGACGCAGATACCAGATTGGGATGACAGCTTAAATATTCGGTCAGGGCAAAAAGAGGCTCGGTTTGAGGGTGAGGGGAGTGCAAACACAACAATTGATGATAAAGTTCTAGATCCTACCTACTGTCAACCCACAGTCAGGCACTCGAGGAGGTCAACAGAGGCGGTGGAGGAGGATGCAACCGACGACGAAGTTACCTTGCGCCTTCCTGGACAGAGTCGGAGCACTGGTAGCACGTCTACAACTGCATCATCAGCCACCACTCTGCCTCTGAGCACTAGTCGGGGGGCTCAGCAGGTCGCATGCCCTCTTAAGGCTGCTTTACACTAGGCAATCTATCGTGCGATAGATCGTCGGGGTCACGGTTTTTGTGACGCACATCCGGCATCGCTGGCGATGCCGGCCTGTGTGACACCTCCTAGCGACGCAGTATCGCTCACAAATCGTGAGTCGGGTACTGCTCGTTAGGTTCCATAATATCGTTTACTTTAGTTGACCATCGTTTCCGTGGTAGCACACGTCGCTCCGTGTGACACCACGGGAACGATGAGCAGCTCACCTGCCTCCCGCGGCCGCCGCCATCTCTATGTGGAAGGAAGGAGGTGGGCGGGATGTTTACGTCCCGCTCATCTCCGCCCCTCCGCTTCTATTGGCCGGCGCCCGTGTGACGTCGCTGTGACGCCGAACGTACCTCCCACTCCAGGAAGTGGACGTTCGCCGCCCACAGCGAGGTCGCACGAGAGGTAAGTATGTGTGACGGGGTTTACTAACTTTGTGCGACACGGGCAGCGATTTGCCCGTGACGCAAAAAGGACGGGGGCGGGTACGATCGATTGTGAAATCGCACAATCGGTCGTACCGTGTAAAGCAGGCTTAAGCCTTGCCTAGCCTGGTCCTTTTTTGACATAGAAAAAGATCACCCAAATTATGTGATCTGTAAAATTTGTCGTGATTCTGTTAGTAGAGGTCAATACCTCAGCAGTTTGACAACTTCTTCCATGAATCGTCACATGAATAAATATCATATGTCCCAGTGGGAAGCTCACCGTGCTGCAATGCGGCCTAGCGGAGCGAACCATCCACGGCCTGCCCCTTCCAGTGCATCCGCGCACTCTTCATCTTCTAGGACTGTGGGGAAAGCTGTCACACCTGGTTTTCCACGCACAACTTCCACCACTGTAACCGCAACAGGTAGTTTGCTTGGTAGGTTGTCAGTTGGTTTGGAAGGGGAAACAAGTGCGTGTGTACAGCTCTCTCAGACATCGATAGCACCAACGTTGGATGAAGGCAACATCATGTCTCCGCCTGCACTTTCCTCACAAACCTGCATTTTTCCAGGGACACCCTACTCATCACCGTCTACACACAGCAGCCAGATCTCTGTCCCTCAGTTGTGGACAAATAAAAGGCCATTTCCTGCGACCCATGACAAAGCTAAGAGGTTGACTTTATCCCTCTGTAAGCTCTTGGCTACCGAAATGCTGCCTTTCCGCCTGGTGGACACACAGGATTTTAGAGACCTTATGTCTGTCGCTGTGCCCCAGTACCAGATGCCCAGTCACCACTACTTCTCTAAGAAAGGTGTGCCCGCGCTACACCAGCATGTCGCACACAACATCACCGCTTCCTTGAGAAACTCTGTGTGTGAACGGGTGCATTTCACCACCGATACTTGGACCAGTAAGCATGGACAGGGACGTTACATGTCACTGACTGGGCACTGGGTAACTATGGTGATAGATGGTGAAGGGTCTGCTGCACAAGTCTTGCCGTCCCCACGACTTGTGTGTCAATCCTCTGTCTGTCCAAGTTCCGCCACTGCTTCTGCCTCCTCCACCTCATCTGTGTCCTCCACCTCCGCCCCAAGCCTGCCTGGTCAGGCCACCAGCGTTCTCACTGCGCAGAAGGAATCACGCACCCCTCATTACTATGCTGGCAGCAGAGCGCAACGGCATCAGGCGGTCTTTAGCTTGACATGTCTTGGGAATAGGAGTCACACAGCTGAGGAGTTGTGGTCAGCTCTGCGGTCCGAGTTTAATAAATGGTTGTCTCCACTCAACCTGCAGCCTGGTAAGGCCGTGTGCGACAATGGTGCAAACCTGGGTGCGGCCCTTCGCCTGGGCAAGGTGACACACGTGCCTTGTATGGCTCACGTGTTGAACCTTGTTGTCCAGCAATTTTTAACACACTATCCCGGCCTAGATGGCCTTCTGACCAGGGCACGAAAACTGTCTGCTCACTTCCGCCGTTCAACCGCCGCAGCTGAGCGACTTGCATCGCTCCAGAAGTCTTTCGGCCTGCCGGTTCATCGCCTGAAATTCGATGTGCCGACACGCTGGAATTCGACTCTCCACATGTTACAGCGACTGTGGCAGCACCGCCGAGCCCTGGTGGAATATGTCATGACGTATAGCCTGGGCCAACGAGATGCAGAGGTGGGGCAGATCACCCTGATGGAGTGGTCTCAGATCAAGGACCTATGCACCCTTCTGCACAGTTTCGACATGGCGACGAATATGTTTAGCGCTGACAATGTCATTTTCAGCATGACAATTCCAGTCATTAACATGCTGGAGCACACGCTAAACACTATTCGGAGTCAGGGGGTGGGACAACAGGAAGGGGAGGAACTACAGGAGGATTCATATGCGCAAGACACAACAACATCACCAAGGTCCAGACGTTCATCATCACCAACGCGGCAGGCATGGGACCATGGGGGACAGGGATCAACAAGGGCGCATGGTAGCAGGCGAAATGTTGAGGAAGGTGCAGGAGAACATGAAGAAATGGAGGATGAACTGTCCATTGACATGGAAGACTCAGCGGATGAGGGAGACTCAGCGGATGAGGGAGACCTTGGTCAAATTTCAGTTGAAAGAGGTTGGGGGGAGATGTCAGAGGAAGAAAGAACAGTTAGCACCTCTATGCCACAAACACAGCGTGGACTTGGTCCGCATGGCTGCGCAAGACACATGAGTGCTTTCTTGCTGCACTACCTCCAACATGACCCTCGTATTGTCAAAATTAGAAGTGATGATGACTACTGGCTTGCCACACTATTAGATCCCCGGTACAAGTCCAAATTTTGTGACATAATTCCAGCCATAGAAAGGGAGTATCAGCAGAAGCTGTTACTCGATCTTAGCTCGGCTTTTCCACCAAACAACCGTGCAGGTGCAGGGAGTGAATCTCCCAGTTGTAACTTGACAAACATGGGACGGTCTCGTCATCTTCAACAGTCTACCCGTACCAGTAGCACCCTAACTAGTGCTACTGGTAACAGCAATTTTATGGAATCTTTTCATAATTTTTTTAGACCCTCCTTTGCAAGGCCAACAGAGGCAACAAGTCTGACACATAGTCAACGGCTGGAGAGGATGATACAGGAGTATCTGCAAATGAACATCGATGCCATGACTTTGCAAATGGAGCCTTGCTCATTTTGGGCTTCAAATCTTGAAAAATGGCCAGAGCTCTCCACTTACGCCTTGGAGATTTTGTCGTGTCCAGCTGCCAGCGTTGTCTCTGAACGTGTCTTCAGTGCTGCTGGGTGTGTGCTGACAGATAAGCGCACGCGTCTGTCCAGTGACAATGTGGACAGACTAACGTTCATCAAAATAAACAAGTCATGGATCCACAAGGAATTTACTACCCCTGTGTCATCCTGGGGAGAGTAAATGCTTGTGGATTTGGAATGTGCTTAATGCAAATCAAAACATCCTGTTTGCAACTAGGGCAAAAGTGCTGCCACTGATGGGGTGTCTTTGTGGCCCAATTTTTGGAAAAAAGGGAGATTCCTTTTGGAGTAACCCTTGCTTACATTGTTTTTAAAAATGATCCAAGATGAACAGAGCTGGGATCAGGAAAGACTTTGCTACCTACCCTGGTGTCATCCTGGGGACGGTTAAGAATGTCGTATTTTTGAATGTGATTGATGCAAATTTAGCTGTGAAGTGTACAACTAGGGCACAAGTGCTGCCACTGAAGGGGTGGGTGTCTGTGGGCCCCAATTTTTGGAAAAAAGGGAGACTCCGCTTGGAGTAACCCTTGCTTATATTGTTTTTAAAAATGATCCAAGATGAACAGAGCTGGGATCAGGAAAGACTTTGCTACCTACCCCGGTGTCATCCTGGGGCCGGTTAAGTATGGCGTATTTTGAATGTGCTTGATGCAAATCTAGCTGTGAAGTGTACAACTGGGGCACAAGTGCTGCCACTGAATGGGTGCGTGTGTGTGGGGCCCAATTTTTGGAAAAAAGGGAGACTCCGCTTGGAGTCACCTTACGGTGTTTTACATGATTTTAGAAGGGCGTGCCATGCCTATATGTGTGTCTCCTCCTCTTTTTCCTTGTCAAGCTCTTTTGTTTTCGCATGAGTATATGTCCTTGTCACTTTCCCATGTGTTTGTCACCTTTAAGGGTGTTGTCTAGGTGTTTTTATGTGTTTGTGAATGCCTGCCATTGTTTCCTATGCTGTCCGAGTTCGATTTGTCGTACGTTCGACAAACCGAACTCGAACGGGACCTCCGTTCGGCAAACCGAACTCGAGCCAAACCACGACCGGTTTGCTCATCTCTGCCCACAACCTCTCGCAGCCTGAGCTAAGAGCCTACCACTACACCAACACAGAGAAGTGGGAAACTGACTCTACATTACTTAACATAATCCTAGTGACAGCGCACACAACATGGCCAAATACAGTACCTGGCCCATCAATCCAATGGAAACTCACAGGCAGCACAATCCATTGGACTATGCAATTACATACAGCCATACAAAGTCCATGGGCCTTGCCTCAGAGTCAAACCCATAACCTCTCACAGCCCAAGCAAAGAGCCTACCACTACACCAATACAGAGAAGTGAGAAACTACTTCTACATTAATTCCCATAATCCTAGTGACTGCGCACACAACATGGCCAAACAAAAGCAAATACAATACCTGGCCTATCAATCCATTGGAATCTCATAGGCAACACAGTTAGTGATGAGCGAGTACTAAAAAGCTCGGGTGCTCGAGGCTCGGGCCGAGCATCCCAAGATACTCGTGTACTCGGCCCGAGCACCGAGCCCAATGTTATCCTATGGGGGACCCGAGTATTTTTGTGAAATGACCACCGGCAGCATGTAGAAACCCTAAAAATGGCACAAAAGTCTCAGAAGAGTGCTCAAATGACATGGCAACAGCATGGGGAAGACCCCTTGAAGCATTTATCACTCAAAAGTCACAGCTGTGAACAATTTTGTCCGCATTTAACGCCATTTTTACGGACTCACCAGAAAACCTTCCAAAATGACACCAAAATGAATTTTCATGGCGGAAATGTTAAGGGCACATACCCAATAGTGAGATAGAGCTAATGTATGTTACTTTTTGAGATCAATACATGAAAGATTTTACGTAAAACATTGTGTGGCACTCCGATGTCCCTGAGAAGAGACGTACATAAAGGCCTCTGAGTCTAATGTGCCCATTTTGAGGAACTGAGTCTTTGTAGTATTTTCCTTTGCCAGGGCAGTCCAAAATTGGGAGGTTCACCAATGACCCTGCATACAGACGTGCATGAGGGCCTGTAAACCTGAAATGCCTATTGGAAGGAAGTGGGTCTATTGTAGTATAGCCCTTAGGCAGGGCAGCCAAAAATTGGGAGGCTCCACGTTGTCCCTGGATAGAGACGTGCATGAGGGCCTGTAAACCTGAAGTGCCCATTGGAAGGAAGTGGGTCTATTGTAGTATAGCCCTTAGGCAGGGCAGCCAAAAATTGGGAGGCTCCACGTTGTCCCTGGATAGAGACGTGCATGAGGGCCTGTAAACCTGAAGTGCCCATTGGAAGGAAGTGGGTCTATTGTAGTATAGCCCTTAGGCAGGGCAGCCAAAAATTGGGAGGCTCCACGTTGTCCCTGGATAGAGACGTGCATGAGGGCCTGTAAACCTGAAGTGCCCATTGGAAGGAAGTGGGTCTATTGTAGTATAGCCCTTAGGCAGGGCAGCCAAAAATTGGGAGGCTCCACATTGTCCCTGGATAGAGACGTGCATGAGGGCCTCAAAACATTAAGTGTCCATTGTCAGGAAGTGGGTGTATTATAGTATAGCCCTTTGGCAGGGCAGCCAAAAATTGGGAGGCTCCACGTTGTCCCTGGATAGAGACGTGCATGAGGGCCTGTAAACCTGAAGTGCCCATTGGAAGGAAGTGGGTCTATTGTAGTATAGCCCTTAGGCAGGGCAGCCAAAAATTGGGAGGCTCCACATTGTCCCTGGATAGAGACGTGCATGAGGGCCTCAAAACATTAAGTGTCCATTGTCAGGAAGTGGGTGTATTATAGTATAGCCCTTTGGCAGGGCAGCCAAAAATTGGGAGGCTCCACGTTGTCCCTGGATAGAGACGTGCATGAGGGCCTGTAAACCTGAAGTGCCCATTGGAAGGAAGTGGGTCTATTGTAGTATAGCCCTTAGGCAGGGCAGCCAAAAATTGGGAGGCTCCACGTTGTCCCTGGATAGAGACGTGCATGAGGGCCTGTAAACCTGAAGTGCCCATTGGAAGGAAGTGGGTCTATTGTAGTATAGCCCTTAGGCAGGGCAGACAAAAATTGGGAGGCTCCACATTGTCCCTGGATAGAGACGTGCATGAGGGCCTGTAAACCTGAAGTGCCCATTGGAAGGAAGTGGGTCTATTGTAGTATAGCCCTTAGGCAGGGCAGCCAAAAATTGGGAGGCTCCACATTGTCCCTGGATAGAGACGTGCATGAGGGCCTCAAAACATTAAGTGTCCATTGTCAGGAAGTGGGTGTATTATAGTATAGCCCTTTGGCAGGGCAGCCAAAAATTGGGAGGCTCCACGTTGTCCCTGGATAGAGACGTGCATGAGGGCCTGTAAACCTGAAGTGCCCATTGGAAGGAAGTGGGTCTATTGTAGTATAGCCCTTTGGCAGGGCAGCCAAAAATTGGGAGGCTCCACGTTTTCCCTGGATAGAGACGTGCATGAGGGCCTGTAAACCTGAAGTGCCCATTGGAAGGAAGTGGGTCTATTGTAGTATAGCCCTTAGGCAGGGCAGCCAAAAATTGGGAGGCTCCACGTTGTCCCTGGATAGAGACGTGCATGAGGGCCTGTAAACCTGAAGTGCCCATTGGAAGGAAGTGGGTCTATTGTAGTATAGCCCTTAGGCAGGGCAGACAAAAATTGGGAGGCTCCACGTTGTCCCTGGATAGAGACGTGCATGAGGGCCTGTAAACCTGAAGTGCCCATTGGAAGGAAGTGGGTCTATTGTAGTATAGCCCTTAGGCAGGGCAGACAAAAATTGGGAGGCTCCACGTTGTCCCTGGATAGAGACGTGCATGAGGGCCTGTAAACCTGAAGTGCCCATTGGAAGGAAGTGGGTCTATTGTAGTATAGCCCTTAGGCAGGGCAGCCAAAAATTGGGAGGCTCCACATTGTCCCTGGATAGAGACGTGCATGAGGGCCTCAAAACATTAAGTGTCCATTGTCAGGAAGTGGGTGTATTATAGTATAGCCCTTTGGCAGGGCAGCCAAAAATTGGGAGGCTCCACGTTGTCCCTGGATAGAGACGTGCATGAGGGCCTGTAAACCTGAAGTGCCCATTGGAAGGAAGTGGGTCTATTGTAGTATAGCCCTTAGGCAGGGCAGCCAAAAATTGGGAGGCTCCACGTTGTCCCTGGATAGAGACGTGCATGAGGGCCTCAAAACATTAAGTGTCCATTGTCAGGAAGTGGGTGTATTATAGTATAGCCCTTTGGCAGGGCAGCCAAAAATTGGGAGGCTCCACGTTGTCCCTGGATAGAGACGTGCATGAGGGCCTCAAAACATTCAGTGTCCATTGTCAGGAAGTGGGTGTATTATAGTATAGCCCTTTGGCAGGGCAGCCAAAAATTGGGAGGCTCCATGTTGTCCCTGGATAGAGACGTGCATGAGGGCCTCAAAACATTGTTCCCATTGCAAAGGAGCGGGTCTCCTGTCGTTGTAATGTCCATTCTGCAAAGAATGGGCGAAAAAATTTACCACTGGGGGTATACCTGAAACAAAGGCCTAACTCTTGTAACGGTCATCATGGTGGCGCATGAGGAGAAGGAGGAGCAGTCCAGCGATTATCCAAAGTCCAGAAGTGTGTACCCATGGGTGACTGGAGGTACATGGCAAATTCCCGTTACAAACTTTAAATTCCGCTCTCATTTGCTGGTGGTGTGGTGAAGTCTGGCCCAATCCAACCCTTGTTCATCTTGATCAGAGTCAGCCTATCAGCATTTTCAGTTGACAGGCGGGTGCGTTTATCTGTAATGATTCCACCTGCGGCACTAAAAACACGCTCTGACAAAACGCTAGCGGCAGGGCAGGCCAGGACTTCCAAGGCGTAGAGAGCCAATTCATGCCACGTGTCCACCTTGGATACCCAATAATTGTAAGGCACAGAGGAATGTCGGAGTACAGTTGTTCGATCTGCAAGGTACTCCTTGAGCATCTGGGCAAACTTAGGATTTCTTGTGGCACTACCCCGCACCTCAGGGGCTGTGGTACGTGAGGGGCTGAGAAAACTGTCCCACATCTTAAAGACTGTTCCCCTACCTCTGGCGGATTGGACTTGTGCCTCTCTCGGCTGTACGCCTTGGTTGTCCACTGATTCCTGACCTATGCCGCTAGCGTTTTGTGAGGGGAATGCTTTGCCTACTTCCGTGACTATGGCCTTCTGGAACTGCTGCATTTTGGTTGACCTCTCCGCCTCGGGAATAAGAGACATAAAGTTCTCCTTGTAGCGTGGGTCTGACAGTGTTACCAACCAGTAATGATTGTCGGCCAAGATGTTCTTAACGCGAGGGTCACGAGACAGGCAGCTTACCATAAAGTCAGCCATGTGCGCCAGACTCTTAACAGCCAGGACTTCAGTATCCTGACCAACACGATGACTGAACATGCTGTCCTCCTCCTCCTCCTCCTCATCTACCCTGTCCTCTGGCCAGCCACGCTGAACCGAGGATATGACTGGTGTGCATGTCATATCCTCAATTTGGCCGGAGATTTGCTCCATGTCTTCATCCTCCTCCTCGTCATAGTCCTCCACTGCACGTTGTGATGAGACGAGGCTGGGCTGTGTGTTATCACCCACACCCACTACTGTTTCTTGCTGCAACTCATCGCGCTCCGCCTGCAATGCATCATGTTTGGTTTTGAGCAGAGACCGTTTTAGAAGGCAGAGTAGCGGTATGGTGACGCTAATAATGGCGTCATCACCACTCACCATCTTGGTGGAGTCCTCAAAGTTTTGGAGGATGGTACATAGGTCGGACATCCATCTCCACTCCTCAGGTGTTATGTGTGGAGTTTGACCCATTTCCCGACGGCTTAGGTGATGCAGGTACTCAACAACTGCCCTCTTCTGCTCACATATCCTGACCAACATGTGCAGAGTTGAATTCCAACGCGTGGGGACATCACACACCAGTCTGTGAGCCGGAAGATGCAAACGGCGCTGAAAGCCGGCAAGGCCGGCTGAAGCAGTAGGTGACTTTCGAAAATGTGCAGACAGGCGGCGAACTTTTACCAGCAGATCAGACAGCTCTGGGTATGACTTTAGAAACCGCTGAACCACGAGGTTGAGCACATGGGCCACGCATGGAACATGTGTCAGCTGGCCTCGCCTCAAAGCCGCCACCAGGTTCCGGCCATTGTCACACACGACCTTTCCTGGCTTTAGGTTCAGAGGTGTGAGCCAGTGATCTGCCTGCTGTTTCAGAGCTGTCCACACCTCTACTGCATTGTGGGGTTTGTCACCTATGCAGATTAGCTTCAGCACAGCCTGTTGCCGCTTTGCCGAGGCAGTGCTGCAGTGCTTCCAGCTTGGGACTGGTGTGGAGGGTACAGTGGATGAGGATGCGCAGGAGGAGGAGGAGGCTGAAGAGCATGACATTCCGGAGCTATAGAGTGTGGGTGAAACACTGACTGAGGTAGGGCCTGCAAACCTTGGTGTGGGAAGGACGTGTTCCGTCCCTCGCTCAGACTGGGTCCCAGCTTCCACAATATTAACCCAGTGTGCCGTCAACGAGCTGTAGCGGCCTTGCCCACAAGCACTTGTCCACGTGTCTGTGGTTAGGTGGACTTTGGGTGAAACAGCGTTGTTCAGGGCACGTGTGATGTTTTGTGACACGTGGTTATGCAACGCGGGGACGGCACACCGGGAGAAATAGTGGCGGCTGGGGACCGAGTAATGTGGGACAGCTGCCGCCATCAGGTCGCGGAATGCTTCTGTCTCCACCAGCCTAAAAGGCAACATTTCCAGCGCAAGCAGTCGCGAAATGTTAGCATTTAGAACTGTGGCATGTGGGGCGTTGGCAGTGTATTTGCGCCTGCGTTCAAAGGTTTGCTGAATGGATAACTGAACGCTTCGCTGGGACAAGGACGTGCTTGATGATGGTGTTATTTCTGCGTAGGCAACTGCAGGTGCAGGACCGGAGGAGGCTTGTTCGCAGGCAGCATGGACAGGGGATTGGCTCGCATGCACAACCAGCGAAGACGTAGCAGTGACATCAGCAAGCACTGCTCCTCGACTCTGTTGTACTTCCCACAAAGTCGGGTGCTTGGCTGACATGTGCCTGATCATGCTGGTGGTGGTCAGGCTGCTAGTTTTGGTACCCCTGCTGATGCTGGCACGGCAGGTGTTGCAAATGGCCTTTTTAGAATCATCTGGAGCCAACTTAAAAAACTGCCAGACTCGGGAAGACCTAACATTTGTACAGGCACCTTGTGTCGTGTTGTTGTTCCGGGGAACGGTTGCCTGACTTCTGCCTGGAGCCACCACCCTGCTTCTTACTGCCTGTTGGGATGATACGCCTCCCTCCCCCTGTGCACTGCTGTCCTCGCTCTGCATATCCTCCTGCCAGGTTGGGTCAGTTACTGGATCATCCACCACGTCGTCTTCCTCTTCCACACCCTGCTCCTCCTCCTGACTTCCTGACAATTGTGTCTCATCATCATCCACCCCTTGTTGAGACACGTTGCCAACTTCGTGAGAACGTGGCTGCTCAAATATTTGGCCATCTGTACATACGATCTCCTCATGACCCACTTCAACATTAGCTGGCGAGAGGCCAGAATGTGCGAATGGAAACGTGAACAGCTCTTCCGAGTGTCCAAGTGTGGGATCATTAATGTCCGAGGACGTGTACTCAGCCTTGTGGTAGGAAGGAGGATCAGGTTCTGAAATGTGCGGTGCAGTATCACGGCTACTGACACTTGACCGTGTGGAAGACAGAGTGTTTGTGGTGGTGCCAATCTGACTGGAAGCATTATCCGCTATCCAACTAACAACCTGTTGATACTGGTCTTGGTTCAAGAGCGGTGTACTGCTGCGGTCCCCAAGAATTTGGGACAGGACGTGCGAGCGACTAGATGTGGCCCTTTGTTGTGGCGAAATTAGAGCTTGCCCACGACCTCGGCCTCTGCCTGCACCACCATCACGTCCACTTCCTTGTTCCTTGCCAACGCCCTTGCGCATTTTGCAATGCTGTGCTGATGTGTATTCACTAGACTTGGGCGTTATATCCAAGTTTGTGCAAATCGTGCACCTGTACGCTGCCACCGACAGGCACACACATGCGGTTTTTAAAGGCAAGCACGGACGCACTAAGAACCTAACAGGTTTTAGGAGCAAAAATTAATGAGAACTCTGACACTATCAGCCACTGCTGACTGACGTGTATTATACACTACACTTGTGCGTTATATAATAGTTTGGTAAAAACGCACACAAGTGCACCTGTACGCTGCCACCGACAGGCACACATGTGCGGTTTTTAAAGGCAAGCACGGACGCACTAAGAACCTAACAGGTTTTAGGAGCAAAAATTAATGAGAACTCTGACACTATCAGCCACTGCTGACTGACGTGTATTATACACTACACTTGTGCGTTATATAATAGTTTGGTAAAAACGCACACAAGTGCACCTGTACGCTGCCACCGACAGGCACACACGTGCGGTTTTTAAATGCAAGCACGGACGCACTAAGAAGCTAACAGGTTTTAGGAGCAAAAATTAATGAGAACTCTGACACTATCAGCCACTGCTGACTGACGTGTATTATACACTACACTTGTGCGTTATATAATAGTTTGGTAAAAACGCACACTAGTGCACCTGTACGCTGCCACCGACAGGCACACACGTGCGGTTTTTAAATGCAAGCACGGACGCACTAAGAACCTAATAGGTTTTAGGAGCAAAAATTAATGAGAACTCTGACACTATCAGCCACTGCTGACTGACGTGTATTATACACTACACTTGTGCGTTATATAATAGTTTGGTAAAAACGCACACAAGTGCACCTGTACGCTGCCACCGACAGGCACACACGTGCGGTTTTGAAATGCAAGCACGGGCGCACTAAGAACCTAACAGGTTTTAGGAGCAAAAATTAATGAGAAGTCTGACACTATCTGGACTGTTTTAGACTGTGTACACCAGCCCCAGATATGATGAAGGCTGGTATACGGTCACCACTAGGAATGGCTATATACCCTGCCTGCCTGCCTGCCTGTATACTGCTACAATAGTCCTGACAAGGACTCTTCTGGTCACTAGCCTGTATTCCGACCTGGCTATACCCTGCCTGTATACAGCAACAATAGTCCTGAGAAGGACTCTGCTACTGTACTCCGACCTGGCTATACCCTGCCTGCCTGTATACAACTAGAATAGTCCTGAGAAGGACTTTTGGTCACACTGTTTGCAGCCCTGCTACGGAAATAGCTATAAAGGGCCGCAAACCTTTCCCTGAAGCAGCGACACTCTCCCTGCACTGACTGTCTGGATGGCTGTGAGCAGAGCACAGCGCGCCGGCCGGTATAAAGGCTCGGTCACGCTGTGCGGGCCGGCCAATCACTGCAAATCCACAACTAACAGGGCTGTGGCATTGCAGTGGTCTGCCAGCCAATCCCTGCATGAGGGCTGGCTCTCAAAAGAGCACCAACATGCAGAAATGAAGACCACGAGTACAGCACGAGTATCGCGAGATTACTCGGTCCCCGCCAAGTAGCCCGAGTACAGTGATACTCGTGCGAGTACCAAGTAGTAACAAGCATACTTGCTCATCACTAAACACAGTCCATTGGACTAGGCAATTACATGCAGCGATACAAAGTCCAAGGGCATTGCCTCAGAGTCTAACCCACAACCTCTCGCAGACCAAGCAAAGAGCCTACCACTACTCCAACACAGAAAAGTTAGAAGTTGACTCTACAATGATTCACATAATCCTACCGACTGCAAACACAATATGGCCAAACAAAAACAAAATACAATACCTGGCCTATCAATCCAATGGAAACACAATCCATTGGATTAGGCAATTGCATGCAGCCATACAAAGTCCTTGGGCCTTGCCTCAGAATCAAACTCACAACCTCTCGCAGCCCAAGCAAAGAGCCTACCACTACACCAACACAAAGAAGTGGGAAACTGATTCTACAATAATTCCTATGCAATTACATACAGCCATACAAAGTCCATGGGCCCTGCTTCAGAGTCAAACCCATAACCTCTCGCAGCCCAAGCAAAGAGCCTACCACTACACCAATACAGAGAAGTGGGAAACTGACTCTACGATAATTCCCATAATCCTACTGTCTGCACACACAACATGGCCAAATAAAAGCAAAAGACAGTACCTGGCCTATCAATCCAATAAAAACTCATAGCCAACACTGTCCATTGGAGTAGGCAATTACATGCAGCCATACAAGGTCAAAGGGCCTTGCCTCAGAGTCAAACCCACAACCTCTCGCAGCCCAAGCAAAGAGCCTACCACTACACCAACACAAAGAAGGGGGAAACTGACTCTACGATAATTCCCATAATCCTACTGTCTGCACACACAAGATGGCCAAACAAAAGTAAATACAGTAACTGGCCTATAAATCTATTGGAATCTCATGGGCAACACAGTCCATTGGACTAGGCAATTACATGCAGTCATACAAAGTCCATGGGCCTTGCTTCAAAGTCGAACCCACAACCTCTTGCAGCCCAAGCAAAGAGCCTACCACTACACCAACACAGAGAAGTGGGAAACTGACACTACAATAATTCACATAATCCTAGTAACTGCACACACAACATGGCCAAACACAGTACCTGGCCTATCAATTAAAGGAAACTCATAGGCAACACAGTCCATTGGACTAGGCAATTACATGCAGTCATACAAAGTCCATGGGCCTTGCTTCAAAGTCGAACTCACATCCTCTCATAGCCCAAGCAAAGAGCCTACCACTACACCAACACAGAGAAGTGGGAAACTGATTCTACAATAATTCACATAATCCTAGTGACTGCGCAAACAACATGGCCAAACAAAAGCAAAAGACAGTACCTGGCCTATCAATCCAATGGAAAATCATAGGTAACACATTTCATTGGACTAGGCAATTACAAGTCCATTGGCCTTGCCTCAGAGTCAAAACCACAACCTCTCGAAGCCTGAGTAAAAAGCCTACCACTACACCAACACAGAGAAGTTGGAAACTGCCTCTACATTAATTCACATAATCCTAGTGACTGCGCACACAACATGGCCAAACAAAAGCAAAAGACAGTACCTGGCCTATCAATCCAATAAAAACTCATAGCCAACACTGTCCATTGGACTAGGCAATTATATGCAGCCATACAAGGTCCAAGGGCCTTGCCTCAGAGTCAAATCCACAACCTCTCGCAGCCCAAGCAAAGAGCCTACCACTACACCAACACAAAGAAGTGGGAAACTGATTCTACAATAATTCCTATGCAATTACATACAGCCATACAAAGTCCATGGGCCCTGCTTCAGAGTCAAACCCATAACCTCTCGCAGCCCAAGCAAAGAGCCTACCACTACACCAATACAGAGAAGTGGGAAACTGACTCTACGATAATTCCCATAATCCTACTGTCTGCACACACAACATGGCCAAATAAAAGCAAAAGACAGTACCTGGCCTATCAATCCAATAAAAACTCATAGCCAACACTGTCCATTGGAGTAGGCAATTACATGCAGCCATACAAGGTCAAAGGGCCTTGCCTCAGAGTCAAACCCACAACCTCTCGCAGCCCAAGCAAAGAGCCTACCACTACACCAACACAAAGAAGGGGGAAACTGACTCTACGATAATTCCCATAATCCTACTGTCTGCACACACAAGATGGCCAAACAAAAGTAAATACAGTAACTGGCCTATAAATCTATTGGAATCTCATGGGCAACACAGTCCATTGGACTAGGCAATTACATGCAGTCATACAAAGTCCATGGGCCTTGCTTCAAAGTCGAACCCACAACCTCTTGCAGCCCAAGCAAAGAGCCTACCACTACACCAACACAGAGAAGTGGGAAACTGACACTACAATAATTCACATAATCCTAGTAACTGCACACACAACATGGCCAAACACAGTACCTGGCCTATCAATTAAAGGAAACTCATAGGCAACACAGTCCATTGGACTAGGCAATTACATGCAGTCATACAAAGTCCATGGGCCTTGCTTCAAAGTCGAACTCACATCCTCTCATAGCCCAAGCAAAGAGCCTACCACTACACCAACACAGAGAAGTGGGAAACTGATTCTACAATAATTCACATAATCCTAGTGACTGCGCAAACAACATGGCCAAACAAAAGCAAAAGACAGTACCTGGCCTATCAATCCAATGGAAAATCATAGGTAACACATTTCATTGGACTAGGCAATTACAAGTCCATTGGCCTTGCCTCAGAGTCAAAACCACAACCTCTCGAAGCCTGAGTAAAAAGCCTACCACTACACCAACACAGAGAAGTTGGAAACTGCCTCTACATTAATTCACATAATCCTAGTGACTGCGCACACAACATGGCCAAACAAAAGCAAAAGACAGTACCTGGCCTATCAATCCAATAAAAACTCATAGCCAACACTGTCCATTGGACTAGGCAATTATATGCAGCCATACAAGGTCCAAGGGCCTTGCCTCAGAGTCAAATCCACAACCTCTCGCAGCCCAAGCAAAGAGCCTACCACTAAACCAACACAGAGAAGTGAGAAACAGATTCTACATTAACTCACATAATCCTAGTGACTGCGCACACAATATGGCCAAACAAAAGCAAAATACAGTACCTGGCCTACCAATCCAATGAAAATTCATAGGCAACACAG
Source organism: Anomaloglossus baeobatrachus (assembly GCF_048569485.1). Lineage (NCBI taxonomy): Eukaryota > Metazoa > Chordata > Amphibia > Anura > Aromobatidae > Anomaloglossus > Anomaloglossus baeobatrachus. The sequence continues at coordinate 95,332 of NW_027442605.1, forward strand.
TGTTTTGGACTAGGCAATTACATGCAGCCATGCAAAGTCCATGGGCATTGCCTCAAAGTCGAACCCACAACCTCTCGTAGCCCAAGCAAATAGCCTACCACTGCAGCAATACAGAGAAGTGGGAAACTGATTCTACATTACCTCACATAATCCTAGTGACTGTGCACACAACATGGCCAAACAAAAGCAAAATACAGTAACTGGCCTACCAATCCAATGTAAACTCATAGGCAACACAGTCCATTGGAGTAGGCAATTACAAGACTATTCTCCTTGCCTCAGAGTCAAACCCACAACCTCCTCGCAGCCCAAGCAAAGAGCCTACCACAATACCAACACAGAGAATTAGGAACCTGACTCTACATTAATTCACATAATCCTAGTGACTGCGCACACAACATGGCCAAACAAAAGCAAACGACAGTACCTGGCCTATCAATCCAATGGAAACACATAGGTAACACAGTCCATTGGACTAGGTAATTACATGCAGCCATACATAGTCCATGGGCATTGCCTCAGAGTCGAACCCACAACCTCTCGTAGCCCAAGCAAATAGCCTACCAATACAGCAATACAGAGAGGTGGGAATCTGATTCTACATTAACTCATATAATCCTAGTGACTGCGCACACAACATGGCCAAACAAAAGCAAAATACAGTACCTGGCCTACCAATCCAATGAAAACTCATAGGCAACACAGTCCATTGGACTAGTAAATTCCATGCAGCCATATAAAGTCCATGGGCCTTGCCTCAGAGTCAAACCCACAAACTCCCGCAGCGCAAGCAAAGAGCCTACCACTACACCAACACAGAGAAGTGGGAAATTATCTCTACATTAATTCCCATAATCCTAGTGACTGCGCATACAACATGGCCAAATAAAAGCAAAAGACAGTACCTGGCCTATCAATCCAATGGAAACTCATAAGCACCACAGTTCATTGGACTAGGCAATTAAATGCAGCCATACAAAGTCCTTGGGCCTTGCCTCTGAGTCAAACCCACAATCTCTCACATCCCAAGCGAAGAGCCTACCACTACACCAACACAAAGAAGTGGAAAATTGACTCTAAAATAATTCCCATAATCCTACCGTCTGCACACACAACATGGCCAAACAAAAGCAAATACAGTAACTGGCCTATAAATCCATTGGAATCTCATAGGCAACACAGTCCATTGGACTAGGCAATTACATGCAGCCATACAAAGTCCTTGGGCCTTGCCTCAGAGTCGAAACCACAACCTCTCGCAGACCAAGCAAAGAGCCTAACTCTACACCAACACAGACAAGTGGTAAACTGACTCTACATTAATTCACATAATCCTAGTGACTGCGCACACAACATGGCCAAACAAAAGCAAAAGACAGTACCTGGCCTATCAATCCAATGGAAACACATAGGTAACACAGTCCATTGGACTAGGTAATTACATGCAGCCATACATAGTCCATGGGCATTGCCTCAGAGTCGAACCCACAACCTCTCGTAGCCCAAGCAAAGAGCTTACCACTACACCAACACAGAGAATTGGGAAACTGACACTACATTAATTCACATAACACTAGTAGCTGTGCACAAAACCTGGCCAAACTCAGTACCTGGCCTATCAATCCAAAGTAAACTCATAGGCAACACAGTCCATTGGATTAAGCAGTTACATGCAGCCATACAAAATCCATTGGCCTTGCCTAAGAATCGAACCCACAACCTCTCGTAACCTAAGCAAAGAGCCTTCCACTACACCAACACAGAGAAGTTGGAAACTGACTCTTCAATAATTCACATAATCCTAGTGACTGTGCACACAACATGGCCAAACAAAAGCAAAAGACAGTACCTGGCTTATCAATCCAATGGAACCTCATTGGCAACACAGTCCATTTGACTATGCAATTACATGCAGCCATACAAAGTATATGAGCCTTGCCTCAGAGTCGAACCCACAACCTCTCGTAAACCAAGCAAAGAGCCTACCACTACACCAACACAGAGAAGTAGGAAACAGGTAATGTAGAATCAGTTTCCCACTTCTCTGAGTTGGTATAGTGGTAGGCTCTTTGCTTGGGCTACGAGAGGTTGTGGGTTTGACTCTGAGGCAAGGCCAATGGACTTTGCATGGCTGCATGTAATTGCCTAGTCAAATGGACTGTGTTGCCTATGAGTTTTCATTGGACTGATAGGCCAGGTACTGTATTTTGCTTTTGTTTGGCCATGTTGTGTGGCAGTCACTAGGATTATGTGAATTAATGTAGAGTCAGTTTCTCACTTCTCTGTGTTGGTGTAGTGGTAGGCTCTTTGCTTGGGCTGCGAGAGGTTGAGGGTTTTACTCTAAAGGCAATGCCCATGGACTTTGTATGGCTGCATGTAATTGCCTAGTCCAATGGACTGTGTTGACTATGAGTTTCCATTGGATTGATAGGCCAGGTACTGTCTTTTGCTTTTGTTTGGCCATGTTGTGCGCGCTGTCACTAGGATTATGTGAATTATTGTAGAGTCAGTTTCCTACTTCTCTGTGTTGGTGTAGTGGTAGGCTCTTTGCTAGAGCTGCGAGCGATTGTGGGTTTTACTCTGAGGCAAGGTTCATGGACTTTGTATGGTTGCATGTAATTGCCTAATCCAATGGACTGTGTTGACTATGAGTTTCCATTGGATTGATAGGCCAGGTACTAACTTTTGCTTTTGTTTGGCCATGTTGTGCACGCAGTCACTAGGATTATGTGAATTAATGTAGAGTCAGTTTCCCACTTCTCTGTGTTGGTGTAGTGGTAGGCTCTTTGCTGGGGCTGCGAGAGGTTGTGGGTTTGACTCTGAAGCAAAGTCCATGGACTTTGTATGGTTGCATGAAATTGCCTAGTCCAATGGACTGTGTTTCCATTGGTTTGATAGGCCAGGTACTGTCTTTTGCTTTTGTTTGGGCATGTTGTGTTCACAGTCACTAGGATTATGTGAATTAACGTAGAGTCAGTTACCCACTTCTCTGTGTTGGTGTAGTGGTAGGCTCTTTGCTTGGTCATCGAGAGGTTGTGGGTTTGACTTTGAGGCAAGGCCCATGGACATTGTATGGCTGCATGTAATTGCAAAGTCCAATGTACTGTGTTACCTATGCGTTTCCATTGGATTGATAGGCCAGGTACTGTATTTTGCTTTTGTTTGGCCATGTTGTGTGCGCAGATACTAGGATTATGTGAATTAATGTAGAGTCAATTTCCCTCTTCTCTGTGTTGGTGTAGTGGTAGGCTCTTTGCTTTGGTTGCGAGAGGTTGTGAGTTTGACTCTGAGGCAAGGCCCATGGACTTTTTATGGCTGCATGTAATTGCCGAGTCCAATGGACTGTGTTGCCTATGAGTTTCCAATGGATTGATAGGCCAGGTACTGTCTTTTGCTTTTGTTTGGCCATGTTTTGTGCGCAGTTACTAGAATTATGTGATTTAATGTAGACTCAGTTTCCCACTTCTCTGTGTTGGTGTAGTGGTAGGGTCTTTTCCTGGGCTACGAGAGGTTGCGTGTTTGACTCTGAGGCAAGGCCCATGGAAATCGTATGGCTGCATGTAATTGCCTAGCCCAATGGACTGTGTTACCTATGCGTTTCCATTGGATTGATAGGCCAGGTACTGTCTTTTGCTTTTGTTTAGCCATGTTGTGTGCGCAGTCACTAGGATTATGTGAATTACTGTAGAGTCAGTTTCCCACTTCTCTGTGTTGGTGTAGTGGTAGGCTCTTTGCTTGGCCTGCGAGAGGTTGTGGGTTCATCTCTGAGGCAAGGCCCATGGACTTTGTATGGCTGCATGTAATTGCCTAGTCCAATGGACTGTGTTTTCTATGAGTTTCCATTGGATTGATAGGCCAGGTATTGTGTTTTTCTTTTGTTTGGCCATGTTGTGTGCGCAGTCACTAGGATTATGTAAATTAATGTAGAGTCAGTTTCCCACTTCTCTGTGATTGTGTAGTGGTAGGCTATTTGCTTGGGCTACGAGAGGTTGTGGGTTTGATGCTGAGGCAAGGCCCATGGACTTTTTATGGCTGATTGTAATTGCCTAGTCCAATGAACTGTGTTGCCTATGAGTTTCCATTGGATTGATAGGCCAGGTACTGTCTTTTGCTTTTGTTTGGCCATGTTGTGTGCGCAGTCACTAGGATTATGTGAATTAATGTAAAATCAATTTCTCACTTTTCTGTGTTGGTGTAGCGGTAGGCTCTTTGCTTGGGCTACGAGAGGTTGTGGGTTTGACGCTGAGGCAAGTCCCATGGACTTTTTATGGCTGATTGTAATTGCCTAGTCCAATGGACTGTGTTGCCTATGAGTTTCCATTGGATTGAGAGGCCAGGTATTGTTTTTTGCTTTTGTTTGGCCATGTTGTGTGCGCAGTCACTAGAATTATGTGAAATAATGTAGAATTAGTTTCCCACTTCTCTGTTTTTTGTGTAGTTGTAGGCTCTTTGCTTGGACTGTGAGAGATTGTGATATCGACTCTGATCCAAGCCTCAATGGACTTTGTATGGCTGCATGTAATTGAATAGTCCAATGGACTGTGTTGCCTATGAGTTTCCATTAAATTCATAGGCCAGGTACTGTCTTTTGCTTTTGTTTGGCCATGTTGTGTGCGTAGTCACTAGTAGAGTTGAGCGGTGTTCGCGGTTTGAGGTTCTCCAGTTCGCGGCTCGAGTGATTTTGGGGGCTGTTCTAGATCGAACTAGAATTCGAGCTTTTTGCTAAAGCCCGATAGTTCTAGATACGTTCGAAAACGGTTCTAGCAGCAAAAAGACCAGCTAATTCCTAGCTGGCTTTCTGCTGTAATAGCGTAAGTCACTCTGTGACTCACACTATTATGAAATTTCAGTGTATAGTGTGCGGGAACAGCGCATTCAGATCACTGCTGTATGTATAATAGAGATCGCCATTTTTTTTTTCCTTGTCTTCCTTCCCTAAGCGCGCGCGTGTAGTGGGGCGGGCCAGCATGTCAGCCTATCCCAGACACACACACAGCTAAGTGGACTTTTAGCCAGAGAAGCAACGGCATGTGTGATAGAATGTCCATGTCACATGTCCCTGCATTATAAAAACTGACATTTTCCTCCAGCACGCCATTATCGCCTTCTGCGTCCTTGGTGTCAGACACCGCTGGCGCAGCTCCTATCTCCGATACTGCTGTGTACGCTCTATACACAGCGCTGTACAGAATAGGGATAGCAATTTCTATCAGTCCTTTTAAGGGCTAATACCGGCAGGGTCAGAGCCATAGGTGACAGGTCCGTGAAAACAGAGTTTAACAGCTACACAAGATGACAGCATCTGTGTAGCTAAGGTCAGGGATTTCCTCGCTGCATTTCCCCATTAGGAGGGATAGAAAGGCAGGCTTCCTTTCTTCTACTCAGACCCACAACCCGGCCACTGTACCCTCCTGCCCTTTGCACACTCAAGCTCATTGTTACTAAGCCATTATACTAGCAAACACTGAGTGAACTTAGTGGCATCCTAAACTTGGCTGTTGGACTTCTGTATTGTCCCACTAGTGCAATGATATTTGCAGCATGTCTACCTGCATTGCACACTCAAAATCATTGTTACTAAGCCATGATACTAGCAAACACTGAGTGAACTTAGTGGCATCCTAAAAGTGGCTGTTGGACTTCTGTATTATCCCACTAGTGCAAAGATATTTGTAGCACGTCTACCTGCATTGCACACTCAAACTCATTGTTACTAAGCCATTATACTAGCAAACACTGAGTGAACTTAGTGGCATCCTAAAAGTGGCTGTTGGACTTCTGTATTGTCCCACTAGTGCAAAGATATTTGCAGCACGTCTACCTGCATTGCACACTCAAAATCATTGTTACTAAGCCATGATACTAGCAAACACTGAGTGAACTTAGTGGCATCCTAAAAGTGGCTGTTGGACTTCTGTATTATCCCACTAGTGCAAAGATATTTGCAGCACGTCTACCTGCATTGCACACTCAAACTCATTGTTACTTAGCCATTATACTAGCAAACACTGAGTGAACTTAGTGGCATCTCAAAAGTGGCTGTTGGACTTCTGTATTATCCCACTAATGCAAAGATATTTGCAGCACGTCTGCCTGCATTGCACACTCAAACTCATTGTTACTAAGCCATTATACTAGCAAACACTGAGTGAAATTAGTGGCATCCTAAAAGTGGCTGTTGGACTTCTGTATTGTCCCACTAGTGCAAAGATATTTGCAGCACGTCTACCTGCATTGCACACTCAAAATCATTGTTACTAAGCCATGATACTAGCAAACACTGAGTGAACTTAGTGGCATCCTAAAAGTGGCTGTTGGACTTCTGTATTATCCCACTAGTGCAAAGATATTTGCAGCACGTCTACCTGCATTGCACACTCAAACTCATTGTTACTTAGCCATTATACTAGCAAACACTGAGTGAACTTAGTGGCATCTCAAAAGTGGCTGTTGGACTTCTGTATTATCCCACTAATGCAAAGATATTTGCAGCACGTCTGCCTGCATTGCACACTCAAACTCATTGTTACTAAGCCATTATACTAGCAAACACTGAGTGAAATTAGTGGCATCCTAAAAGTGGCTGTTGGACTTCTGTATTGTCCCACTAGTGCAAAGATATTTGCAGCACGTCTGCCTGCATTACACACTCAAACTCATTGTTACTAAGCCATTATACTTACAAACACTGAGTGAACTTAGTGGCATCCTAAAAGTGGCTGTTGCACTTCTGTATTGTCCCACTAGTGCAAAGATATTTGCAGCACGTCTGCCTGCATTGCACACTCAAACTCATTGTTACTAAGCCATTATACTAGCAAACACTGAGTGAACTTAGTGGCATCCTAAACTTGGCTGTTGGACTTCTGTATTGTCCCACTAGTGCAATGATATTTGCAGCACGTCAACCTGCATTGCACACTCAAACTCATTGTTACTAAGCCATGATACTAGCAAACACTGAGTGAACTTAGTGGCATCCTAAACGTGGCTGTTGGACCCACTGGTGCCAAGTGTCCCACTGGTGCCAAGCTATTTCTAGCACCTGTGCAGGACACCCTCCTGCTCTGTTTTTAATAAGCTATATTGATAGCCAAAAACGCTGCCACACAGTCCATTGAACTAAGCAATTACATGCAACCATACAAAGTCCATGCACCTTGCCTCAGAGTCAAACCCACAAACTCTCGCAGCCCAAGCAAAAAGCCTACCACTACACCAACACAGAGAAGTGGGAAACTGACTCTACATTAATTCACATAATCCACGTGACTGCGCACACAACATGGCCAAACAAAAGCAAAAGACAGTACCTGGCCTATCAATCCAATGGAAACTTTTGTTCTGTATTGATGGAAGATTTTTATCATTAAATAAAGAAATTGATTTTAAGTCGATTCTCTCCTGGAGTCGCTGGAATATTCTCTTTTTTCTCCACGTAGGTCAGAGTGTTTCCGTGCACCGGAGGTAAGATCTGGAGTGAAAAGGGGTGAGCTGAATTTCTGCATAGGCAATTACAAGTAGCCATGCAAAGTCTATGGGCCTTGCCTCAGAATCGAACCCACAACCTCTTGTAGCACAAGCAAAGAGCCTACCACTACACCAACACAGAGAGGAGGAAAACTGACTCTACATTAATTCACATAATCCTAGTGACTGCGCACACAACATGGCCAAACAAAAGCAAAAGACAGTCCCCAGCCTATCAATCCAATGGAAACTAATAAGCAACATAGTCCATTGGACTAGGCATATACATGCAGCCATACAAAGTCCATGCGCTTTGCTTCAGAGTCGAACCCACAACCTCTCATAGCCCAAGCAAAGAGCCTACAACTACAACAACACAGAGAAGTGGGAAACTGACTCTACATTAACTCACATAATCCTAGTGACTGCGCACACAACATGGCCAAACAAAAGCATATGACAGTACCTGGCCTATCTATCCAATGGAAATTCATAGGCAACACAGTCCATTACATGCAGCCATACAAAGTCCATGGGCCTTGCCTCAGTGTCGAACCCACAACCTCTCGTAGCCCAAGCAAAGAGCCTACAACTACACCAACACAGGGAAGTGGAAAAACAACTCTACATTAATTCACATAATTCTAGTGACTGCGCACACAACATGGCAAAACAAAAGCAAAAGACAGTACATGACCTATCAATCCAATGGAAACTCATAGGCAACACAGGTCATTGAACTAGGCAACTACATGCAGCCATACAAAGTCCATGTGCCTTGCCTCAGAGTCAAACCCACAACTTCTCTCAGCCCAAGGAAAGAGCCTACCACTGCACCAACACAGAGAAGCTGGAAATTGATTCTACATTAATTCACATAATCCTAGTGACTGCGCACACAACATGGCCAAAAAAAAGCAAAAGACAGTACCTGGCCTATCAGTCAAAAGGAAACTCATAGGCAACACAGTCCATTGGACTATGCAATCACATGCAACCATACAAAGTCCCTGGACCTTGCCTCAGAGTTGAACCCACAACATCTCGTAGCCCAAGCATAGAGCCTACCACTACACCAACACAGAGAAGTGGGAAACTGATTTTATATTAATTCACATAATCCTAGTGACTGCGCACACAACATGGCCAAACAAAAGCAAAACACTGTACCTGGCCTATCAATCCAATGGAAACTCATAGGTAACACAGTCCATTCGACTAGGTAATTACGTGCAGCCATACAAAGTCCATGGGCCTTGCCTCAGAGTCAAACCCACATCCTCTCCCAGCCCAAGCAAAGAGGCTACCACTACACCAACAAAGAGAAGTGGAAAACTGCCTCTACATTAATTCACATAATCCTAGTGACTGCACACACAACATGGCCAAACAAAAGCAAAAGACAGTACCTGGCCTATCAATCCTATGGAATCTCATAGGCAACACAGTCCATTGGACTAGGCAATTATATGCAGCCATAAAAAGTCCATGGGCCTTGCCTCAGAGTCGATATCACAATCTCTCACAGCCCAATCAAAGAGCTCTTAGTGACTGTTATTAATTTGCTCGGGTGCTTTAGGTGGCACTGGCACTGGTAGAGGTAAGTTGGAGGTTTCGGTGTTGTCGGCTTGGACGGTACTGCAAACCGCGGTTGCTATAGGTAACTGATTCAGTACATAGTCTCTTGTGCGATCAACTGGATTTTCTGCTTCCAGTGGTGGCGAGTCAGCTGGATCAGGACCTTGGATCAATGCATGCTCAAGTAGTCTCACTTTAGCTAGCGCAACTTCCTCTTCCATCTGTGACCGAAGAATCTTTATCCAAGCCTCCGCTTCTGCTTTTGCATGGGCTTCTGCTTTAGCGGCTTCTGCTTTTGCAAGGGCTTCTGCTTTAGCAGCTTCTGCTTTTGCAAGGGCTTCTGCTTCTGCCCATTTGGCTTCTGCTTTAGCGGCTTCTGCTTTTGCAAGGGCTTCTGCTTCTGTCCTTTTGGCTTCTTCCTCTACTTCTCTTTCTGTGAAGGAACGTCTCACCTTGGATTCCTCTGCTCTTATGCGGGCCTCTAGTATCCTGTCGCTCAGGGCAGGGCTGAGCTTCTTGAGGATGATGACCCGGATGACCGAGAGGAACGTCTAGATGAGGTTGATCGGTGTGATCTGGTTTCTTGCTGGTGAGAGATATGGTGTTCGGCCTTGTCTATGGCATCTTGCACCTTGGCATCTCTTTCCTTGTCTACCTCTTCTGCCTTGCTCAGGTCTGAAAGAGCTTCATCAATTTTAGAGTCTTTTAGAAAGGTAATGTACCTTGTTGACAGTCTCTTGTATCTTTCATGAGCTGTGTTCAGCCGTTTCAGAGCAGCTTGTAAGCATGTGGCATCACCTGATGAGGATTCAAGTCTTGACATGTAATAGGTGACTCGTTCCCACTGTTCTTCCAGGTGTTCACATGACTCACCTTTCATAGTGTGATAGTTTTCAGTGGCCTTTATCGTGGGTTTGGAAGAGCGCTTCGGTTGGACAACTTGGTCTGCTGAAAGCATGGGCTCTGCCTCCTGGGCTTCATAATGGACAGTATCAGGTTGTATTTGCTCTGTTTCAGCAGTGGGGAACTGTCCGAGGTCTTTTTCGGCCATTTTTTTTTAAGGTGTACTGTCTCTTTAAGAAACTTGACTTTTGAATAGGGGTCCAAAATCGTTGTGCAGCTCTGCAAGGACTCCCTGATGAAATTCCCAAGGTGTCTTTAGTAAAACTTGGGGTTCGCAGTGCAGCGATGTGCAGTAATGAGGTATAATGTACTGCAAGTGTATAGAAGGAGTATAGCAAGAGAGAAACAGCAGGTGCATAAACTGTCCCTTTACAATGCAAGCAGAGGTGACACAGGACGTGGCAGATGGGAGAGCTTCCCCTTAGGCTTGTCCAGGCATGCACTGTGCAGGCAGACTAGTGCACAAGGCTTGTTGCTAGGCAGATTACATGGGAAGTTACAGGGTCTTAGGGATCTGTAGCCGGGGTATTGAGCTCTTAAGCAGTCTTCTGACTGTTCTGTCCCCACTTAAAGGCGATGGAAGGTGCGTAGTTGTGAGAGTCTTACCTTCGTTTTTCCTATAGGTGGGGCAGACAGGACCAGAGCGCTCCAGAGTGAAGCATGCACATGCTGAGATGAAACAAGGGTGGTTTATTTTCTCCAAAGGTTAGGACATGCAGAGTGCAGTAATCCAAGTACTTGGCATTGTAATTCTCGAGTGATGCTTGCCTCTGTAGCTACTACGTGGTCAGAAGACTTTGCTCCTAGTAGCTCCAATCCAATATGGGATGTTGTTCTCACAAACTCTGCTTTGGAATGAACATCCCAGGATGTGATGCAAGAGGGTCATCAGACACTCCCATGGGCTGGGCAAAGGAAACAGAGGAGCCGAAAGGTCTGACCAGTAGATGGCAGCAGAGACAAGCATGAAAAACATTAAATAACAGTTTTAACTAAGACAAATAAAAACAGCACAGCATGTAATTGCCTAGTCCAATGGACTGTTCTGCCTATGAGTTTCCATTGGATTGATAGGTCAGGTACTGTCTTTTGCTTTTGTTTGGCCATGTTGTGTGCGCAGTCACTAGGATTACTTGAATTAATGTAGACTCAATTTCCCACTTCTCTGTGTTGGTGTAGTGGTAGGCTCTTTGCTTGGCTATGAGAGGTTGTGGGTACGACTCTGAAGCAAGGCCCATGGACTTTGTATGGCTGCATGTAATTGCCTAGTCCCATGGACTCTGTTAGCTATGATTTTCCATTGGATTGGTATGCCAGGTGCAGTCTTTTGTTTGGCCATGTTGTGTGCACAGTCACTAGGATGATGTGAATTAATGTAGAGGTAATTTTCTACTTCTCTGTGATGGTGTAGTGGTAGGTTCTTTTCCTGGGCTGCGAGAGATTGTGGGGTCGACTCTGAGGCAAGGCTCATGGACTTTGTACGGCTGCATGTGATTGCCTAGTCCCATGGACTCTGTTAGCTATGATTTTCCATTGGATTGGTATGCCAGGTGCAGTCTTTTGTTTGGCCATGTTGTGTGCACAGTCACTAGGATGATGTGAATTAATGTAGCGTCAGTTTTTCACTTCTCTGTGTTGGTGTAGTGGTAGGCTCTTTGCTTGGGCTACGAGAGGTTGTGGGTTTGACTCTTAGGCAAGGCCCATGGGCTTTGTATGGCTGCATGTAATTGACTAGTCCAATGGCCTTTGTTACCTATGACTTTCCATTGAATTAATAGGCCAGGTACTGTCTTTTGCTTTTGTTTGGCCATGTTGTGTGCGCAGTCACTAGGATTATGTGAATTAATGTAGAGGCAGTTTCCCACTTCTCTGTGTTGGTGTTGTGGTAGGCTCTTTCTTTGGCTACGAGAGGTTGTGAGTTCGACTCTGAGGCAAGGCCCACGGACCTTGTATGGGTGCATGTAATTGCCTAGTCCAATGGACTGTGTTGCCTATGAGTTTCCATTGGATTGATAGGCCAGGTACTGTGTTTTGCTTTTGTTTGGCCATGTTGTTTGCGCAGTCACTAGGATTATGTGAATTAACGTAGAGCCAGTTTCCCACTTCTCTGTGTTGGTGTTGTGGTAGGCTCTTTGCTTAGGCTGCGAGAGGTTCTGGGTTTGACTCTGAGGCAAGGCCCATGGATTTTGTATGGCTGCATGTAATTGCCTAGTCCAATGGACTTTGTTACATATGAGTTTCCATTGGATTGATGGGCCAGGTACTGTCTTTTGCTTTTGTTTGGCCATGTTGTTTGCGCAGTCACTAGGATTATGAGAATTATTGTAGAGTCAGTTTCCCACTTCTCTGTGTTGGTGTAGTGGTAGGCTCTTTGCTTGGGCTACGAGAGGTTGTGGGTTTGACTCTGAGGCAAGGCCCAAGGACTTTGTATGGCTGCATGTAATTGCTTAGTCCAATGGACTGTGTTGCTTATGAGCTTCCATTGGATTGATAGGCCAGGTACTGCCTTCTGCTTTTGTTTGGCCATGTTGTGTGCTCAATCACTAGGATTATGTGAAGTAATGTAGAGGCAGTTTCTCACTTCTCTGTGTTGGTGTAGTGGTAGGCTCTTTTCTTGGGCTGCGAGAGGCTGTGGGTTTAACTCTGAGGCAAGGCCCATGGACTTTGTATGGCTGCATGTTATTGTCTAGTCCAATGGACTTCGTTGCCTATGAGTTTCCATTGGATTTATAGGCCAGGTACTGTCTTTTGCTTTTGTTTGGCCATGTTGTGTGCGCAGTCACTAGGATTATGTGAATTAATGTAGACTCATCTTCACACTTCTTTGTGTTGGTGTAGTGGTAGGCTCTTTGCTGGATCTGCGAGAGGTTGTTGGTTTGACTCTGAGAAAAGGCCCATGGACTTTGTATGGCTGCATGTAACTGCTTAGTCCAATGGACTGTATTGCCTATGTGTTTCCATTGTCATGATAGGCCAGGTACTGTCTTTTGCTTTTGTTTGGCCATGTTGTGTGCGCAGTCACTATGATTATGTGAATTAATGTAGAGGCAGTTTCCCACTTCTCTGTGTTGGTGTGGTAGTAGGCTCTTTGTTTGGGCTGCGAGAGGTTGTGGGATTGATACTGAGGCAAGGCCCATGGATTTTGTATGGCTGCATGTAATTGCCTAGTCCAATGGACTGTGTTGCTTATGAGTTTTTATTGGATCGATAGGCCAGGTACTGTCTTTTGCTTTTGTTTGGCCATGTTGTGTGCGCAGTCACTAGGATTATGTGAATTAATGTAGAATCAGTTTCTCACTTCTCTGTGTTGGTGTAGTTATAGGCTCTTTGCTTGGGCTGCGAGAGATTGTGGTTTCGACTCTGAGGCAAGGCCCATGGATTTTGTATGGCTGCATGTAAATGTCTAGTCCAATGGACTGTGTTGCCTATGAGTTTCCATTGGATTGATAGGCCAGGTACTGTCTTTTGCTTTTGTTTGGCCATGTTGTGTGCGCAGTCACTAGGATTATGTGAATTAATGTAGAGTCAGTTTCCTACTTCTCTGTGTTGGTGTAGTGGTAGGCTCCTTGCTTGGGCTGCGAGAGGTAGTGGGTTTGATTCTGAGGAAAGGCCTATGGACTTTGTATGGCTGCATGTAGCTGCTTAGTCCAATGGACTGTGTTGCCTATGTGTTTCCATTGGATTGATAGGCCAGGTACTGTCTTTTGCTTTTGTTTGGCCATGTTGTATGCGCAGTCACTAGGATTATGTGAATTAATGTAGAGTCAGTTTCCCACTTCTCTGTGTTGGTGTACTGGTAAGCTCTTTGCTTGTGCTACGAGAGGAAGTGGGTTCGACTCTGAGACAACGCCGATGGACTTTGTACGGCTGCATGTAATTGCCTAGTCCAATGGACTGTTTTGCCTATCAATTTCCGTTGGATTGATAGGCCAGTTACTGCCTTTTGCTTTTGTTTGGCAATGTTGTGTGCACAGTCACTAGGATTATGTGAATGAATGTAGAGTCAGTTTCCCACTTCTCTGTGTTGGTGTAGTGGTAGGCTCTTTGTTTGGGCTGAGAGAGGTTGTGGGTTTGACTCTGAGTTAAGGCCCATGGACTTTGTATGGCTGCATGTAATTGCCTAGTCTAATGGACTTTGTTGCCTATGAGTTTCCATTGGATTGATAGGCCAGGTCCTGTATTTTGCTTTTGTTTGGCCATGTTGTTTGCACAGTCACTAGGATTATTTGAATTAATGTAGAGACAGTTTCCTACATCTCTGTGTTGGTGTAGTGGTAGGCTCTTTGCTTGGGCAGAGAGAGGTTGTGGGTTTGACTCTGAGGAAAGGCCCATGGACGTTGTATGGCTGCATGTAAATGCTTAGTACAATGGACTGTGTTGCCTATGTGTTTCCATTGTCTTGATAGGCCAGGTAGTACATTTTGCTTTTGTTTGGCCTTGTTGTGTGCGCAGTCACTAGGATTATGTGAATTATTGTAGAGTCAGTTTCACGCTTCTCTGTGTTGGTGTAGTAGTAGGCTCTTTGCTTGGGCTGCGAGAGGTTGTGGGTTTGACTCTGAGGCAAAGCCCATGGACTTTGTAGGGCTGCTTGTAATTGCCTAGTCTAATTAACTTTGTTGCATATTAGTTTCCATTGGATTGATAGGCCAGGTACTGACTATTGCTTTTGTTTGGCCATGTTGTGTGCGCAGTCACTATGATTATGTGAATTAATGTAGAGGCAGTTTCCCACTTCTCTGTGTTGGTGTAGTAGTAGGCTCTTTGCTTGGGCTGCGAGAGGATGTGGGTTTGACTCTGAGGCAAGGCCCATGGACTTTGTATAGATGCATGTAATTGCCTAGTCCAATGGACTGTGTTGCCTATGAGTTTCCATTGGATTGATAGGCGAGGTGTAGTCTTTTGCTTTTTTTTGGCCATGTTGTGTGCACAGTCACTAGGATTATGTGAATTAATGTAGGATCAGTCTTTCACTTCTCTGTGTTGGTGTAGTGGTAGGCTCTTTGCTTAGGCTGCGAGAGGTTGTGGTTTTGACTCTGAGACAAGGCCCATGGACTTTGTATAGATGCATGTAATTGCCTAGTCCAATGGACTGTGTTGCCTATGAGTTTCCATTGGATTGATAGGCGAGGTGTAGTCTTTTGCTTTTGTTTGGCCATGTTGTGTGCGCAGTCACTAGGATTATGTGAATTATTGTAGAATCAGTTTCCCACTTCTCTGTGTTGGTGTAGGGGTAGGCTCTTTGCTTGGTGATACGAGAGGATGTGGGTTCGACTCTGAGGCAAGGCCCATGGACTTTGTATGACTGCATGAAATTGCCTAGTCTAATAGGGTTTGTTGCCTCTGAGTTTCCATTGGATTGATAGGCCAGGTATTGTCTTTAGCTTTTGTTTGGCCATGTTGTTTGCGCAGTCACTAGGATTATGTGAATTATTGTAGAGTCAGTTTCCCACTTCTCTGTGTTGGTGTAGTGGTAGGCTCTTTGCTTGGGCTACGAGAGGTTGTGGGTTTGACTCTTAGGCAAGGCCCAAGGACTTTGTATGGCTGCATGTAATTGCCTAGTCTAATAAACTGTGTTGCATATGAGTTTCTATTGGATTGATAGGCCTGGTACTGTCTTTTGCTTTTGTTTGGCCATGTTGTGTGCGCAGTCACTAGGATTATGTGAATTATTGTAGAATCAGTTTCTCACTTCTCTGGGTTGGTGCAGTGGTAGGCTCTTTGCTTGGGCTGCGAGAGGTTGTGGGTTTGACTCTGAGGCAAGGCCCTTGGAGTTTGTATGGTGGCATGTAATTGCTTAGTCCAATGGACTGTCTTGCCTATGAGTGTCCATTGGATTGATAGGCCAGGTACTGTAATTTGCTTTTGTTTGGCCATGCTGTGTACGCAGTCACTAGGATTATGTGAGTTAATGTAGAATCAGTTTCTCACTTCTCTGTGTTGGTGTAGTGGTAGGCTCTTTGCTTGGGCTGCGAGAGGTTTTAGGTTTGACTCTGAGGCAAGGCCCATGGACTTTGTATGGTGGCATATAATTGCCTAGTCCAATGGACTGTGTTTCCTATGAGTTTTCATTGGATTTATAAGCCAGGTACTGTCTTTTGCTTTTGTTTGGCCATGTTGTGTGCGCAGTCACTAGGATGATGTGAATTATTGTAGAGTCAGTTTCCACTTCTCTGTGTTGGTGTTGTGGTAGGCTCTTTGCTTGGGCTTAGAGAGGTTGTGGGTTTGACTCTGAGGCAAGGCCCATGGACTTTGTATGGCTGCATGTAATTGCCTAGTAGAATGGACTGTGTTGCCTATGAGTTTCCATTGGATTGATAGGCCAGGTACTGTCATTTTCTTTTGTTTGTCCATGTTGTGTGCGCAGTCACTAGGATTATGTGAATTAATGTAGAGTCATTTTTCTACTTTTCTGTGTTGGTGTAGTAGTAGGCTCTTTGCTTGGGCTGAGAGAGGTTGTGGGTTTGACTCTGAGGCAAAGTCCATGCACTTTGTATGGCTGCATGTAATTGCCTAGTCAAATGGACTGTGTTACTTATGAGTTTCCATTGGATTGATAGGCCAGGTACTGCATTTTGCTTTTGTTTGGCCATGTTGTGTGCGCAGTCACTAGGATTATGTGAATTAATGTAGAGTCAGTTTCCTACTTCTCTGTGTTAGTGTAGTGGAATTTTCATTACAAATAAGCTGAGCAGCAGCACTCAATGTCAAGCAGCAGCTGCAAAAGCAAACAAGGTTCTAGGGTGTATAAAAAGAGAGATTAGATCCCGCAATCCCAATGTATTGTTACCTCTCTATAAATCACTTGTTAGGCCACATCTGGAATATGGGGTCCAGTTTTGGACTCCACATTTTAAAAAGGACATTCAGAAGTTAGAGTCAGTTCAAAGGCAGGCAACTAGACTACTACAAGGAATGGAAGGCCTCCCATATGATGACAGGTTAAAAAAAGTTAGATATGTTTAGCTTAGAAAAAAGACGTCTCAGAGGAGATCTCATTTATATGTATAAATATATGTGTGGTCAATATAAAGGACTGGCACATGACTTATTTCTTCCGAAAACAATACTAAGGACCAGGGGGCACTCACTGTGAGTTGAAGAAAAGAGATTCCGGCAGCTAAATAGGAAAGGGTTCTTTACAGTTAGAGCAGTCAGACTGTGGAATACACTACCACAAGAGGTAGTAATGGCAGATACTATAACAGCTTTCAAAAAAGTGCTGGATGATTTCCTGAGTACACACAACATTGTTGGTTATAAATGACTAAGTGACCAAATGTAGAACTGGTGGAGGAAGGTTGAACTAGATTGACCTAGGTCTTTTTTCAACCTTAGTAACTATATCCATTGGACTAATCAATTACAGCAACCATACAAAGCCCATGGGCCTTGCCTCAGAGTCAAACCCACAACCTCTCGGAGGCCATGCAAAGAGCCTACCACTACACCAACACAGAGGAGTGAAAGACTGATTCTACATTAATTCACATAATTCTAGTGACTGCGCACATAACATGGCCAAACAAAAGTAAACGATAGTACCTTGCCTATCAATCCAATGGAAACTCATAGGTAACACAGTCCATTTGGCTAGGGAATTACATGCAGCCATACAAAGTCCAAGGGCCTTGTTTAAGAGTCAAACCCACAACCTCTCGCGGCCCAAGCAAAGAGCCTAACTTTACTCCAATAAAGTCCTTGGGCCTTGCCTCAGAGTCAAACCCACAATCTCTTGCAGCATAAGCAAAGAGCCTACCACTACACCAACATAGAGAAGTGGGAAATTGATGCTACATTAATTCACATAATCCTAGTGACTGCGCACACAACATGGCCAAACAAAAGCAAAAGACAGTACCTGGCCTATCAATCCAATGGAAACTCATAGGTAACAGAGTCCATTAGACTAGGCAACTACATGCAGCCATATAAAGTCCATAGGCCTTGCCTCAGAGTCAAACCCACAACGTCTTGCAGAACAAGCAAAGAGCTTACCACTACAACAACACAAAGAAGTGGGAAGCTGAGTCTACATTAATTCACAAAATCCTAGTGACTGCGCACACAACATGGCCAAAAAAAAGCAAAAGACAGTACCTGGCCTATCAATCCAATGGAAACTCATAGGCAACATAGTCCATTGGACTAGGCAATTACATGCAGCCTAGTCCACTGATTGTAGAATCAGTTTTTCCACTTCTCTGAGTTGGTGTAGTGGTAGGCTCTTTGCTTGAGCTTCAAGAGGATGTGGGTTCGACTCTGAGGCAAGGCCCGTGGACTTTGTATGGCTGCGTATAATTGCCTAGTCGAATGGACTGTGTTTTCTATGAGTTTTCATTGGATTTATAAGCCAGGTACTGACTTATGCTTTTGTTTGGCCATGTTGTGTGCGCAGTCACTAGGATTATGTGAATTATTGTAGAGTCAGTTTCCACTTCTATGTGTTGGTGTTGTGGTAGGCTCTTTGCTTGGGTTATGAGAGGTTGTGGGTTTGACTCTGAGGCAAGGCCCATGAACTTTGTATGGCTGCAGGTAATTGCCTAGTCAAATTGACTGTGTTACTTATGAGTTTCCATTGGATTGATAGGCCAGGTACTGCCTTTTGCTTTTGTTTGGCCATGTTGTGTGCGCAGTCACTAGGATTATGTGAATTAATGTAGAGTCAGTTTCCTACTTCTCTGTGTTGGTGTAGTGGAATTTTCATTACAAATAAGCTGAGCAGCAGCACTCAATGTCAAGCAGCAGCTGCAAAAGCAAACAAGATTCTAGGGTGTATAAAAAGAGAGATTAGATCCCGGATCCCAACGTATTGTTACCTCTCTATAAATCACTTGTTAGGCCACATCTGGAATATGGGGTCCAGTTTTGGACTCCACATTTTAAAAAGGACATTCAGAAGTTAGAGTCAGTTCAAAGGCAGGCAACTAGACTACTACAAGGAATGGAAGGCCTCCCATATGATGGCAGGTTGAAAAAGTTAGATATGTTTAGCTTAGAAAAAAGACGTCTCAGAGGAGATCTCATTTATATGTATAAATATATGTGTGGTCAATATAAAGGACTGGCACATGACTTATTTCTTCCGAAAACAATACTAAGGACCAGGGGGCGCTCACTGCGAGTTGAAGAAAAGAGATTCCGGCAGCTAAATAGGAAAGGGTTCTTTACAGTTAGAGCAGTCAGACTGTGGAATACACTACCACAAGAGGTAGTAATGGCAGATACTAAAATAGCTTTCAAAAAAGGGCTGGATGATTTCCTCAGTACACACAACATTGTTGGTTATAAATGATTAAGTGACCATAGGTAGAACTGGTGGAGGAAGGTTGAACTAGATGGACTTAGGTCTTTTTTCAACCTTAGTAACTATGTAACTATGTCCATTGGACTAATCAATTACATGCAGCCATACAAAGCCCATGGGCCTTGCCTCAGAGTCGAACCCACAACCTCTCGTAGCCCAAGCAAAGAGCCTACCACTACACCAACACAGAGGAGTGAGAGACTGACTCTACATTAATTCACATAATCCTAGTGACTGCGCACACAACATGGCCAAAAAAAAGCAAAAGACAGTACCTGGAAATCAATCCAATGGAAACTCATAGGCATCACAGTCCATTGGACTAGGCAAATACATGCAGCCATACACAGTCCATGGGCCTTGCCTCATAGTCAAATTCACAACCTCTCGCAGCCCAGGCAAAGAGCCTACCACTACACAAACAAAGAGAAGTGGGAAACAGGTGCTACATTAATTCACATAATCCTAGTGACTGCACACACAACATTGCCAAACAAACGCAAAAGACAGTACCTGGCCTATCAATCCAATGGAAACTCATAGGTAACAGAGTCCATTTGGCTAGGGAATTACTTGCAGCCATACAAAGTCCAAGGGCCTTGCCTAAGAGTCGAACCCACAACCTCTTGCAGCTCAAACAAAGAGCCTTTCTTTACACCAACAAAGTCCATGGGCCTTGCCTCAGAGTCAAACCCACAACCTCTTGCAGCATAAGTAAAGAGTCTACCACTACACCAACACAGAGAAGTGGGGAATTGACTCTACATTAATTCACATAATCCTAGTGACTGCGCACACAACATGGCCAAACAAAAGCAAAAGACAGTACCTGGCCTATCAATCCAATGGAAACTCATAGGCAACATAGTCCATTGGACTAGGCAATTACATGCAGCCTAGTCCACTGATTGTAGAATCAGTTTTCCCACTTCTCTGTGTTGGTGTAGTGGTAGGCTCTTTGCTTGGGGTTCAAGAGAATGTGGGTTCGACTCTGAAGCAAGGCCCGTGGACTTTGTATGGCTGCATATAATTGCCTAGTCCAATGGACTGTGTTGCCTATGAGATTCCAATGGATTGATAGGGCAGGTACTGTATTTGCTTCTGTTTGGCCATGTTGTGTGCGCAGTCACTAGGATTATGTGAATTAATGTAGAATCAGTTTCCCACTTCTCTGTGTTGGTGTAGTGGTAGGCTCTTTGCTTGGGTTACGAGAGGTTGTGGGTTAGACTCTGAGGCAAGGCCCATGGACTTTGGATGGCAGCA
Source organism: Anomaloglossus baeobatrachus (assembly GCF_048569485.1). Taxonomy (NCBI): domain Eukaryota; kingdom Metazoa; phylum Chordata; class Amphibia; order Anura; family Aromobatidae; genus Anomaloglossus; species Anomaloglossus baeobatrachus. Next base: position 115,850 of record NW_027442605.1, read on the forward strand.
TGTAATTGCCTAGTCAAATAGACTGTGTTACATATGAGTTTCTATTGGATTGATAGGCCAGGTACTTTATTTTGCTTTTGGTTGCCCATGTTGTGTGCGCAGTCACTAGGATTATGTGAGTTAATGTAGAATCAGATTTCCACTTCTCTGTGATTTTGTAGTGGTAGGCTCTTTGCTTGGACTATGAGAGGTTTTAGGTTTGACTCTGAGGCAAGGCCCAAGGACTTTGCATGGCTGCATGTAATTGCCTAGTTCAATGGACTGTGTTGCCTATGAGTTTCCATTGGATTGATAGGCCAGGTACTGTCTTTTGCTTTTGTTTGGCCATGTTGTGTGCGCAGTCACTAGGATTATGTGAATTAATGTAAAGTCAGTTTCTCACTTCTATGTGTTGGTGTAGTGGTAGGCTCTTTGCTTGGGCTGGGAGAGGTTGTGGGTTTGACGCTGAGGCAATGCCCATGGACTTTATATAGCTGCATGTAATTGAATAATCCAATAGACTGTGTTGCATATGAGGTTCCATTGGATTGATAGGCCAGGTACTGTCTCTTGCTTTTGTTTGGCCATGTTGTGTGCGTAGTCACTAGTAGAGTTGAGCGCGGTTCGCGGTTCAAGGTTCTCCAGTTCGCGGCTCGAGTGATTTTGGGGGCTGTTCTAGATCGAACTAGAACTCGAGCTTTTTGCTAAAGCTCGATAGTTCTAGATACGTTTGAGAACGGTTCTAGCAGCAAAAAGACCAGCTAATTACTAGCTGGCTTTCTGCTGTAATAGTGTAAGTCACTCTGTGACTCACACCATTATGAAATTTCAGTGTATAGTGTGCGGGAACAGCGCATTCAAATCACTGCTGTATGTATAATGGCGATTGCTATTTTTTTTTTTTCCCTTGTCTTCCTTCCATAAGCGCGCGCGTGTAGTGGGGCGGGCCAGCATGTCAGCCAATCCCAGACACACACACAGCTAAGTGGACTTTTAGCCAGAGAAGCAACGGCATGTGTGATAGGATGTCCATGTCACATGTCCCTGCATTATAAAACCGGACATTTTCCCCCAGCACGCCATTATCTGCCTTCTGCGTCCTTGGTGTCAGACACCGCTAGCGCAGCTCCTATCTCCGATACTGCTGTGTACGCTCTATATACTGTGCTGTACAGAATAGGAATAGACGTTTCTATCAGTCCTTTTAAGGGCTCATACCGGCAGGGTCAGAGCCATAGGTGACAGGTCCGTGAAAACAGAGTTTAACAGCTACACAAGATGACAGCGTCTGTGTAGCTAAGGTCAGGGATTTCCTCGCTGCATTTCCCCATTAGGAGGGATAGAAAGGCAGGCTTCCTTTCCTCTACCCAGACCCACAACTCTGCCACTGTACCCTCCTGCCCTTTGAACACTCAAGCTCATTGTTACTAAGCTATTATACTAGCAAACACTGAGTGAACTTAGTGGCATCCTAAACGTGGCTGTTGGACTTCTGTATTGTCCCACGAGTGCAAAGATATTTGCAGCACGTCTGCCTGCATTGCACAATCAAACTCATTGTTACTAAGCCATTATACTAGCAAACACTGAGTGAACTTAGTGGTATCCTAAAAGTGGCTGTTGGACTTCTGTATTGTTCCACTAGTGCAAAGATATTTGCAGCACTACACCAACACAGAGAAGTGGGAAACTGATTCTACATTAATTCACATAATCCTAGTGACTGCGCAACAACATGGCCAAACAAAAGCAAAAGCCAGTACCTGGCCTATCAATCCATTGGAAACGCATAGGCAACACAGTCCATTAGACTAGGCATTTACATGCAGCCATACAAAGTCCATGAGCCTTGCCTCAGAGTCGAAACTCACAATCTCTCGCAGCCCAAGCAAAGAGCCTACCACTACACCAACACAGAGAAGTGGGAAACTGATTCTTCAATAATTCACATAATTCTAGTGACTGCGCACACAACATGGCCAAACAAAAGCAGGAGACAGTACCTGGCCTATCAATCCAATGGAAACTCATAGGCAACACAGTCCATTGGACTAGGCAATTACATGCAGCCATACAAAATCCATGGGCCTTGCCTCAGAGTCAAACCCACAACCTCTCGCAGCCCAAGAAAAGAGCCTACTACTACACCAACACAGAGAAATGGGAAACTGTTTCTACATTAATTCACATAATTCTACCGACTGCGCACACAACATGGACAAACAAAAGTGTGTCTCCCCAGGACCTGGTCGCCACAACAGCATTGTCCCTCCAAAGGGTTAATGCTGAGCTTGGAGGTAATTGGGAGGTCTATTGGCCAGTAAGTTTAACATCCAACGCAGTTCCTCTCTCAGGCCAGCAGGGGGAGCTCTGAACCTGGAATTCCAGGGAGCATTCCTTAAGCCTGACCTGAGGGAGGGGTTAGTGTTCAGTTGGTAGGAGAAAGCAGAGAGTGCAGACGCAGAGTAGTGCTGTCCTGTGGAACTGGGGCCTAGAGCTGCAGCAGCTTGGCCCAGGGAAGCAGGAGGAGCAGAGAGGCACAGAAGAGACTCGGACATCAGAGTCTGTGGCCACCAGGGCCTAAAATTCTCCCTGGTAGCCGAATCCGAAGGGCAGGAGAGCTGCAAGCACCTGGCCCATAAACAGCCCGAAGGTACAGCTGCATCATCAGGGCCCGACACAGAGGGAGAGCAGGTGGCTGTAGTAGCTCAAGACGCAGCAGCACCGGCCGATGTAATCCCAGTCGCCGTCGCCCCAGCCCCCGCTGTAGCGCCGGTAATGCCGATCACAATGCCGTACATCCCGGGAGCAGAATGGCTGCCGCAGTACTCCGGGGAGTCACATACCCTGAGCGACTTCAGAGAAAGACTGCACAGCTTGTTTAGTGTGTATCCGCTGACTGAGAGCCAGAAGGTGGGCATATTAATGGGGCAGCTAGCCGGCGTGGCCCAGCGTGAAGTCCTGGCCTGATACAGATAAAGGGACAGCAACCCAGATACTGGACAAGTTAAAGAGTACTTTTGACACCCGCACCGCAGCAGAAATAAAGATGAGATTCTTTGGGTGCAAACAACGGGCCACAGACAGCATACGGGACTATGCCTTAAACTTGCAGGAGGCCCTGAAAGCAATTAAACAGGTGGAGCCAGAGAGTGTACGTGAAGAAGACAAACTCCTAACTGAGCAGTTCATAGAAGGGCTCCTTTCAGATGCCCACAGGACCCAGCTGCGTATCATGGTCCTGCAGAACCCTGCTCTGGGCTTTGCAAAGTTTAAGGATCAGGCCATCCGGGTACTGAGAGAATCTACACCGAATGACCCAGTACCCCTCCGGCCTCTTGCTATCACGTACCCAGGGTGGTGCCTGCAACACGAGCCGCTGCAGGGGCTGAGGTGCAGTCCCTGGATAAGGATCCCGCTGCAGAGCTCAGACAGCAGGTCCAGGAGCTGACCAAGACTGTTGCTGCCCTTGCCAAGACCGTGCAGTCTCTACAAGTGACCCCATCGCCTGCAAGAATCGAGTTGGCCTCCAGCCCAGATGACGTCCCATGGATGCGACAGAGAAGGATTCCGCCGACCCGAGGAAAAGACACAGACCGGTATGATTTAACGGGACAACCGATCTGCCGCCGCTGCAGCCAGGCGGGCCATATTGCAAGACACTGTCCTTTAAACGGGCCGAACCTGGGGCCAGGAGCCAACCCCCATGTGTAAGGAAGCCCGGCTCAAACCCCAGTTGCAGCAAGTATGTGGGAGGACGCCCGGTCTTTCCTATTGTGCTGGATGGGATCCCTTTGAATGCCCTCCTGGATACGGGGTCCCAGGTAATAGCCATCCCTTATAAACTGTACAAAAGATATTGGGCTGATTCAGACATTGACCATGGCCCAGATGATGATTTAACAATTGTGGCCAGTAATGGTCAGCCCTTGCCTCAAATTGGGTACAAGGAAGTAACCATTAAAGTGGGGCGGGTAGAATTGCCATGTCAGGGGATGATAATTGTAGATATTGATCGCAAGGAATCTAACCCACTGCTAACCATTGGTACAAATGTGATGGAAAATTGTATTGCCGAAGTGATAATTTTGTTGCAGCAGGCGTCTGAAACTGCCAGCACCGGGCAGCAGCGTGCCCTACAGAGGGAAATCCGAGCCCTGATGAGGAGGCAGCAGGTAGAGCTGGCCGGAGGAGAAATTGGCAGTGTGAGGGTAAGTGACCCCCTCCCCATTGCAATACCCCCAAGAAGTGAAATGTTGATATGGTGTCGGGCAGCAATAGGCCTCAAGGGTCAAGATTACCAGGCCTTGGTAGAACCGGTGTATTCAGACAGCAGGCCTGGAGTCCTGATAGCCAGAGGGGTAGCAGACGTCCGCAAGGGAAGAGTGCCCGTCCGTGTCCTGAATTGTGGGGAGGAGGAAGCCAAATTGCCCCGGTACGCCACTGTAGCAAAACTGTACACTGTCAGTAACAATACCATCAAAGCAGTGGAACCCTTGATCCCGTCCGACCAGGCGGAAGACAATAGCTCCAAGGGACAGCTGGAAGACTGGTGCCAAAAATTACATGTGGGCACCGACTCCACCCCCTCACACCAAAAGCATGGGGTTTACCGGGTGGTACAGGAGTACGAGCGGGTCTTCAGCAAACACCCCCTAGATTTTGGGCAGGTAAAAGGGGTTAAACATCAAATCCCCACGGGTGATCATCATCCCATTAAAGAGAGATACCGCCCTGTACCCCCAGTACAGTATCAGCGTGCCAAAGAAATGTTACGGGAAATGAAGGAGGCAGCTCCACTAGTGCTCGTAAAGAAAAAAGATGGTACAATGAGAATGTGCGAAGATTACAGACAAATTAACCGCATTACACATAAAGATGCTTATCCATTACCCAGAATAGAAGAGTCACTAACAGCCTTAAAATCAGCTAATTATTTCTCCACCCTGGATCTCACCAGTGGGTATTGGCAGGTTTCCGTGGCAGAGGCGGACAAGGAGAAGACTGCATTCACGACACCAATGGGTCTCTGCGAGTTCAATTGTATGCCGTTCGGGCTCTGCAATGCCCCAGGGACATTTCAGAGATTGATGGAGTGCTGCTTGGGCCATCACAACTTTGAAACCGTGCTATTGTACCTGGATGACGTCATAGTCTACTCCAAGACCTACGAAGACCACCTGAGGCACTTAGCAGAAGTGTTTGAGTCCTTGTCGGAGTATGGCCTGAAGATAAAGCCATCCAAATGTCACCTCTTGAAGCCAAAGGTACAGTACCTGGGTCATGTGGTCAGCGCAGAAGGTGTGGCACCTGATCCGGAGAAAGTCACCGTAATCAAGGACTGGCCAAGACCCACCACGGTAAAGGAGGTGCGGCAGTTCCTTGGGCTGGTGGGCTACTACCGAAGATTCATTGATGGTTTCACCAAGATAGCAGCGCCTCTTCAAGATCTCTTGGTGGGGCAGCCAAAGAAGGCTAAGAAGCAAAGCCCTCCATTTGAATGGAACAGTCAAATAGAAACATCTTTTGTCCGGCTGAAAGGGGCTCTCACGGGAGAAGAAATTCTGGCCTACCCTGACTACAGCCAGCCGTTTGTACTGTACACAGACGCCAGCAACGTGGAACTGGGAGCAGTTCTGTCCCAGGTGCAGGGAGGCCGGGAGAAGGTGATAGCTTACGCCAGTAGGAAGCTTCGTCCCACAGAAAGGAATCCAGAAAACTACAGTTCCTACAAGCTGGAGTTCCTCGCTATTGTTTGGGCAGTGACTGAATGCTTCAAGCACTATCTGGCATCGGCCAAGTTCACCATCTTCACGGACAACAACCCATTGACACATCTGGCAACAGCCAAGTTAGGTGCGTTGGAGCAGCGATGGATGGCCCGGCTGTCTAACTTTGACTTTACCATCAAGTACCGGGCTGGCAAGAAGAATAACAATGCTGATGCGCTGTCCAGAATGCCTCACTTACCCGAGTCTGGAGAAGACCTGGATGAACTCGAAGAGATAGAGTTACCGGCTTTCCATCACCAAGGTGTTTCCCAGTGTGAGCATGCTGTAGGAGTGAAGCGCTCGAGCCAGCACGAGGTCTCGGTCAACCCATTACTCCACCATAATTGAGAAGAGACAGAGAACGGTGACCCGGCCGTGCGATTGGTCAAAGAAAATCTAGCACAAGCTGAGACCCATCTCGGTCCAGACGCTCCACAAGAAGCCCAGCAGTTGTGGAAGGAGAGGGGACGACTGTTCACCTACCAAGGCAAGCTCTGCAAGAGATATGTCAACTGGTGAACGAATGAACTCGTCTGGCAGATAGTGGTCCCACAGAGGGATGCTCCAATGGTCCTAGCAGCTTACCATGATAAAGCAGGACACTTCGGGTGAAAGAAGTTGGAGACCCTACTCCGCGATCGGTTCTACTGGGTGCACATGAGAAAGACAGTCGAGAAGTGGTGCCGAGACTGTGGTCCGTGTAACCTGAGGCGGAAGGATGATGCCAGCCAGAGGTCTCCCCTACAGCCAATTGTCACGAAGCAGCCCCTGGAGTTGGTGGCCCTGGACCACGTGAAGTTAACACCACGGTCAGGCTATGTGTACGCCCTCACCATTGTGGACCATTATTCTCGTTTCCTGGTAGTAGTGCCTGGGAAGGACCAGACAGCCAGAACAGCAGCTAGAGCATTTCAGGCATACTTTTGTCGACCTCACGGTTATCCGGAAAGGGTACTGACTGATCAAGGTCCTGCATTCGAGGCAGAAGTGTTCCAAGAGTTCTGTAACATGTACGGCTGTAAGAAAATCAGAACAACACCGTACCACCCCCAAACCAATGGATTGTGCGAGAAGATGAACCATGTGGTTATTGATATGCTCAAGACTCTACCTCTGGAAGAAAGAAACCAATGGCCAGAGAAGTTACCAGATCTGGTAGACCTGTATAACCATATCCCAGTAAACTCGACCAACTGCAGCCCTGCTTACTTGATGCGAGCAAGACCTGGCAAGTTACCTGTAGACTTTGAGATGGGAACTGTGTCACCTGAAGCGGTTCAAGAGATAGAAGATTGGGATACAGAGCGACAACAGCAGTACCGCAAAGTCCAGGAATGCGTAGAAAAGAGCCTGTCCCAAGCAAGAACGAGACAAGAGCAGAACTACAATCAAACAGCCCCAGCAACTCCCTTAGCACCTGGAGAACAGGTCCTCAAGAAAAAGCGTAGGGCGCATAAATTAGATGATCAGTGGGAGAATGAACCCTACACCATTATTCCCTCCAACTTTGACAATAGTAAGGTATGCCTCATAAGCAAAGATTAAGGAAAGACTTATCAAACAGTGTCCAGAGACCGCCTTTAAGCGTGCCCTGAGCGGTGCAAAATCCAAAAAGAAGTGGAAGAAATTCAAGAAAAAGAGGAAGAGATGATACAAACAATCCTTGGCAAATTCCCCAAAACTTGGACCCGAATAAATAATGCCATAGTGGTTCCAGTCTTGACGTTCCCGCAGTTGGTCGAGCCAGAGACAGAAGAGGTTCCAGATCCATCTAAGGAACTGTCCGCCCCAACACAAGATGACACGCCAGCAGTAGAACAGGAGAATCAACCCCCTGCCAGTGGTGAACCTGTCGTACCCTTGGCGAATCTGAGACCCCGTAGGCAACAAACACGCATACCTGTCAGGGTTAGGCCTACCAGTAACACAGAGGGGGCAGACACTCCAAGTAGTCAGGGACAAACCCCAGAGCTACGCCGGTCCCAACGTAGCACTCGGGGACAGCCCCCTCCAAGGTATAGAACATAAAAAGAAAAAGTACCTATTAGAATGTATATAGTTATGTGAAAATGTCTTGTATGTAATGTTTTGTTTTAGTTGATCAAGTAAATGGACAATTGGGCCACTGGACTATGTATGGGTGGCCAACACTCTAATTGTACATAGTTAGCACCAGTGTGCTCAGCACCCCTGAAGAAAAACCCGTCCGGCGTGCATAGAGTGGGGTCATCAATGCTCTGACGCACGCCCAGAGCCTATGTTGGGGGTTTTATCGCGGCGGGTCCCCCATGGAGCAGTGTAATGGACACCCGGCAGGGAGCCACACTGGACTCTTATAGTTGTTTAACCCCTTAAGGACGAAGCCAGTTTTGTCCTTAATGCCCAGGCCATTTTTTGCAATTCTGACCAGTGTCCCTTTATGAGGTTATAACTCTGGAACGCTTCAACGGATCCCAATGATTCTGACATTGTTTTTTCATGACATATTGGACTTCATGATAGTTATAAATTTAGAACGATATTTTTTGCTTTTATTTGTGAAAAAATCGGACATTTGATGAAAATTTTGCAATTTTCAAACTTTTAATTTTTATGCCCTTAACCCAGAGAGTTATGTCACACAAAATAGTTAATAAATAACATTTCCCACTTGTCTACTTTACATCAGCGCAATTTCTGAAACAAAATTTTTTGGGGTTAGGAAGTTAGAAGGGGTCAAAGTTCATCTGCAATTTCTCATTTTTTCAACAAAATTCACAAAACCATTTTTTTAGGGACCACATCACATTTGAAGTGACTTTGAGAGGCCTAAGTGACAGAAAATACCTAAAAGTGACACCATTCTCAAAACAGCACCCCTCAAAGTACTCAAAACCACATCCAAGAAGTTTATTAACCCTTCAGGTGCTTCACAGGAACTAAAGCAAAGTGGAATGAAAAAAAGCAAAAAATAAAATTTTACCTAAAATGTTGCTCTACCCCAAATTTATTCACTTTTAGAAGAAATAACACAACAAAATGAACCCCAAAACTTGTTACCCACTTTCTTATGAGCGCGCCGATACCCCACTTGTGGTCAGAAACCTTTGTTTGGACAAATGGGAGGGCTCGGAACAGAAGGAGCAATATTTGAATTTTGGAAAGCAAATTTGGCTGAAATAGATTGCGGGCACCATGTTGCATTTACAGGTCCGCTAAGGTACCTAAGCAGCAGAAACCCCTCACAAGTGACACCATTTTGGAAACTAGACCCCTCAAGGCTTCTACCTAGGGGTATAGTGAGCATTTTGGACCCACAGGTACTTCACAGATTTTGATAACGTTACATTGTCACATTGAAAATGTTCATTTTTTTCTCAAAAATGTTGCTTTAGCATCAATTTTTTCACTTTTTCAAGAGGTAATTCCAAAAATTTGACCCCAATGTTTGTTACCCACTTTTTTATGAGCGTGGTGATACCTCACTTGTGGTCTGAAACCTTTGTTTGGAGAAATGAGAGGGCTTGGAACGAAAGGAGCAATATTTGAATTTTGGAAAGCAAATTTGGCTGAAATAGATTGCGGGCACCATGTTGCATTTACAGGTCCGCTAAGGTACCTAAGCAGCAGAAACCCCTCACAAGTGACACCATTTTGGAAACTAGACCCCTCAAGGCTTCTATCTAGGGGTATAGTGAGCATTTTGGACCCACAGGTACTTCACAGATTTTGATAACGTTACATTGTCACATTGAAAATGTTCATTTTTTTCTCAAAAATGTTGATTTAGCATCAATTTTTTCACTTTTTCAAGAGGTAATTCCAAAAATTTGACCCCAATGTTTGTTACCCACTTTTTTATGAGCGTGGTGATACCTCACTTGTGGTCTGAAACCTTTGTTTGGAGAAATGGGAGGGCTTGGAACGAAAGGAGCAATATTTGAATTTTGGAAAGGAAATTTTGCTGAAAAAGATTGCGGGCACCATGTTGCATTTGGAGGACCCCTAAGGTACGTAAACAGCAAAAAAAGCCCCACAAGTGACCCCATATTGGAAACTAGGCCCCTCAAGGAATTTATCTAGATGTTTGGTGAGTACCCTAAACCTCCAGGTGCTTTACAGAAGTTTATAATGTTGAGCCATGAAAATAAAAAAATTAAATTTTACCACAAAATTGTTACTTCAACCAGGTAGCTTTTTTCACAAGGGTAACAGGAAAAACATCACCATGAAATTTATTGCGCAATTTCTCCTGAGTTTGGTGATATCTTTACATGGTGGAAATCAACTGTTTGGGCACACTGCAGGGCTCGGAAGAGAAGGAGTGCAACTTGACTGCAAAATTGGCTGGAATCAATAGCGGACGCCATGTTACATTAGGAGAGCCCCTGAGGTGCCTAAACAGTGGAGGTCCCCCACAAGTGACCCCATTCTGGAAAATAGACCCCTCAAGGAATTTATCTAGATGTTTGGTGAGTACCCTGAACCCCCAGGTGCTTCACAGAAGTTTATAATGTTGAGCTGTGAAAATAAAAAAAATATATTTTTACCACAAAATTGTTACTTCAACCAGATAGCTTTTTTTTTAACAAGAGTACACGGAAAAATATCAGCATAAAATTTATTGTGCAATTTCTCCTGAGTATGCTGATACCTTATGTGTGGTGGAAATCAACTGTTTGGATGCACAGCAGGGCTCGGTAAGGGAAAAAGTGCCATTTGACTAAACAATTGGCTGGAATAATTAGCGGACGCTATGTCGCATTTGGAAAGCCCCTAAGGTGCCTAAACAGTGGAGGTCCCCCACAAGTGACCCCATTCTGGAAACAAGACACCTCAAGGCTTTTATCTAGGTGTATATTGAGCATTTTGAATCCACAAATACTTCACAGAATTTGATAAGCTTAGGTTGCCATATTGAAATTTTCATTTTTTTCACAGAAATGTTGATTTAGCGACATATTTCTCACTTTTTCAAGAGGCAACAACAAAACGTGTACCCCACAGGTTGTTATCTAATTTCTTGTGAGTGCAGGGATACCCCACATGTGGCCATAAACCTTTGTTTGGATAAATGGGAGGGCTTGGAATGGAAGGAGCACCATTTGAATTTTGGAAAAGTTGAAGTAAATTGCATGCACCATGTCACATTAGCAGGGCCCCTTGGGTACCTATACATCAGAAACCCCCCACAAGTGACCTCATTTTGGAAACTGGACCCCTCAAGGATTTTATTCAGGAGTATAGTAAGCATTTTGAATCCACAGGTACTTCACAAAAATGTTGCTGTAGCAACAAATTTCTCATTTTTAGGCTATGTGGATATGATCCAGCGACACGGCATCTAGTACACAGTGTCAGCCTTCCTGCAGAGATGTGAGTGTTGTCCACGGGAGAACGCAGCTGCCCATGCCCACGATTTGGGTTCAGGCTGCTGTGGACTTTAGTTCTATTCTACCTGCAGAGAACACTCTTGTCTCAGCAGCATAAATTGACATTCTGAGGTTCGGGAAGCTGCGCCACAGGTCAGTGTATGCTGCGGAGAAAAGAAACACAGTGGGCATGGGATTTCTAAAACTCCTTCCACTGTGCTTCTACTGCACAATGCAGCGCTATGGATGCAGGCAAAACACTCTGCGCCCAAAACGCTGCAAACCCTGATTGTGGGCACATAGCCTAAAATGCTACAGTGGATGATTGGATAGATGTCAAACATATATAACGTCCCACCCCCTGCATATTCTAAGCTGGCGCCCTTTAGTGCCTTTCATGTGGCACTAAAGGATGCCTAGCCTTGTATTTAGCCCAAAAAAAAAATAAAATAAAATAAATGACGTGGGGTCCCCCCTATTTTTGATGGCCAGCTAGGGTAAAGCAGACAGCTGTAGCCTGCAAACCACAGCTGACAGCTTCATCTTGTCTGGTGATTAATTTGGAGGGCTCCCCAAGCTGTTTTTTTTTTAATTATTTATAAATAAATAATTAAAAAAAACAAAACAAACATGGGGTCCCCCCAAATTAGATCACCAGCCAAGGTGAAGCTGACAGCTGGGGTCTGGTATTCTCAGGGTGGGAAGAGCCATGGTTATTGGACTCTTCCCAGCCTAAAAATAGCAGGCCGCAGCCGCCCCAGAAGTGGCGCATCCATTAGATGCGCCAATCCTGGCGCTTCGCCCCAGCTCATCCCGTGCCCTGGTGCGTTGGCAAACGGGGTAATAAATGGGGTTGATACCAGATGTGAAATGTCACCTGGCATCAAGCCCAGCAATTAGTTATGTCACGGCGTCTATTTGATACCAGACATAACTAATTGACAGTAATAAAAAAAAAAAAATGACAACAAAAAATAAATTTATTTGAAAAAACACTCCCCAAAAACATTCCCTGATTCACCAGTTTATTGAAAAGAAAAAAAAAATCCGCTGTAATCCATTTGGACGTCCCACGTCGCCTCTGGACCTTCTAAAATATGGGGGACACGTTCAGGGAACGTATCCCCCATTTTCTAGGAGTGCAGACCCTCCATTTGAGGAGAGTGGGTGCAAAGAATCTGCACCCACTCTCCCTGGGTCACAGCTGCACAGTGCCGAGCAGCAGCAGCAGCCAGCGTCCTGAACACAGGAAGCTGACAGCCGCGCTCTGCACATGTGACCGGCGTCTGCTGTGAAGGAGCCGGAGGAGGGGGCCGCGGGGGATCAGCGCTCCGACAGGTATGTAGGACACCGGGGAACACCGGGGTGGGGATAGGGGGTGACTTGGCAGGGCCTGGGGAGCAGGTTTCAGAAACCATAGGAACAGTGTGAATGTGACCGGCGCGCTGCTGTGCTCGCCGGTGCGCGCGGCCATCTTGGATTTTCGGGAGGGGGTTGGGGTTCGGGGGGGGCACTTTGGGGACACCGGGGGACCGGAGGGAACCAGGAAAGAGATTTATCTCCCATCTGACATGTTTGATCATGCCAGATGGGAGATAAATCATTTTTTACCGGCGTGGTCATTTACTATAACTTGATGATCGGTATACGGTGTATACCGGTCATCACGTGACTGGGGACCGGAAAAACCGGCCCGAATCATGATCTCCAGGGTCTCAGCTACCCCCGGTAGCTGAAAACCCAGAGATTTTCTGACGCTGGGGGGCGCTATAAGTAAGGAATAAGTATAAGGAATAAGTACCCTTTTTTGGTGCCGTTTTAAAATGTAACGCGGTCGTAATAGGGTTAAGGTTGTAACATGTTTTGTTTTGTTTTCTTCAGTCCAGGAGAACTGAGTTTAACTAAGGGGGAGTGTGGTGCCCCAGGACCTGGTCGCCACAACAGCATTGCCCCTCAAAAGGGTTAATGCTGAACTTGGAGGTAATTGGGAGGTCTATTGGCCAGTAAGTTTAACATCCAACGCAGTTCCTCCCTCAGGCCAGCAGGGGGAGCTCTGAACCTGGAATTCCAGGGAGCATTCCTTAAGCCTGACCTGAGGGAGGGGTTAGTGTTCAGTTGGTAGGAGAAAGCAGAGAGTACAGACGCAGAGTGTGCTGTCCTGTGGAACTGGGGCCTAGAGCTGGAGCAGCTTGGCCCAGGGAAGCAGGAGGAGCAGAGAGGCACAGAAGAGACTCGGACATCAGAGTCTGTGGCCACCAGGGCCTAAAATACTCCCTGGTAGCCGAATCCGAAGGGCAGGAGAGCTGCAAGCACCTGGCCCATAAACAGCCCGAAGGTACAGCTGCATCATCAGGGCCCAGTGTGGACTCCAGCAGAGAAGCAGCAGAGAGTGCCTGCGCAGCCTACCACACAGGGAGAGGGACGTACCACCAGTCCCCGCAGCAAGAGGGCCATTGCTAAATTCAGAGAGCAGGGTCCTATCACAGTAAGGAAAAGAACAGGAGTAGGCCTCATACTCATCTGGCCAAAACGACATCTCAGTTACTTCCAGGCCGGCCGGAGCCCTCTACCACCTGTAATGGTCTCCCAGGACTAACCGTTTGTGAAGTAAAAGAGGAGAAGGTTAAGAGACTGTTGTTTGTGCCTGTTTCTTTCATTGCCTGTCGGCCCTGCACCGTGTTATCCACACAACACCATAGACTCTCACGAGCACCAACAGTGTCCCCAGGGCACCGCTCCACCTGTGGGGAGCAGTACCACCATTGCTGGCATATCATCACCCCGGAGGCCTCACACAGCAGCGGCGGCTTAATAGCCGCAAACCACAGGTGGCATCACGAAATAAAGACTTTAATTACTCCCAAGTCACCAGCCATATTAATTGACACCCACCAGGGCCACGGAGCCGGGCCCCGCCACCACTGACGACCCCCGGACTAGTCCAGCCCGGCACCGGGTGTCCCATAGCCCTGGGATGGGCAAGTCAAAAGCAAAAGACAGTACCGGCCTATCAATCCAATGGAAACTCATAGGTAACACAGTCCATTTGACTAGGCAATTTACATGCAGCTATACAATGTCCATGGGCCTTGCCCCAGAGTCGAACCCACAACCTCTCTCTGCTCAAGCAAAGAGCCTACCACTACACCAACAAAGAGAAGTGGGAAAATGATTCTACATTAATTCACATAATCCTACCGACTGCGCACACGACATGGCCAAACAAAAGCAAGAGACAATACCTGGCCTATCAATCCAATGGAAACACATAGGTAACACAGTCCATTGGACTAGGCAATTACATGGGACCATACAAAGTCTATGGGCCTTGCCTCAGAGTCGAACCCACAAACTCTCGCAGCCCAAACAAAGAACCTACCACTACACCAACACAAAGAAGATAGAAATTGACTCTACATTAATTCACATAATCCTAGTGAGTGCGCACACAACATGGCCAAACAAAAGCAAAAGACAGTACCTGGCCTATCAATCCAATGGAAACTCATAGGCAACACAGTCCATTGGACTAAGCAATTACATGCAGCCATACAAAGTCCAAAGAAGTGGGAAGCTGAGTCTACATTAATTCACATAATCCTAGTGACTTCGCACACAACATGGCCACACAAAAGCAAAATACAATACCTGGCCTATCAATCCAATGGAAACTCATAGGCAACACAGTCCATTGGACGAGGCAATTTCATGCAGCCATACTAAGTCCATGGGCCTTGCCTCAGATTCAAACCCACAACGTCTCGTAGCCCAAGAAAAGTGCCTACCACTACACCAACACAGAGAAAAGGGAAACTGACTCTACATTAATTCACATAATCCTAGTGACTGCGCCCACAACATTTCCAAACAAAAGCAAAAGACAGTACCTAGCCTATCAATCCAATGGAAACTCATAGGCAACACAGTCAATTGGACTAGGCAATTACATGCAGCCATACAAAGTCCATGGGCCTTGCCTCAGAGTCAAACCCACAACCTCTTGCAGCCCAAGCAAGGAGCCTACCACTACACCAAAACAGAGAAGTGGGAAACTGACTCCACATTAATTCACATAATCCTAGTTACTGCGCACACAACATGGCCAAACAAAAGCAAAAGACAGTACCTGGCCTATCAATCCAATGGAAACTCATAGGTAACACAGTCAAATGGACTAGCAATTACCTGAAGCCATACAAAGTCCATGGGCCTTGCCTCAAAGTCAAACCCACAACCTCTTGCAGCCCGAGCAAAAAGCCTACCACTACACCAACACAGAGAAGTAAGGAACTAATTCTACATTAATTCACATAATCCTACCGACTGCCCACACAACATAGCCAAACAAAAGCAAAAGACAATACCTGGCCTATCAATACAATTGAAACTCATAGGCAACACAGTCCATTAGACTAGGCAATTATATGCAGACATACAAAGTCCATGGGGCTTGCATTAGAGTCGAACCCGAAACCTCTCGCAGCCCAAGCAAAGAGCCTACCACTACACCAACACAGAGAAGTGGGAAACTGACTCTACATTAATTCACATAATCCTAGTGACTGCGCACACAACATGGCTAAACAAAATCAAAAGACAGTAATTGACCTATCAATCCAAAGGAAACTCATAAGTAACACAGTCCATTGGACTTGACAATTACATGCAGTCATACAAAGTCCATGGGCCTTGCCTCAGAGTCGAACCCACAACCTCTCGTAGCCCAAGCAAAGAGCCTACCAGTACACCAACACAGAGAAGTAGAAAACTGATTTTACATTAATTCACATAATCCTAGTGACTGCGCACACAACATGGCCAAACAAAAGCAAAAGACAGTACCTGGCATATCAATCCAATGGAAACTCATAGGTAACACAGTCCATTGGACTAGGCAATTACATGCAGCCATACAAAGTCCATGGGCCTTGCCTCAAGGTCAAACCCACAACCTCTCGCAGCCAAAGTAAAGAGCCTATCACTACACCAACACAAAGAAGTGTAAACCTGAGTCTACATTAATTCACATAATCTTAGTGACTGCGCACACAACATGGCCAAACAAAAGCAAAAGACAGTACCTGGCATGTCAATCCAATGGAAATTCATAGGTAACACAGTCAATTAGACTGGTCAATTAAATGCAGCCATACAAAGTCCATGGTAATTGCCTCAAGGTCAAACCCACAACCTTTCGCAGCCAAAGTAAAGAGCCTATCACTACACCAACACAGAGAAGTAGGAAGCTGCTTCTACATTAATTCACATAATCCTAGTGACTGTGCAAATAACATGGCCAAACAAAAGCAAAAGGCAGTACCTGGCATGCCAATCCAATGGAAACTCATAGATAACACAGTCAATTGGACTGGGCAATTAAATGCAGCCATACAAAGTCCATGGGCTTTGCCTCAGAATCAAACCCACAACCTCTGGCAGAAGAAGCAAAGAGCCTACCGCTAAACAAACACAGAGAAGTGGGAAATTCATTCTACATTAATTCATATAATCCTAGTGACTGCGCACACAACATGGCCAAACAAAAGCAAAATATAGTACCTGGCCTAATAATCCAATGGAAACTCATTGGCAACACAGTCCATTGGACTAAACAAATACATGCATACATACAAAGTCCATGGGCCTTTTCTCAGAGTCGAACCAACAAACTCTCGCAGCCCAAGCAAAGAGCCTACCACTACACCAACACAGAGAAGTGGGAAACTGCTTCTTCAATAATTCACATAATCCTAGTGACTGCGCACACAACATGGCCAAACAAAAGCAAGAGACAGTACCTGGTCTATGAATCCAACGGAAACTCATAAGAAACACAGTCCATTGGACTAGGCAATTACATGCAGCCATACAAAGTCCATGGGCCTTGCCTGAGAGTCAAACCCACAACCTCTCTCAGCCCAAGCAAATAGCATACCACTACACCAACACAGAGAAGTGAGAAATTGATGCTACATTAATTCACATAATCATAGTGACTGTGCACAAAACATGGCCAAACATAGTACCTGGCCTATCAATCCAATGGAAACTCAAAAGCAACACAGTCCATTGGAATAAACAATTACATGCAGCCATACAAAGTCCATGGCCTTGCCTGAGAGTCAAACCCACAACCGCTCTCAGCCCAAGCAAATAGCATACCACTACACCAACACAGAGAAGTGGGAAACTGGTTCTACATTAATTTACATAATCCTAGTGACTGCACACACAAAATTTCCAAACAAAAGCAAAAGACAGTACCTGGCCTATCAAACCAATGGAAACTCATAGACAACACAGTCCATTGGATTAGGAAATTAAGTGCAGCCATACAAAGTCCATGGGCCTTGCTTCAGAATCAAACCCACAACCTCTCGCAGCTCAAGCAAAGAGCCTACCACTACACCAACACAAAGAACTGGGAAACTGATTTTACATTAATTCATATAATCCTAGTGACTGCGCACACAACGTGGCCAAACAAAAGCAAAAGACAGTACCTGGCCTATCAATCCAATGGGCACTCATAGGTAACACAGTCCATTGGACTAGGCAATTACATACAGCCATACAAAGTCCATGGGCCTTGCCTCAGAGTCAAACCCATATCTTCTCGTAGCCCAAGCTAAGAGCCTTCCACTACACCAACACAGAGAAGTGGAATGCTGACTCTACATTATTTCACATAATCCTTGTGACTGCGCACACAACATGGCCAAACAAAAGCAAAAGACAGTACCTGGCCTATCAATCCAATGGAAAGTCATAGGCAACATAGTCCATTGGACTAGGCAATTACATGCAGCCAAACAAAGTCCATGGGCCTTGCCTCAGAGTCAAACCCGCAGCCCAAGCAAAGAGCCTACCACTAGTGATGAGCGAGTACCAAAAAGCTTGGGTGCTCGAGGCTCGGGCCGAGCATCCCAAGATACTCGTGTACTCGGCCCGAGCACCGAGCCCAATGTTATCCTATGGGAGATCCAAGTATTTTTCTGAAATGACCCCCGGCAGCATGTAGAAACCCTAAAAATGTCACAAAAGTCTCAGAAGAGTGCTCAAATGACATGGAAACAGCATGGGGAAGACCCCTTGAAGCATTTATCACTCAAAAGTCACAGCTGTGAACAATTTTGTCCGAGTTTTACGCCATTTTTACGGACTCACCAGAAAACCTTCCAAAATGACACCAAAATGAATTTTCATGGCGGAAATGTTAAGGGAACATACTCAATAGTGAGATAGAGCTGGTGAATGTTACTTTTTGAGATTAATACATGAAAGATTTTACGTAAAACATTGTGTGGCACTCCGATGTCCAAAATGCACGTTTTGTGCTTTTTACTAGCGATGTCGGTCATTTTTTTTTTTCATTCTATCTCCCGTCGGTCGGTCTTGCTCTGTCGGTCTCTCTCTGTTTTGTCTGTCCCCCTCTCACAGTCTGTCGGTCATTCTCCCCCCTCTCTCTTACTTACCGTGGCGCTGCACAGCTGTTCACTAAACTCCGGCGGCTTTTCCTCTTTTGAAAAAGCCGGCCGCTCATTAAACAATCTCGTATTCCCTGTTTTCCTGCTTTTCGGCGCCTATGATTGGTTGCAGTGAGACATGCCCCCACGCTGAGTGACAGGTGTCTCACTGCACCCAATCACAGCAGCCGGTGGGTGTGTGTATACTGTGCAGTGAAATAAATAATTAAATAATTTAAAAAAACGGCGTGCGGTCCCCCCAATTTTAATACCAGCCAGATAAAGCCATACGGCTGAAGGCTGGTATTCTCAGGATGGGGAGCTCCACGTTATGGGGAGCCCCCCAGCCTAACAATATCAGTCAGCAGCCGCCCAGAATTGCCGCATACATTATATGCGACAGTTCTGGGACTGTACCCGGCTCTTCCCGATTTACCCTAGTGCGTTGGCAAATCAGGGTAATTAGGAGTTAATGGCAGCCCATAGCTGCCACTAAATCCTAGATTATTCATGTCAGGCGTCTCCCCGAGATTTCTTCCATGATTAATCTGTAAATTACAGTTAAAAAACACACACACCCGAAAAATCCTTTATTAGAAATAAAAAACACTAACAAAGTCCCTCATCACCAATTTATTAACCCCGACAAAGCCTCCATGTCCGGCATACTCCACAGTCCTCCAGCGTCGCATCCAGCTGTGCTGCATGAAGGTGACAGGAGCAGCAGAATACACCGCCGCTCCTGTCAGCTTCACACAGCAACTGAAGACAGCCTCGCAATCAACTGAGCTGTCACTGAGGTTACCTGGATCCAGCGGTGGATGCAGCGGTGGCCGTGGGTAACCTCAGTGACAGATCAGCTGATCGCGCTACTCACCGCCGCACCGGTCAGCTCCACGCAGCAACTGAGGTGAGTATAGCGATCAGCTGAGCTGTCACAGAGGTTACCTGGATCCAGCGGTGGCCGTGAGTTACCTGACTGACAGCAGCTGATCGCGCTACTCACCTCAGTTGCTGTGTGAAGCTGACAGGAGCGGCGGTGTATTCTGCAGCTCCTGTCACCTGCATGCAGCTTGGCAAGGGTGGCATACCGGGGAAGCCTGACTTCTTCCTCCCCACAGTTCAGCACCCTCACGGGCACTCTCCCCTTCTTTACACCTACCACCCCTCGGGTGGCCATTACGGTGGGCCAGTGTTCGGAGGGCATGGGCTCTATCATGGCAGGGTAGTCACGCCCCTGAGGCCCTACTGCCGCTCTACACCAAATCATCATCTCACTCCTAGGGGGTACAATCAATGGAGCAGCATCCATCACTCTCACTCCACCAATCTCTCCTCCTGTTGAGTTTACATGCTGGCGGTACATCAAGGCTCGGATCTCACGCTGCACAGCTCTCTGTCGGCTCCCCACCGCCGTGGCGGCCAGCTGCTGCAGTAGGGCCAACACATCACCCATACAGTGCTCCATCACATTGGTTCCTAGCACTATCTTCGGGTTATGGTCACTGGGTTCATTCATGATCACAATCATACCCTGGTGTTGCAGTTCAGCTCGCCCCACGGCCATAGCCACTTGTTTATACCCCACTTGGGTCAATGGGAGTCCATCAGCAGCAATCAGTGTTATACTAGTATTTGGGGGTGCCAGCTCGTCTGTCCCCCAATACCGCTGGTATAATGTGTATGGTATGGTGGTTACCTGTGATCCAGTGTCCAAGAGAGCCATCACCGGTAGGCCGTCCACAGCCACGGGGATGATGGGCCGGGCACCGATATACCGGTCCCGCCAGTCTGGGGGGCCACGGGGTTCTACTCCTGAGGATTGGCCCGTGGCCCCAGGGGTTGCTCGTTTAACGGGCGCTGTCGGAAGTAATGGCCAGGCTTGTTGCACTTGTAGCAGGTTGGAGGTCTGTTCCGTGAGTTGTTAGCACTTCTCCGCTGCATCCAGGGAACATCCTCAGGGCTGTCGGCGAGCTGTATCCTGGGTGGAGGCTGGGATCTGGTCAAAGGTTGGAGTGCAGCAAGAATCTTGGCAAGGTCTCCGTCCATGCGGCGGACCTGGGCTGCCAGTTCTTCCATTGTGCTGCTGGGAGCTGTAGGCATTGGAGAGGCTGGTGGAGCAGGGGCCACCACGACGGGGGCTGTCTCAATTGGCCACGGGGCTGGCTCCGAGATTTCTGAAGCTGGGGGTTGCAGTGCTTTAATGGCCCGTTCCTTTAACACAGCAAAGTCCACATCAGGATGTTCTAGGGCCCACAGCCGGAGCTGTTTGCGATCCTCAGAGGACCTCATCCCCTGCACAAATTGCTCTACTAGCATCTTGTTGCTGCCCGCCTCATTGATAGTGTCTACCCACTTTAGGGTGCGAAGAGCGGTTTGCAGGCGTAAAGCGTAGTCCCGAATGCTATCCACAGGTCGTTGCCGGCACTGGTAAAACTGCATCTTCAGCTCAGCTTCGGTACGGGTCTCAAAGGCAGTCTGTAGCTTCTCAAATATGGTGGCTACAGAGAGCCGGTCCCCCTCGGCCCAGGTCTCCGCTTCCTGCTCAGCCGCGCCGGTTAGCTGGCCCAGCACTACCGCTGCACGTTGCTTATCAGTCAGGGGGTACAATTCCAAAAGCGGATTAAGCTTTTTCCGGAAGACCTGTAAAGCATCAGGTTTCCCGTCATACTGCGGTAGCCAGGTAGCTCCGGGCGCATAGGGCAAGGAGAACGGCATCACCTGAGCGAGAGCGGGGGCCGCGGCACCTCCCGCCAGCACGGCCGGGACCTGGGCATGCCCATTCCCATCCACGGGTGCCGCTGCGGCTGCGACCACCGCTCCTCCAGCGGCTCCGTCGGGCGCAGACATCTTGTTTCCGTCCCCCTTAGCCTCTTTCCGGACCCTCCTCTATCGGGGCGGGGTTTTGGCCTTCGCGCCTCTGCTACTCGAGAAGACGCTCGAGCGGGAACTCTTCGCGCCAAAGATGGCGGCTTCTGAAATTTTCTGGCCGGACACCTCCGGCGGTCACAAGGCGCACCTCTACCCAACGGCAGAGCGGTAAGATCCTGTTCGTGACGCCAAGTTGTCGCGGGCGGAGGAGGGGACGCTGCGCTCTCCCACTGCTCGGGTCCGGCTGCCGCTGTGGCCCGCTGCTGCTCGGTGGCTCGAGCGATGGGCCGGATCCCGGGTGACTCGAGCGGCGCTCCTCGCCCGTGAGTGAAAGGGGTTTGGTTGTTGGGATAGTTTATTGTCCGTGACGCCACCCACGGTTGTGGTGATTGTAGGGACACCACCGCTGCTCTGTCTGGGGATCCCGGGAGTGGTGGTATGGAGCAGCTAGTTGTTGATTGGTGGGTAGGGGGTTTGGTGGTCCCGGGGCCCAGTGATGGGGTTGGAATGGTGGACAGGCGGGTTATGGGGCCTGTGGAGGTGCAGGGACGCAGGGGCAGTGCTGTGCCGCACGGCACGGAGGTACTCACTCAGCCAAAGGATGATGACACAGTTCTTGGTAAACAGACGGCTGGTTGGACGGGTCCCTCGGACGGCTACGGTGCTGATGTTCCCTGCAGTTAGCGGTGACGGTCACTTCCCTGCACCTATGTATAGTCTTTGGTAGCGATGGATTCCCACCGGTAACCCGCTCCCAGATCTGGATATGAGCCGGAGGAGCCCCTCTCTTGCCCGCAGGTGCTGGCCCTGGGAAACTGGTGCCTTGGCGGTGGCGGTGTCTCCCCTTCACGGTTGGACGGTTGCCTTCACTCAGGACTTTGCTGCTGGGAGACCCGGAGGTCCCCTTCACTGACGGATTTGGCAAATTATGGCGACTCCTAGCCTTGCCGGGATCCGAAAGGCCCCTGCCCTGATGCTGACTGTTCTTTGTATACCGCTCCGGTACCGCCGGGTCACCACCTGTCCACGGTCCTTTCGGCAACCTCCGAGCAATCTCTCCTGCAGACGGTCACCGCCGTCTGCCAACCTTGCTGTCTCAGTCCGGGGCACACACCCGGACCAACTTCAGGCTTCTTGCTGTCACTTTTCTCTTTCTACTTCTTCCTTCTCTCACTACAACTCCACTGTTTACTCCTTCTATTTCAAACTCTCACTCTAGACTGTTTACTCCTCACTCAAGCTCTTCCCTGAGCTCACTGCCTGGTTTTCCCGCCTCCAGAGCTGTGAACTCCTCGATGGGCGGAGCCAACCGCCTGGCCCACCTCCTGGTGTGGACATCAGCCCCTGGAGGAAGGCAACAAGGATTTGTGTTCTGACCTTGGTGTTCCTGCAGGGAATGTGGGGTGCGTGTGGTGTTATGACCTGTGACCCCTGGCTTGCCCAGGGCGTCACAACTGCGCACACAACATGGCCAAACAAAAGCAAAATAACTGTACCTGGCCTATCAATCCAATGGAAACTCAAAGGCAACACAGTCCATTGAACTAGGCAATTACATGCAGCCATACAATGTCCAGGGGCCTTGCCTCAGAGTGGAACCAACAACCTCTCGTAGCCCAAGCAAAGAGCCTATCACTACACCAACACAGAGAAGTGGGAAACTGACCCTACATTAATTCACATAATCCTAGTGACTGTGGACACAACATGGCCAAACAAAAGCATAAGACAATACCTGGCGGCCTATCAATCCAATGAAAACTCATAAGAAACACAGTCCATTGGACTAGGCAATTACATGCAGCCATACAAAGTCCATGGGCCTTGCCTCAGAGTCAAACCCACAACCTCTCGTAACCCAAGCAAAGTGCCTACCACTACACCAACACAGAGAAGTGGGAAACTGATTCTACAATAATTCACATAATCCTAGTGACTGCGCACACAACATGGCCAAACAAAAGCAAAAGAATGTACCTGGCCTATCAATCCAATGGAAACTTAAAGGCAACACAGTTTATTGGACTAAGCAATTACATGCAGACATACAATGTCCATGGGCCTTGCCTCAGAGTCAAACCCACAACCTCTCTAAGCCCAAGCAAAGAGCATACCACTACACCAACACAGAGAAGTGGTAAACTGATGCTACATTAATTCACATAATCCTAGTGACTGCACAAATAACATGGCCAAACAAAAGCAAAAGACAGTACCTGGCCTATCAATCCAATGGAAACTCATAGGCAACACAGTCCATTGGACTAGGCAATTACATGCAGCCATACAAAGTCCATGGGCCTTGCCTCAGAGTCAAAACCACAACCTCTCGCAGCCCAAGTAAAGAGCCTACCACTACACCAACACAGAGAAGTGGGAAACTGATGCTACATTAATTCACATAATCATAGTGACAGCGCACAAAACATGGCCAAACAAAAGCAAAAGATAGTACCTGGCCTATCAATCCAATGGAAACTCATAGGCAACACAGTCCATTGGACTAGACAATTACATGCAGCCATACAAAGTCCATGGGCCTTGCCTCAGAGTCGAACCCACAACCTCTCGCAGCCCCAGCAAAGAGCCTACTACTACACCAACACAGAGAAGTGGAAAACTGATTCTACATTAATTCACATAATCCTAGTGACTGCGCAAACAACATGGCCAAACAAAAGCAAAAGACAGTACCTGGTCTATCAATCCAATGGAAACTCATAGGCAACACAGTCCATTGGACTAGGCAATTACATGCAGCCATAAAAAGTCCATACGCCTTGCCTCAGAGTCAAACCCACAACTTCTCGCAGCCTAAGCAAAGAGCCTACCACTACACCAAAACAGAGAAGTGGGAAACTGGTTCTACATTAATTCACATAATCCTAGTGACTGCACACACAAAATTTCCAAACAAAAGCAAAAGACAGTACCTGGCCTATCAAACCAATGGGCACTCATAGGCAACACAGTCCATTGGACTAGGAAATTAAGTGCAGCCATACAAAGTCCATGGGCCTTGCCTCAGAGTCAAACCCACAACCTCTCGCAGCCCAAGCAAAGAGCCTACCACTACACCAACACAAAGAACTGGGAAACTGATCTTACATTAATTCATATAATCCTAGAGACTGCGCACACAACGTGGCCAAACAAAAGCAAAAGACAGTACCTGGCCTATCAATCCAATGGAAAGTCATAGGCAACATAGTCCATTGGACTAGGCAATTACATGCAGCCATACAAAGTCCATGGGCCTTGCCTCAGAGTCAAACCCGCAGCCCAAGCAAAGAGCCTACCACTAGTGATGAGCGAGTACCAAAAAGCTCGGGTGCTCAAGGCTCGGGCCGAGCATCCCAAGATACTCGTGTACTTGGCCCGAGCACCGAGCCCAATGTTATCCTATGGGAGATCCAAGTATTTTTCTGAAATGACCCCCGGCAGCATGTAGAAACCCTAAAAATGTCACAAAAGTCTCAGAAGAGTGCTCAAATGACATGGCAACAGCATGGGGAAGACCCCTTGAAGCATTTATCACTCAAAAGTCACAGCTGTGAACAATTTTGTCCGAGTTTTACGCCATTTTTACGGACTCACCAGAAAACCTTCCAAAATGACACCAAAATGAATTTTCATGGCGGAAATGTTAAGGGAACATACCCAATAGTGAGATAGACCTGGTGTATGTTACTTTTTGAGATTAATACATGAAAGATTTTACATAAAACATTGTGTGGCACTCCGATGTCCAAAACGCACGTTTTGTGCTTTTTACTAGCGATGTCGGTCATTTTTTTTTTTCATTCTATCTCCCGTCGGTCGGTCTTGCTCTGTCGGTCTCTCTCTGTCTTGTCTGTCCCCCTCTCACAGTCTGTCGGTCATTCTCCCCCCTTCCTCTTACTTACCGTTTCCCGATCACTGCCGCGGCGCTGCACAGCTGTTCACTAAACTCCGGTGGCTTTTCCTCTTTTGAAAAAGCCGGCCGCTCATTAAACAATCTCGTATTCCCTGTTTTCCTGCTTTTCGGCGCCTATGTACGCCGGACATGGAGGCTTTGTCGGGGTTAGTATGTCCGGCTTTTGTGATTGGGTGCAGTGAGAAACCTGTCACTCAGCGTGGGGGCGTGTCTCACTGCAACCAATCATAGGCGTCTGTGGGCGGGGAAAGCAGGGAATATGAGATGGCTGTGTGCAGAGCACAGCGCGCCCGCCGGTATAAAGGCTCGGTCACGCTGTGCAGGCCGGCCAATTACTGCAATTCCACAACTAACAGGGCTGTGGCATTGCAGTGGTCTGCCAGCCAATCCCTGCATGAGGGCTGGCTCTCAAAAGAGCGCCAACATGCAGGGATGAAGACCACGAGTACAGCACGAGTATCGCGAAATTACTCGGTACCCGCCGAGTAGCCCGAGTACAGTGATACTCTGCGAGTACCGAGTAGTAACAAGCATACTCGCTCATCACTAATATTTATATGCATATATCTATATATATATATATATATATATATAAATATATATCTCTATAGATAGCACCCACTCAGCACCCAGATTTCCCATGATCTGAAATCCCTCTATCAGCACGCAGCTTTCATATGTTCTGATATACATCTTGTCCTCGGCACCCAGCTTCCCCATGCTTGGCTAAACATCATTTCCTCAGCACCCAGCTTTCCCATATCAGAGCATGGGAAAGCTGGGTGCTGTGGGTAGGAGCCTTTTTCCCTCAGCATAAAATGTTTTCATCTCCTGCTTGTATCTTTGTCCCCCCTCGTATATAGTTCTCCAAATACAATAATGGCCCCCACATAGCCTTCCATATAGTATAAAGGGTCGCACATAACCCTTCATATATTAGAATGCACCCCATAGTCCTCCATGTACTATAATGCATTTCCTAGAGTTCTCCATGTATTATAATTCACCCCATAGTTCTCCATATATTATACTGCACCACATAGTCCTCAATGTGTTATAATGCACCCCCATAGTCCATGTATAAGGTAGGCTACGTAGTCCGCCATATATTATAATGTACCCCCCACAGTCCTATATGTATCATAACATAACCCCATAAAACTTCATATTTTATTAAGAACCCCCAGAGGAGCAAGGAGCCATAGAGGGTCAAGAGCCCCCACAGGAGCATGTGCCCCTGGAGGATCCAGAGCACCCGGTGGAGCTACAGCCACCAGAGAAGGAGGAGCACCCGCATGAGGCATCGGCTGGATCGGCTCCCTGTAATTGTTTCATATAAAATAAACTCCATATAAATTGCAAAACATAAAGCTGTTGAGTACTATAAAGTGTTTTTTGTTTTCATAGATAGTATTCCAACGGGCTCCATCAGTCCCTCAATATCGGACGAGGGGGAAAGCCGTAAGTCTTAAACATGAATCTCCTACTTCATAATAATAAGCAGAAATAAAAATTATGATTGTAAACTTTTACCATTCCCTCCATAGGCATCCCCACTTTGGCAGACCTCGTCTCTTCTCAAGCGAACATCAGGGCTTCACAGAGACGAATCATCTCAGCCCAGAGGAGACTGATGGCCAAAGTGGAGCATCATGCAGCGATGCTGGCCCGTTATGTGGCTGGCCAAGGGGAGGGCAGCAGCCAGTAATCCATTTGTAAACTGGAGGAACATACAGTCATATGGTAATTTTTTGGCACCCCTATTAATGCTAACCTTTTAATCCTTTCTAAAAATGTGGGTTTCTGCCACAGCTAATTCAGCTTCATATATGTAGCAACTGATGGACTGAGTAAGATTTCTGGATTGAAATGAGGTTTATTGTACAAACAGAAAATGTGCAATCCACATTGAAAGAAAATTTGACCGATGCAAAAGTATGGGCACCGCAACATAAAAGTGACCTTAATATATTGTAGATCCTCCTTTTGCAGAAATAACAGCCTCTTCTTGCTTTCAGTAGCTTTTAATAAGATACACCAGCCTATGAATTTGAAAGCTCAATGAGGTTACCCAACCAATTTAGTGCTTTAGTAAAAATTTGTTAGGAGGGTTCAAATCAAGAAATTGTTAAGGTTTCCCATATTATTGCACCAGTCAAATTTTTTGGAAATGCGAGTTGCACATTTTATGTTACTACAATAAACCTCATTTGAATCCAGAAATATTACTGAGTCCATCAGTTATTAAATATATGAAACTGAAATAGTTCAACTTCCGCCCTGTGCGCGCGCGGCTCTCTGGTTCTCCTCCTCCCTGCCCGGCGACCAACGGAGTGCTGAGCTCGTGCACATGCGCAGGCCTGGCTTCCGGGACGCCGGGCGCGGTGGATGATGGACACCGGAGATCCGTGGCGCGCCGCCATAGGACGGTAAGTGACACTTTCCAGGGATAAAGGCAGCCACTTACACCATACCTGCACCTCCCGATGAAGCGATAGCGAAACGCGTCGAGGTGCAGGGTGGTGTGTGTACACAGTGTCTGTTAGCGCTTTTCTGTTTTTGGGTAAGGTCATTGTACCTCCAACTATTCTGGGCACTTCACTTGCGCATATATTATGTATAGCCTGAGTTGCAAACTGTTTCTCTAAATGCTGATGACTGCTATGTGCCAATAGGTGTACTTGTATAACATGTGATAAAATTCTGTGCCACAATTGTCTATGTATGAAGATCACCAGCTATTCTTTGTACTGATTGAGGGATTTACAAAACCTTATTTTGTGATCAATAGTACATATTGCACGTGGTACAGAATTTTTCCTGAATAGAAAATCCTTTTTTGTACAGAGATACTTACTCAAAGATATTTGGGATTATCTATTGTATATTGTCATAAAAATCTGTTTGCAATCATGCTTTTTTCTATCTACAAATATGTTGCCCATATTTATATAATCATGTTGTGCTCAGACTTTGTATGTTAGACACACACCCCCCTGCGGTTTTTACTAAATTTTAATTGCACAGTCTGTGGTTCTGTCTGCTCTTTTTTGTATCCCAAAAGTAATTTTGTATGAATTTAAAAATAAAATAATATATATATATGCTGCATGAAACTGATGGACTGAGTAAGATTTCTGGATTGAAATGAGGTTTATTGTACAAACAGAAAATGTGCAATCCGCATTGAAAGAAAATTTGACCGATGCAAAAGTATGGGCACCGCAACATAAAAGTGACCTTAATATATTGTAGATCCTCCTTTTGCAGAAATAACAGCCTCTTCTTGCTTTCAGTAGCCTATGAATTTGAAAGCTCAATGAGGTTACCCAACCAATTTAGTGCTTTAGTAAAAATTTGTTAGGAGGGTTCAAATCAAGAAATTGTTAAGGTTGCCCATATTATTGCACCAGTCAAATTTTTTGGAAATGCGAGTTGCACATTTTATGTTACTACAATAAACCTCATTTGAATCCAGAAATATTACTGAGTCCATCAGTTATTAAATATATGAAACTGAAATAGTTGTTGCAAAAACCCAATTTTTTATAAATGAAAATGTTAACATTAATAGGTGTGGCCAAATTTTTTAATATGACTGTATATGTTATTGTAATCCCTCATTGTATGCCATACTCATTTTACAATGTCCCAAGTTTAGAATCGGTTATGTTACGCTTGGCTTTGTATGGCTGTCTTCAATGGCTTCTTTCGGGCCTTGAACCCTCTGAAGTACATGTTGTTTTATAAAGACTTTGAAATTGATATCTGCTGTTTGTTACGTGTCATTTTAAAAAGCAAGTTAACATCTATCACCACTCACAAACATTATATTACATGTATGCATCTGTATAGATGCACCAACCCCATTTTTCCGCCTTTGGCAGAGCAGGATGTCAAGTCAGGTGACAATTGTGGTGCAGTGGGCAATAAATAAAAGGCTGGGCCGGTAGCGAGAAGGTGGAGTTGATGCCAAGATTACCAAGGAAGAAGACGTGTGTGCAGTAGGTCAGGCTCATGTTGCCTGCAGTGGAATGATCAGGAAGTGTGCTGAGCCCCAGACGAACACAAAGACTGCATACGATTACCAGTGGAACCTGAAATCTGAATACCATCGTCGGAGAAACCCCAAGACCAAATACCATTGCCTGAGGAATCCGATGACAGAATACCATCGCCAGAGGAACTTGAAGACGGAACACTGAACATTAGTGAACCGCGAGCTTTAACTGATAGTAAAGGTATAAGGGTACCGTCACACTTTAGCGACGCAGCAGCGATCCCACCAGCGATCTGACCTGGTCAGGATCGCTGGTGCGTCGCTACATTGTCGCTGGTGAGCTGTCAATCAGGCAGATCTCAACAGCGACCAGTCCCCAGCCAGCAGCGACTTGGAAACGATGCTGCGCTTTAAGGGAGCCGGCGTCTGGAAGCTGAGGACACTAGTAACCACGGTAAACATCGGGTAACCAAGCGCTTGTTACCCAATATTTACCTTGGTCACCAGCGCACACCACTTAGCGCTGGCTCCCTGCCCTCCTAGCCAGAGTACACATCGGGTTAATTAACACTCAAACATTATATTACATGTATGCATCTGTATAGATGCACCAATCCCATTATCCCGCCTTTGGCCAGGTAGTAACAAGTGCTGGCCGGACCCGGGCTCGTGCGGCCGTCCGTACAGTATACCGTAGAAAGGGATTGTTTACTGGGGAGTGAGTTGTTGGTAAGTCCAACCGAGTGCTGCGGTGACTGATGGTGGGATGGTTTGGGGAGGTGTAGTCCCTGGGCCCTGGTGTATGGGCTAAATGACTGTGGAAGGTGACATGCAGGGTTGTACAGGTGTACTCACCCGCGCCCGGATCTATGTCGCCTGTGAGCCTGCTTGCCATCTGTCACCTAGTCCAGTAGTCCATGGGCCCCAACCCCTGACTCCGCTATGCTTCAGACTACTCCACTTCAACTGTCAGAACTTGACTACAGTGGTCCCGCCCCTGACATCTCAGGACCCCTAGGTGGGCACTCCCATTTGCCTGGTCCCAGCCACTGCTATTTCCTTATTGTCACGAGGGGGTGACTAGGCTTTACTGGTTGTGGGTTGTGTGGTGGTATGCCAATGAGGGTGGAGTATTGTCACGCTCCCCGGGTCCTCTGCTCCGCTCCCCGGGTCCTCTGCTCCGCTCCCCGGCTCACCTGCCACGCTTCCCGCTCTCCAGCCTCCGGTGCCCGCGCTCCCCAGGCCTCCTGGTCCCCGCTCCCGGCGCCCGTCGGCTTCCCAGTCCCTGGCCGGCTCTCCTGCGTCCTCCTCTCAGCTTCCTGCCATGGCTTCTGGCACCCGGGCCGCGCGCATGCGCATTAGGGCGCGCGCGCGGTCACTGACCCTTTCTTAAAGGGCCAGTGTCCACTGACAGGAAATGAGGCACACAGGTACAGGGTATAAAGGGGGTTAATGTCCAAGGGAGCGGGGCCTGTTCTTCGTGTTTTCCCAAGCTAGGAGTCAGGTCTCCTTGTGTTCTGTGAGATACTTACCTCTCTGTCTTCTAGAGGCGACCCTGCATCGCCATCCGGTCCTGCTGTGTCTCGAACCCCGAACGCTGCCCATCTGCCATCCTGACAGTCCGTACCATCTCGGTTCCCTGCGGTGACCCGTCATCTTGCTCCAACGGTTCTGGACCCCGCCTGACATCATCTCGGCTTCCGAACCTGAGCTCCGTCACCCGGACCACCATCAGTAACCTCGTGGTCCCAGGGACTTCTCCATTGTGTTCCAGTGCACGGACTGTCCTGCTACCTAAAGTGCTCCGGCTACCGGACTCCTTTCCCTCATCGGGGAGTTCGGCCCAGTGGATCCACCTCCCGGGTCTGCCCGTCCATCTGGCCCTAACAAGTATGGTACAACCTCTGTAACTACCGTGTTTTGCCAGGGCGTCACAACCATATGCTGAATTAAGTAAAGCAGGCTGCAAGATTGAACCAACATAAATTTATTATTACAATCAAAATGAAACAATCAATTAAAATTACACACAAATAACAAACTTTAGTTGCCCTCTTCATATCGGGTGGCATATCTTAGCCGGGTGGGAGACGACAGTTGGGATAAAAATGATTAATTTGAATAATTGGGATACTGTGGGGGGGGATACTGTGGGGGGATACTGTGGGGGGAGGTCAAGGTGCAAGCTTGGTGGAGGCATCCTCTTTGGTGTACTTCGTAGGGGCTGTGGATGAATCCATGAAGTTGAATGATTGGGCTGGTTCATCCTACATATAGTATCAGTTTCATCAAGTTCTCCTCGTCCTGCCTTTCTTAGGACTTCGAACATTAGTCTCTCTGCTTGCTCCCTCTGTGTGGAATCCAGTTTGCTGAGTCTGTCTGACGCAAATGTCGCAAAGCTATCAACTAGTGTGCTTTTTGGCTGGAATAAAAGTTTGTTCCCTAAAGAGTAAAAATCGGCGGATGTCACTGGGATGGCCTTCCTTTTGCGGAAATGTGTTTGCCGCATTTCACCAGAGGGTGCAGGTGCTTCATTATCCTCCACAATCGCCTCGGTAGACGTGGTGGGATTCTCGTCCAATTGGGGCCTCACCATATCTGTCTGAGGGTTCTGCGGGAACAGAAAAATAAATGTTAAGTAAAAGCCATAAATTTTAATAGGTATTATATTTAATTTAAGTGTGACAAAATTGTATTGGAGTGTACTTATCTGAACTGGAAGGGATAACTTTTCAAAACTCCACAATAAATCATGGTAACAAGAAGTTACTATTTTGTATTCATCAATGGAATGTACATAAAAAGTTTTAATGCTATGTACCATGACGCAAATAAGGTACTTACATCTACAACAGCGGAGGTGTTGTCATCGATTGGGATGTCTGTTTGCGGATCCTGGTTTGGTATGTATGAGCTTTCCATCCTTCTGGTTGGCTCCTGGTCCCTCGTGAATTCTAGGAGATTATAGTACCACAAAGGTGAAACATAGACCTGGTCGGTGCCGGCCCCAGACTTTTTGGATTTCTCCACCTTGTTAACTTCTTTCTTGTAAACAGTCCGCAATCCTTGTATTTTCTTTTTAACAAGCTTGGCATCCACCGCCACGCCTCCACTGTGTTTTTTTAAAAAGTTCCACCAATTGGGTATAGGCCTCTTGTTTTTTTATTCTGTCCGAATATTCTGCTGATTTGATTTTCCACAGGCAGGGCAGTGATTTATACAGCTCCAAAAGCTCGCGCACGATCTCTTCTTTGTTGTAATAAGACATCTGAAATAAAGAATGCAAAAATTATATGTAAACATAAGAGAAGTTACAATAAACCAATCACAATTTTTAGTAATGGTGTGGCAGAGACTAAAATGGCCGCCCCCTGTTCTATGTGTGGCAGAGACACAAAATGGCGTCTGTAGCTGAGAGACAAAAGAGCCAGCGATGCTAGGATAGGACACATTACAAACGGCACTATGGATGTACGCATATGAGACCCCCTGTAAAAGGCATTATGCACACAGATAAAAGCCAGCCACTTTAATTAACTCACATAATAAATACTAACATGTTATAATAGCAAGAACATTAAACAAAATTGAGACCCCCCCAAATAAGGACCTACCTTTTCAAAGAGGTGTATAGCTGTCTATCAGTGAAGAATCCTGGTGGAATCGCAAATCGCAAATTCGATCTCACCGTAAACACTTGGGAACGCAAGAGGGATGAATCCGGGTGCAGACGCGGCTTCGATCCGAAAAAACCCCAACCAAGCGACTGGGTACAAAGGACGAATGAATCAGGGTGGAGTCGCAGGTTCTATTCTCAAAGCAAAGCTCAAAAGAAGTGACAAAGGGTGACACGATACAAAATTTAACCGCTAGAAACGCCCCCTGCCTGCCCAATCAGAACGCAGTATTGGCCACCAATCAGAGCGGAGGGGTATGTAAAAGGCGACGCCCGCCCGGCCGCCCAATCAGAACGCAGTATTGGCCACCAATCAAAGTGGAGGGGGTATGGAAAAGGCGACGCAAATGCACGCCTACGTGGCTCACTGCGTTTCACTACGCCCCTAATGGGATCGGAATCGTTAACACAGTTGCTGTGTGACAGGGTCCCGACGATTTGCAAGATCGTTATACGGGACGCATGCTCGTTCCTAAAGTCGTTATGTGTGACACCTTACATGCGATTTCAACAACGACTCAGCAACGATCCAGGAAGTGTGACGTAGTAGCGATCTCGTTCACGATCTCGTTATGTGTGACTGGACCTTTAGAAAGAATCCTAGCAGAAGGAACACAATTAGGTATTATCACTAAGAAACAGAGTGATTATTTGAATCCATCCTGTCCGTCTACACCATTATTCCATGCACTACCTAAGATGCACAAAAATTCTTTTCCTCCTAATTTTAGACCCATAGTTTCTGGAATTGGGTACCTGACAGAGCGATTGTCCGAATGGTTATATTCTCGTTTGCAGGTGTTAGCTCAGATTTCACCCAGTCTCGTCCGGGACACAAAACACATTCTGAACGTTTTTTCTGAATTTTCATGGGAAAGTGAATATAGCTGGCTAACTTGTGATATTGCCAGTCTCTATACTTCTATCCTCACAATTTAGCCATATTAGCACTGGAACAACAGTTGTCTAAATATAGTAACTACTCAGACGACCTACAAAATATATTTTAGAGGTCACACATTTTTTATTGAAAAACATTTATTTTTATTTTTATGGGCAGTTACTATGTTCAGACACAAGGATGTGCCATGGGTGTGAAATTTTCACCTTCCCTGGCAAACATTTCCTGTCGTCGGGGGAAGAAGAATATATTTTTTCCACTGAGAACCCCTTCTCACATGATATTGCAATATTTTTAAGGTAGAGCGATGATGTCATTATTGTTATTCTTATTATTGTTTTAATCTCCCTCAGAAGTAGTGATGGGGAGACTTGTAGATAAAGAAAAAATAAAAAAATCCAGTTTGGGCCCGTAATTGATCTCGAATATCTGGCCGGACGCCAGTAAGTCTATGGCATACCAGAATCTGGTGCTGTAAAATGGTGGTAGAAAGGATAGGGGGATTGGAGCAGGCACGTTATAATTATCGAATCTCTGCGTGGCTCTAACGCTACTTCCGGGGCCGCTCATTATCCTTCGTACATATTCACACCTTCCCCAGCCCACCAGCAGTCCTCTAGTCTCTGATTGGTTGCAGTCAAACACGCCCTTATCCTGTGTGATAGCGTGTCTGACTGCAACCAATCAGAGATGCTGTTTGTGTGTCTCTATTGTTGTAAAAATAAATAAAATAATTGCCATAAGGTCCCCCTGTATGATACCCAGCACAGATAAAGCATACGGCTACAGGCTGCAACCTGCAGCCTCCGGCCGTGTGCTTTTCCTGGCTGTGGACCAAAATAAGAGAAACACATGCGGCTTTTTAAATAAAAATATTTACATAAATAATTGTAAAAAAAGGAGTGCGGTCCCCTGCAATTTTGATACCGAGACATGATAAAGCCTGACAGCTGGGGGCTGATATTATCAGGCTGGGTAGACCCATGCTTTTTAAGCCCCCCAGCCTAAAAATAGCAGCCTGCAGCTGCCCAGGATTGTCACAACCATTAGAGGGGTAATCAGGATGAGCTGGGTAAAGTTCCAGGATTGTTGCATCTAATGGATGTGACAATCCTAGGTACCTGCAGGCTGCTATTTTTAGGTTAGGGGGCCCAATAAGCATGGGTCTCTCCAGCCTGAGAATACCAGTCACCAGCTGTCGGGCTTTATCATGGCTGGGTATCAAAGTTTGGGGGACCGCACAGCGTTTTTAAAATGAAATGTATATATTTTTTTTTTTTTCAAAAAAAGCTGTATGCGGTTCCTCTTATTTTGATAGACAGCCAAGATTAGCATGTGGCTGGGGGCTGCAGCCTGTAGCTGTATGCTTTATCTGTGCTGGTTATCATAATATGAAGGGACCATACATGATTTTTTTTTATTATTTATTTTTACACCAATTTAAACCTGCAGACAGGGTCTGTGATTGCAAGCAGTCAGACACGCTGTCACACAGGCTGGTGGCGCGTCTGACTGCAACCAATCACAGACACTAGGTCACCAGTACTCCCTTATAACTCCAGGCCTGGTGTTTGGGTACTTTTGAACCTGCACAGATCCAGACTTACAGTCCAGGTCTGCCCATCACTACTCAGAAACCTTAGCATGTTTGGATTCTAATGAATAGTCTCATGAGAAAGGAGCTGAATGAAGGGACTTCCCATGTGATATCTAGTGAAAGGACTTTTTCTTAGGCAATGAATTGAAGGACTTTTTCCTGTTTAATTGTTTTATCTATGAACATAGATGTGGAGTAATTACAATCTTTCAACCCTTTCTCCCACCTTTTTTCCTCTCCTTTTCCTTCTCTTTTATCTCCTCTTTCTTCTTTACTCTAGTTCTCTTTTTCTCTCTATTTTCTCCTTTGTTTCCTTCTTTTCTGAATCCTGACTGGCTAACAGCTATCTTTTTTTATACTCTGCTGATCATGAGTGGGAGGATGCTATTTGAAACGAGGGTAACGTTGTTGAAAATGTATATTTTTGGATACCTTCTTGGGGTGCGCTCATGGTGTTGACTGGCCTTATGTTTCCTAATGTAAGAGGAATTTCTCAATGTTCTTGTTTGTATAATTTTGAGTGGGTTGGGAGGGAATTTTCCAGAGAAATGCTGTCTACTGTTTGCTGTGGTTTGTCTGAATGACGAACGGGTAGAGAGGATATGATATATGCTTCAAAGTTATTCCCTGACTTGATAATGCACTACACCTGTTATGGCAACCATAATTAATATCATAGCATGTAACTTTAGAGGGCTGGGGACTCCAGTAAAGGGGTGCTCTGTGTTTTCAAGGCTCCATCAATTTCAGGCAGGGATTATATGTCACTCTGAAACACATATGATGGGAGATCGAACCAGATTTTTTTAAAAAAGCCTTGGTGAGCATGGAGTATCAATCAGTCTTTACCACTAATGTAACTAGAGTTTGATGGGCCCCGGTGCATAGTTCGACCTGGGCTTTCCTCCACGTACACCGACACTTGGGGTACGGGATAATGACACAGACACTCGGGTACAGGATAATGACGCTAACACTTGGCTCTTACCTTCAGCACCCAGGTTTCCCATGCTCTGAAATCCCTCTATCAGCACCCAGCTTGCCTATGTTCTGATATCCATCTTGTCCTCGGCACCCAGCTTCCCCATGCTCTGCTATACATCTTTCCCTCAGCACCCAGCTTTCCTATATCAGAGCAGGGGAAAGCTGGGTGCTGAGAGAAGATGTATAGCAGAGTATGGGAAAGCTGGGTGCTGAGGGAAAGAGCCTTTTTCCCTCAGCACAAAACGTTCCCATGCCATGCTTATATCTTTGTCCCCCCTCATATATAGTTGTCCAAAGACTATAATGGCCCCCAGATAGCCTTCCATATAGTATAGCGGGTCCCATATAACTCTTCATATATTAGAATGCACCTCCATAATCCTCCATGTAATAATGCACTTTCCATAGTTCTCCATGTATTATAATTTACCCCATAATACTCCATATATTATACTGCACTACATAGTCCTCCATGTTTTATAATGCACACCCATAGTCCATGCATAAGGTAGCCTCCATTGTCCTCCATATAATATAATGTAGCCCCCATAGTCCTATATGTATTATAATGCAGCCCCATAAACCTTCATATTGTATTATGCAGCCCCATACTCCTCCATGTATAATGCAAGCCTATATTCCATTTATAAGGTGTCCTTCATATTGTATTATGCAGCCTACTACTTCTCCATGTATAATGCACCCCTATAGTCCTTGTTTAAGGTGTCCTTCATGTTGTATAATGCACCCCCATAGATCTCCATGTATAAAGCAGCCCCATAGACCTCCATGTATAATACAGCCCACCAGGCCTCTATGTATAATGCAGCACCCTCAGGCCTCCATGTACAATGCAGCACCCCCAGAGCTCAATGTATAATGCAGCCAGTCCACCAGGCTTCCATGTATAATGCAGCACCCCCAGGCCTCCATGTATAATGCAGCACCCCCAGGCCTCCATGTATAATGCAGCAAGCCCACCAGGCCTCCCTGTATAACGCAGTACACCCAGGCCTCTATTTATAAGGCAGCCCCCCCCCCAGGTCTCTGGCCACTCACTGATTTATATGAAAAAGAAAAATAATAAAAAAAACAACAAGTACTCACCTCTCTCCTCGTTCCCCTGCTGCTCCGGTCAGCATCCTCCCGTCCTGCACTCTGCATGCCTCAGCACAGCAGTTGCACAGGAGTGATGTCACCACCCAGGCAAGGGAAGAATGATGGAGCGGCGCAGGTTGCTTGATGCTTTATCATTGCAGTGTGCGATGACAGGGGAGGGGGCCCGCTGCTGCCACTGGTGCCGGTGTCATATAGCGGTGCGTGGTATGCGACAGAACAGCGCAGCTCC
Organism: Anomaloglossus baeobatrachus; assembly: GCF_048569485.1. Lineage (NCBI taxonomy): Eukaryota > Metazoa > Chordata > Amphibia > Anura > Aromobatidae > Anomaloglossus > Anomaloglossus baeobatrachus. Next base: position 153,710 of record NW_027442605.1, read on the forward strand.
TCTCTCACAGGAAAGAGCTGGCTGCTGATCTGCAGGGCAGCCTTGGGTCCGTAACCTGCCAGGTCTGGTCGCAATGGCGACCTCTGCGACCGCCGTAATTACGCCCCGGATATACTATATTTCTTACTAACGCCCTTTTGTCTGTTGGGTCCACACCTCCTAATTCATATGGTTTGGACTCCAGCCTTTAGTAGCACGGTAGTACTTATTTGGTTGTCTTTTTTTCCATTATCTGACAGATCTCGACACGGAATCTGTCTTCTACCAGCGGCTACTTCCATTTAATTTTTTGCAATACAATAAAAAGTATAATTACTTTTCACAGCGCTTGGTGGAATTTATTTATTTATTTATTTAGTGTTTGAAAATAACTGGTAACCACACATAATATTGATACTTTGGGCACAATTTGGCCATTTTCACATAGGGGTGTACTCACTTTTGTTGCCAGTGGTTTAGACATTATTGGCTGTGTGTTGACTTAGAGTGCACATTAAATTTACAGTTATACAAGCTGTACACAGACTACTTTACATTATATCAAAGTGTCCTATCTTCAGTGTTATCCCATTAAAAGATATAACACAATATTTGCAAAACTGTGAGGGGTGTACTCACTTTTGTCACATAAAGTATTATAGCCAGGAGGACTGACTGCAGGAGAAAAGCCAAAAGGGACCTCAGTGCTCTGCCCCCTGATTTGACCCCAATGGTCTGATTGTTATGGCATCTCCTTGCTATATGTACCAATGTTCTGTGATGGAAATACGGCAGAAAGTTGATAGGAACACTGAGAATAAAACACTTAGATTTGTTCTGAACATAAAACCACAATTTTCAGCCCATTACAGACACTACCAGGCCTTCTTTATACACGTACAATTGACAACACAAGTAATTTTACCCCAGATATCAATACAGCTCTTCTAAGTAAATGTGCATAATATATGAAGAGATACAGGAGCGTCTGCCCACACATTATCGGAGCAGCTCCATGTAATATACAGTGTTATATGAAATCTGAAATCTATGGTAAAATGTACTATAGTGCAATTACTGCATACTGTCCCTTTAAATCTGCAGATGCCTCTGTCACCATGGTAACTGCATTGATAAGCAGCCAATAGCACTGCTCACTTTGAATGAGAGAAAAAAAAAAAATTGTTTATCCTCAGTTTGTTACACCTCATCAGAGAGTGAAGACAGACACCAGCGATCAGCGAGCGATATCAGGTATAAGACATAATATAAGATACCGGGCGGCGACACATCAATCACCCGCACTCACACAAGATACCGGGCGGCGATACATCCATTACTAGCACTCACACCAGATACCGGGCGGCGATACATCCATCACCCGCACTCACTCCAGGGGGATCGGCCATCACTTGTCCCATCAGGCAGCCCCTTTAGTGAAATTGATCTCATATGTAACAGGAAATATCTTTCCATCTCCCAATCTCGCCCGTCCACAACAGCCCCTGAATATAGAGACAATGTTCTTCAGTGTTTTCAGGAACTGTCACCCAAGTCATACAAATATGGATCAGGTCCCTACAACCTCTGCTCCTTTTTTATAGGATTTTGATACATTTCAGCAAAACGAAGATGTCATCAGATGCCATTAATTGGACTGGATCTTGTGCCAGCGTTGGACCAGGTAGTATCATCAGTCTGTGAGGGTCGACTGTTTCCTAGATTTAGGATTTCCACTACTACTGGAGGGGGTCATTTTGACCCTTTTGCTATTTCTTTTTCCTATAATTTCAAAAATTTTAACAAATGAGTTCTGAGTTTTGTGACTTTTATTTATTCATGGTAGTGTATATTTTAGGACACAAAAATGAATTGTAACTTTTTCAGGGGCCCGGATTTTACAATTCATACCAATAAGTACTGAAGGGGTCAATTTGACCCCATACATAAAAGTAGTAGTAGGCAAGTCACCTAATATTACAGAGTACAGAAAATCACAGTGATTCTCCCTAGTTGTAGAGTGTAATTGTATCTTTGCATATCAGGGATGATTCAGCATTTTGCTTTGTCTAAACATGTTTGATCCATGTCTCTTGTAGCGATTTCGGTCTGCACTTCAGTAGCAAAGATTACAGTTCAAGCTACAACTCTGAATGTTTGTACAGTGTTGTTTTATTCCTTCTGCAATCTTACAAGTCCCTTTTTGCGACGTACAGTGCTGGCCAAAAGTATTGGCACCCCTGCAATTCTGTCAGATAATACTCAGTTTATTCTTGAAAATGATTGCAATCACAAATTCTTTGGTATTATTATCTTCATTTAATTTGTCTTCAATGAAAAAAAATAAAAAAAAAATTGTCATAAAGCCAAATTGGATATAATTCCACACCAAACATAAAAAAGGGGGTGCACAAAAGTATTGGCACTGTTTGAAAAATCATGTGATGCTTCTCTAATTTGTGTAATTAACAGCCCCTGTAACTTACCTGTGGCACCTAACAGGTGCTGGCAATAATTAAATCACACTTGCAGCCAGTTGACATGGATTAAAGTTGACTCAACCTCTGTCCTGTGTCCTTGTGTGTACCACATTGAGCTTGGAGAAAAAGAAAGAAGACCAAAGAACTGTCTGAGGACTTGAGAATCCAAATTGTGAGGAAGCATGAGCAATCTCAAGGCTACAAGTCCATCTCCAAAGACCTGAAAGTTCCTGTGTCTATGGTGCGCAGTGTCATCAAGAAGTGTAAAGCCCATGGCACTGTGGCTAACCTCCCTAGATGTGGAAGGAAAAGAAAAATTGACGAGAGATTTCAACGCAAGATTGTGCGGATGGTGGATAAAGAACCTCGACTAACATCCAAACAAGTTCAAGCTGCCCTGCAGTCCTAGGGTACAGCAGTGGCAACCCGTACTATCCATCAGCGTCTGAATGAAAAGGGACTGTATGGTAGGATACCCAGGAAGACCTCACTTCTTACCCCGAGACATAAAAAAGCCACGCTGGAGTTTGCCAAAACTTACTTGAGAAAGCCTAAAACGTTTTGGAAGAATGTTCTCTGGTCAGATGAGACAAAAGTAAAGCTTTTTGGGAAAAGCCATCAACATAGAGTTTACAGGGAAAAAAAAGAGGCATTCAAAGAAAAAAACACGGTCCCTACAGTTAAACATGACGGAGGTTCCCTGATGTTTTGGGGTTGCTTTGCTGCCTCTGGCACTGGACTGCTTGACCGTGTGCATGGCATTATGAAGTCTGAAGACTACCAACAAATTTTGCAGCATAATGTAGGGCCCAGTGTGAGAAAGCTGGGTCTCCCTCAGAGGTCATGGGTCTTCCAGCAGGACAATGACCCAAAACACACTTCAAAAAGCACTAGAAAATGGTTTGATAGAAAGCACTGGAGACTACTAAAGTGGCCAGCAATGAGTCCAGACATGAATCCCATAGAACACCTGTGGAGAGATCTCAGAATGGCAGTTTGGAGAAGGCACCCTTCAAATCTCAGGGACCTGGAGCAGTTCGCCAAAGAAGAATGGTCTAAAATTCCAGCAGAGCATTGTAAGAAACTCACTGATGGTTACAGTAAGCGGTTGTTCGCAGTTATTTTGGTTAAAGGTTGTGCAACCAAGTATTAGGCTAAGGGTGCCAATACTTTTGTCTGGCCCATTTTTGGAGTTTTGTGTGAAATGATCGATTATTTGATTTTTGTTTCATTCTCTTTTGTGTTTTTTCATTGCAAGCAAAATAAATGAAGATAATAATACCAAAGCATTTGTGATTGCAATCATTTTCAAGAAGAAACTGAGTATTCTCTGACAGAATTGCAGGGGTGCCAATATTTTTGGCCAGCACTGTATATTTGAAGCATGAGTAAGCAGAGGGGTCTGACAAGTGATGAAATTTTATCTGATTAGAGTCAGAAGAAGAAAATCAGGAACAAATAGAGTCTGATGGAAGAATATTTTCCTCATGATATTTCCGAAGAATCAGATATAATGGACGATACCGAAGATTCTGGAGAGGATGATGGACATACTTGATCTGAACACTGTTCCTACTAAGTTAAAATAAATGTTCTTTAATTTGTTGGCAACAAAAAAGTTATTTTTACTCCAGAGTCAGTACTTTTGAATGGGGGTCAAAATGACCCCTAATGGTAGTTATAGGTATTATGAAACATGTGGTAGTTTTAGTGTTAAAGGGGTTATCCATTCATTGTTAGACTTTGGACCTTTGAATTTGTCATCAGAAATCACCTATTATTTAAATCAGGTTTTTGTGCTTAATCTATTTTTTAATAATATTTGTCATTGTGTTTTTTTTTTATCCATATCACAATCTTTAATGGAAACAGCACTTAAAAATCTTGCAGTTCTCACTGTGGCTTTTTTTTTTTTTTTTTTTAAGGGGGGCTTTAGTCTCTAATCAGAGCCTAATATCTGGTTGTTTCCTTTAGTTTACATTACACCGGAGGAAAAACTAAGAAGATTGTCCTATTGTATGATGCTGCTACCATCACCAATCTTCAAGAAGGAGGTCAGTGAGAAAACTAAGGGCAACATTGATGTTTCTTTTATAATAAGGTGGTTGTGTATTCAGATGTTCCTACTAATCCTTATAACGTAATCTCTTGTCTTCCTAGCGCCTGATGCCGACAAGCCCCGAGGCCCAGAAAATGTATAGAGTTCGGCAAGAAAAACAGCCTAAGCCATCCAGAATAATCGATGTCAGAGAAAAAAGGAAGAGGAGAGAAGAATATGAAAAAAAAAAAATTTGGAGAGAATTATGCAGCTACCTGGATGAAGAAGAAGAAGAAGATCACATGCCAAAAAAGTCGGTAAAGAAGATAAAACTGGACATCAAGATCCCTGCACAGAGGACACAACAAAGAAGGATCCAGCAGGAAAACAACCGCCAATACGTCAACTGGTTCTTGAGAGGAAGGAGGAACATCATATGGACCATCCTGCTGGGGCCTGAACACTGAAACATCAAACATGGCGGTGGTAAGTATAATAATAAGAACAATAATATGAGTGTTAATAAGAAAGTAGTAAAAATATGAAGAAAATAACATAGTAATAGGTAGAACTGCAGTTTGATCCAGGGTTCTAGGACTGATCGCCTTTTGCCGGGGTCGAGAAGGAATTTTTCCCCTGTGACACAAATTGGCTGAATGTGTCACAGGGGTTTTTGCCTTCTTCTGGATCAACATTGTAGATTAGTGTAGTACAAATAGTTATAGAATAGTTAGAATTATGCTATAATAAGATAGCAGGATAATAATAGTAAAAAAAAAAGTTATATCTATTAAAATAAAACACTAACTTAAAAAAAAATATATAAAAGTTAGAATAATACTGTAATGAGAGAGCAGGATAGGAATAGTATAACACCTAAAATATATAAACACTATAGTACTAGTTTAATTAGCAATTCAATATTAATTACTTAGATAGAAATAGCATCATTAGCTTTGATCCAGGGTTCTAGGACTGATCGCCTTTTCCCGGGGTCGAGAAGGAATTTTCCCCCTGTGACACAAATTGGCTGAATGGGTCACAGGGGTTTTTGCCTTCTTCTGGATCAAAAAGCATTAGGCATAATTTATTAGGATCTTTTTAATATAATTTGAACAAAGGTAAGAAAAATAAAAAAAATAAAGAAAATTATAATAACAGATGGACATTTAAAAAAGTAATAGTGTAGTAATAGTAAAAATGGTAGTAATAATATCAGATGTGACTTAGTCCCAGTTAGTTAGTAGTTTAGTGATAAGTTAGTGTAGGGACCCATCTGAAGAGGTCGCCTTGACGTTGGCAGATGGGCTCACACAATTTGATCATATTGTGTGCTAAGAACCTCACATGCATTTTTAGAGAAAATATAGTATCTATATAGAGCTTCTGGCAGCTTAATCCCTCAGATGTGCAGAGAAACAAATATACAGCTCACCCTAAGACGTCCGCACTCTTGGCGTTGTTGAAGCACGAGATCCCGCTGCTGTTCAGCGTCTGAGGCACAGGTGAACAAAGGAATGATCCAGCTTCATGTTTTGCATAAAAACACAGCTTTAATGAAGAACTTTTTTAAAATACAAAGAATATTTTTCTTGTAATAAAGATAAGCCACCAAAGTATACCAAAAAAAATATTCTTTGTATTTTAAAGAAGTTCTTTATTAAAGCTGTCTTTTTATGCAAAACGTGACACTGGATCATTCCTTTGTTCACCTTAACCCCTCATATGCCTAACGGGTACTTCTCACATAGCGAGATCGCTAGCGAGATCGCTGCTGAGTCACAGGTTTTGTGACGTACCAGTTACCTCATCAGCGATCTCGCTGTGTGTGACACTAAGCAGCGACCTGGCCCCTGCTGTGAAATCGCTGATCGTTACACAGTGTTCTGGTTCATTTTTTGCTCGTTGGTCTCCCGCTGTGCAGCACACATTGGCGTATTTGACGGCGGGAGACCAACAAGCACTGACTCTCTGTAAGCAGCGTACGCTGGTAACCAGGGTAAATATCGGGTAACTAAGCAAAGCGCTTTGCTTTGTTACCCGATATTTACCCTGGTTACAAGCGTACACGCTTACAGGCTGCCATTGCTGGCTCCCTGCACACGTAGCCAGGGTACACATCGGGTTACTAAGCAAAGCGCTTTGCTTAGTTACCCAATATTTACCCTGGTTACTAGCATACACCGCTAAACGCTGGCTCCCTGCACACGTAACCAAGTTAAATATCGGGTAACTAAGCAAAGTGCTTTGCTTAGTAACCCATTGTGTACTTTGGCTATGTGTGCAGGGAGCCAGCGCTAAGCGGTGTATGCTGGTAACCAGGGTAAATATCGGGTAACCAAGCAATGCACTTTGCTTAGTTACCCGATATTTACCATGGTTACCAACAACTCTGCGCTTGGTAACCAAGGTACACATTGGGTTACTAAGCAAAGCGCTTTGCTTGGTTACCCAATATTTACCCTGGTTACCAGCGTACACCACTTAGTGCTGGCTCCCTGTACACGTAACCAGGGTAAATATCGGGAAACTAAGCAAAGCGCTTTGCTTAGTAACCCAATGTGTACCTTGGTTACCAAGCGCAGAGTCGTCGTTAGTGGCTGGTCGCTGGTGAGATCTGCCTGACTGACAGCTCACCAGCGACCATGTAGCGACGCACCAGCGATCCTGACTGGGTCAAATCATGGTTGGAATCGCTGGCACGTCATTTAGTGAGACGGTACCCTAAGTCCGCATCTAGGTGGTTACTCAGGAGAGGGCGATCTCTACACTCAATGGCTTCCCAGCGATGAGATTGCAGGTGCTAATGGCTAAGGTCCCCCATGTCTACCAACTTACTCCTCCTATTTGACCCTGACAGAGACATAATTGGATACCTGTCAGAGTTCTGCCCACTGCTCTGCTGCTGTTAGTTGAACCGCTGCTGCCTACCAGCTCTGACACTGCTGCTACATACAATGTCATGGAGCCCAGCACTTACAGTGTGAGTCGGCCGACATCATGCACAGCGGCTGGCACAAGTAGTTTATAACCAATCTAAGAAATGACAGATCAGGTAATTAATTTATACACCTTGAGCTTGTAAACTAACTTGATAAAGATTATTACATCGCCTCCTTTGTTTTGGTGATAATTGTCTTCTTTCATATCTACTCTAATAAAATACTAAGTTCATTTGTTTTAGCGTCTAATACAAATTAACCTCTGTACCTCCGTCATTTCCGGGTTCAGTGGAGCTCCAATCAGTTCTGTCACCTGACATGCGGTGGAGTGCGCACCCTCCAAAGGTCATGGCAGCGTGATGAGTTTACATAATCACGCTGCCAGCATCTCTGCAGAGTGCCACTGAGGAGGAGAGGTCGCTGGAGCCAGGAGCAGGTAAGCACTCCTTGTGCTAAACATACTGAGAGCTGTGGTTTGGGAACTGTATGGAAAAAGGGGCAGCTTGAGTGGGGTTTGTATGGAAAAGGGGGCTGCATGTGATGGGATCTGCATGGGAAAGAGGGCAGTATGGGGGGATCTGTATAGAAAAGTGGCTGCATAGGGTGGGATCTGCATGGAAGAGGGGGCAGTATAAAGGGATCTGTGTGGCAAAGGGGTAGCCTGCAAGTGGGATATGTATGGCTAAGGGGACAGCCTGTGGGGTTGTATCTGTATAGAACAGTTGGCAGCCTGTGGGATAGGATCTATGTGAACAAGGGGGCAGCCTGCAAGGTGGAATTTATATGGAAAAAGGGTCAGCTTTCAGGTAAATCTGTATGGAAAAAGAGGGCTGCATGGGGTGGAATGTGCATGGAAAAGGGGGCAGCCTGTGGGATGGGATGAATATGTAAAGGCAGCAGCATTGGCTGGGATGAGTATAGAAAAAGGAGCAGCCTGGTGGGTGGGATCTGTATAGCCAAGCGGGCAGTTAGCGAGGTGAGATCTGTATTGCAAAGGGGGCACCCTGCAGGATGGGATCTGTATAGAAATGGGGGCAGACTGGGGGATGGGATCTGTATTAATAAGGAGGCAGCTTGAAAGGTTGGATTTGTATGGAAAAAAGGGGCAACCTGGGAGTAAATCTGTATGGAAAAGGGGGCTGCATGGGGTGGGATCAACATGGGGAAGCCTGTGCGCTGGGATGAGTATGGAAAGGGGCAGCATTGGGTGGAATGATTATGGAAAAGGGGGCAGCCTGCAGGGTGGGATCTGTATGGCAAAGGAGGCAGTCTGCAAGGAGGGACCTGTTTGGTACAGGGGGCAACCTGCTGGGTGGGATCTGTATGACAAAGTGGGCAGCCTGTTGGGTGGGAATTGCAAATGGGGCAGCCTGCATGTGGAATCTGTATGGTTAAGGTGGCAGCATCTGGGGTTTGATCGGTATATGTCACGCTCCCCGGGTCCTCTGCTCCGCTCCCCGGGTCCTCTGCTCCGCTCCCCGGCTCACCTGCCACGCTTCCCGCTCTCCAGCCTCCGGTGCCCGTGCTCCCCAGGCCTCCTGGTCCCCGCTCCCGGCGCCCGTCGGCTTCCCAGTCCCTGGCCGGCTCTCCTGCGTCCTCCTCTCAGCTTCCTGCCATGGCTTCTGGCACCCGGGCCGCGCGCATGCGCATTAGAGCGCGCGCGCGGTCACTGACCCTTTCTTAAAGGGCCAGTGTCCACTGACAGGAAATGAGGCACACAGGTACAGGGTATAAAGGGGGTTAATGTCCAAGGGAGCGGGGCCTGTTCTTCGTGTTTTCCCAAGCTAGGAGTCAGGTCTCCTTGTGTTCTGTGAGATACTTACCTCTCTGTCTTCTAGAGCCGACCCTGCATCGCCATCCGGTCCTGCTGTGTCTCGAACCCCGAACGCTGCCCATCTGCCATCCTGACAGTCCGTACCATCTCGGTTCCCTGCGGTGACCCGTCATCTTGCTCCAACGGTTCCGGACCCCGCCTGACATCATCTCGGCTTCCGAACCTGAGCTCCGTCACCCGGACCACCATCAGTAACCTCGTGGTCCCAGGGACTTCTCCATTGTGTTCCAGTGCACGGACTGTCCTGCTACCTAAAGTGCTCCGGCTACCGGACTCCTTTCCCTCATCGGGGAGTTCGGCCCAGTGCATCCACCTCCCGGGTCTGCCCGTCCATCTGGCCCTAACAGTATAGAAAAGTGGGCAGCCTACGTGCTTGCGTCTGTAAAGAAAAGGGGGCAGTCTGTGCCGTGGTATCTGTATGAATAAGGGGGCAGCCATTGGGGGTGGGAGCTGTATGAGTAAGGGGGCAGCATGCAAGGTGGGATCTATATGGAAAAATGGGCAACCTTGGGGGAAATCTGTATAGAAAAAGGTTCTGCATGGCATGGGATCTACATGAAAAAGGGGCAGTCTGTGGGGTGAGATAAGTATGGAAAAAGGGGAGGAAAGAAGTATAGACAAATTCATTTTTATATGAACAATAATGCGTGTAACATAAAATTCTCACATAATTATTAGTGATGAGCGAGTACCAAAAAGCTCGGGTGCTCGAGGCTCGGGCCGAGCATCCCAAGATACTCGTGTACTCGGCCCGAGCACCGAGCCAATGTTATCCTTTGGGAGACCCGAGTATTTTTCTGAAATGACCCCCGGCAGCATGTAGAAACCCTAAAAATGTCACAAAAGTCTCAGAAGAGTGCTCAAATGACATGGCAACAGCATGGGGAAGACCCCTTGAAGCATTTATCACTCAAAAGTCACAGCTGTGAACAATTTTGTCCGAGTTTTACGCCATTTTTACGGACTCACCAGAAAACCTTCCAAAATGACACCAAAATGAATTTTCATGGCGGAAATGTTAAGGGAACATACCCAATAGTGAGATAGAGCTGGTGTATGTTACTTTTTGAGATTATTACATGAAACATTTTACGTAAAAACATTGTGTGGCACTCCGATGTCCAAAAAGCACGTTTTGTGCTTTTTACTAGCGGTCGGTCATTTTTTTTTTCATTCTATCTCCCGTCGGTCGGTCTCACTCTGTCGGTCTCTCTGTCTTGTCTGTCCCCCTCTCACAGTCTGTCGGTGATTCTCCCCCCTCTCTCTTACTTACCGTTCCCCGATCACTGTCGAGGCGCTGCTCAGCTGTTCACTAAACTCCAGCGACTTTTCCTCTTTTGAAAAAGCCGGCCGCTCATTAAACAATCTCGTATTCCCTGCTTTCCTGCTTTTCGGCACCTATGATTGGTTGCAGTGAGGCATGCCCCCACGCTGAGTGACAGGTGTCTCACTGCACCCAATCACAGCAGCCGGTGGGCGTGTCTATACTGTGCAGTGAAATAAATAAGTAAATAATTAAAAAAAACGGCGTGCGGTCCCCCCAATTTTAATACCAGCCAGATAAAGCCATACGGCTGAAGGCTGGTATTCTCAGGATGGGGAGCTCCACGTTATGGGGAGCCCCCCAGCCTAACAATATCAGTCAGCAGCCGCCCAGAATTGCCGTATACATTATATGCGACAGTTCTGGGACTGTACCCGGCTCTTCCCGATTTACCCTAGTGCATTGGCAAATCGGGGTAATAAGGAGTTAATGGCAGAACATAGCTGCCACTAAATCCTAGATTAATCATGTCAGGCGTCTCCCCGAGATTCCTTCCATGATTAATCTGTATATTACAGTTAAAAAACACACACCCGAAAAATCCTTTATTAGAAATAAAAAACACTAACAAAGTCCCTCATCACCAATTTATTAACCCCGACAAAGCCTCCATGTCCGGCGTACTCCACAGTCCTCCAGCGTTGCATCCAGCTGTGTTGCATGAAGGTGACAGGAGCAGCAGAATACACCGCCGCTCCTGTCACCTCCACACAGCTAATGAAGACAGCCGCGCGATCAGCTGAGCTGTCACTGAGGTTACCTGGATCCAGCGGTGGCCACAGGCAACCTCAGTGACAGCTCAGCTGATTGCACTACTCACCGCCGCACCGGTCAGCTCCACGCAGCAACTGTGGTGAGTATCGCGATCAGCTGAGCTGTCACTGAGGTTAATCGCGGCCACCGCTGAATCCAGCGGTGGCCGTGAGTTACCTGACTGACAGCAGCTGATCGCGCTACTCACCTCAGTTGCTGTGTGAAGCTGACAGGAGCGGCGGTGTATTCTGCAGCTCCTGTCACCTTCCTGCAGCACAGCTGGATGCGACGCTAGAGGAATGTGGAGTACGCCGGACATGGAGGCTGTCGGGGTTAATAAATTGGTGATGAGGGACTTTGATATTGTTTTTTATTTCTAATAAAGGATTTTTCTGGTGTGTGTTTTTTAACTGTAATTTACAGATTAATCATGGAAGGTATCTCGGGGAGACGCCTGACATGATTAATCTAGGATTTAGTGGCAGCTATGGGCTAGGTTAGGCTGGGGGGCTCCCCATAACGTGGGGCTCCCCATCCTGAGAATACCAGCCTTCAGCTGTATGGCTTTATCTGGCTGGTATTAAAATTGGGGGGACCGCACGCCGTTTTTTTTAATTATTTATTTATTTATTTTACTACACAGTATAGACACGCCCACCGGCTGCTGTGATTGGGTGCAGTGAGACACCTGTCACTCAGCGTGGGGGCATGTCTCACTGCAACCAATCATAGGCGCCTGTGGGCGGGGAAAGCAGGGAATATGAGATGGCTGTGTGCAGAGCACAGCGCACCCGCCGGTATAAAGGCTCGGTCACGCTGTGCGGGCCGGCCAATCACTGCAATTCCACAACTAACAGGGCTGTGGCATTGCAGTGGTCTGCCAGCCAATCCCTGCATGAGGGCTGGCTCTCAAAAGAGCGCCAACATGCAGGGATGAAGACCACGAGTACAGCACTAGTATTGCGAAATTACTCAGTACCCGCCGAGTGGCCCGAGTACAGTGATACTCGTGCGAGTACCGAGTAGTAACAAGCATACTCGCTCATCACTACCTACCACTACACGAACACAGAGAAGTGGGAAATTCATTCTACATTAATTCACATAATCCTAGTGACTGCGCACACAACATGGCCAAACAAAAGCAAAAGACAGTACCTGGCATATCAATCCAATGGAAACTCATAGGCAACACAGTCCATTGGACTAAACAATTACATGCAGCCATACAAAGTCCATGGGCCTTTCCTCAGAGTAGAACCCGCAAACTCTCGCAGGCCAAGCAAAGAGCCTACCACTACACCAACACAGAAAAGTAGGAAACTGCCTCTACATTAATTCACATAATCCTAGTGACTGCGCAAAGAACATGGCCAAACAAAAGCAAAAGACAGTACCTGGTCTATCAATCCAATGGAAACTCATAGGCAACACAGTCCATTGGACTAGGCAATTACACGCAGCCATACAAAGTCCATGGGCCTTGCCTCAGCGTCAAACCCACTAACTCTCGCAGCCTAAGCAAAGAGCCTACCACTACACCAACAAAGAGAAGTAGGAAACCAATTCTACATTAATTCACATAATCCTAGTGAGTGCGCACACAACATGGCCAAACAAAAGCAAAAGACAGTACCTGGCCTATCAATCCAATGGAAACTCATAGGTAACACAGTCCATTAGACTAGGCAACTACATGCAGCCATACAAAGTCCAAGGGCCTTGCCTCAGAAACAAACCCACAACCCCTCGCATCGCAAGTAAAGAGCCTACCACTACACCAACACAGAGAAATTGAAAACTGCCTCTACATTAATTCACATAATCCTAGTGACTGCGCACACAACATGGCCAAATAAAAGCAAAAGTCAGTATTTTGCCTATCAATCCAATGGAAACTAATAGGCAACAAAGTCCTTTAGACTAGGCAATTGCATGCAGCCATACAAAGTCCATGGGCCTTGCCTCAGGGTCAAACCCACAACCTCTCGCAGCACAAGCAAAGAGCCTACCACTACACCAACACAGAGAAGTAGGAAACTAATTCTACAATAATTCACATCATCCTAGTGACTGCGCACACAACATGGCCAAACAAAAGCAAAAGACTGTACCTGGCTTATAAATCCAATGAAAGCTCATAGGGAACAAAGTCCATTGGACTAGGCAATTACATTCAACCTTACAAAGTCCATGGGCCTTACCTCAGAGTCAAACCTAAAACCTCTCATTGCCCAAGCAAAGAGCCTACCACTACACCAACACAGAGAAGTGGGAAACTGAAGCTACATTAACTCACATAATCCTAGTGACTGCGTACACAGCATGGCCAAACAAAAGCAAAATACAGTACCTGGCCTATCAATCCAATGGACACTCATAGGCAACACAGTCCATTTGACTAGGCAATTACATGCAGCCATACAAAGTCCATGGGCCTTCCCTCAGAGTTGAACCCACAACCTCTCGCAGCCCAAGCAAAAAGCTAACCACTACACAAACACAGAGAAGCGGTAAACATACTATACATTAATTCACATAATCCTAGTGACTGCGCACACAAAATGGCCAAACAGAAGCAAAAGACAGTACCTGGCCTATCAAGACAATGAAAACACAAAGGCAACACAGTCCATTGGACTAAGCAGTTTCATGCAGCCATGCAAAGTCCATGACCCTTGCCTCAGAATTGAACACACAAAATCTCGTAGCCTAAGAAAAGAACCTACCACTACACCAACACAGCGAAGTGGGAAACTGACTCTACATTAATTCACATAATCCTAGTGACTGCGCACACAACATGGCCAAACAAAAGCAAAAGGTAGGGCCAGGCCTATCAATCCAATGGAAACTCATAGGCAACACAGTCCATTGGACTAGGCAATTACATGCAGCCATACAAAGTCCATAGGCCTTGCCTCAGAGTCAAACCCAGAACCTCTCGCAGATCAAGCAAAAAGCTTACCACTACACCAACACAAAGAAGTGTGCAACTGAGTTTACATTAATTCACATAATCCTAGTGACTGCGCACACAACATGGCCAAACAAAAGCAAAAGACAGTTCCTGGCCTATCAATAAAAATGGAAACTCATAGACAACACAGTCCATTTGGCTAGGGAATTATATGCAGCCATACAAAGTCCATGGGCCTTGCCTAAGAGTCGAACCCACAACCTCTCGCAGCCCTGGCAAAGAGCCTACCACTACACCAACACAGAGAAGTGGGAACTGATTCTACAATAATTCACATAATCCTAGTGACTGCACACATAACATTGCCAAACAAAAGCAAAAGACAGTACCTGGCCTATCAATCCAATGGAAACTCATAGACAACACAGTCCATTTGGCTAGGGAATTATATGCAGCTATACAAAGTCCATGGGCCTTGCCTAAGAGTCGAACCCACAACCTCTCGCAGCCCAAGCAAAGAGCCTATCTTTACACCAACAAAGTCCATGGGCCTTGCCTCAGAGTCAAACCCACAACCTCTTGCAGCATAAGCAAAGAGCCTACCACTACACAAACACAGAGAAATGGGAAACTAGCTCTACATTAATTCACATAATCCTAGTGACTGTGCACACAACATGGCCAAACAAAAGCAAAAGACAGTACCTGGCCTATCAATCCAATGGAAACTCATAGGTAACACAGTCCATTGGACTGAGCAATTACATGTAGCCATACAAAGTCCATGGGCCTTGATTCAGAGTCGAACCCACAACCTCTCGCAGCTTAAGCAAAGAGCCTACCACTACACCAACACAGAGAAGTTGGTAATTGACTCTACATTAATTCACATAATCCAAGTGACTGCGCACACAACATGGCCAAACAAAAGCAAAAGACAGTACCTGGCCTTTCAATCCAATAGAAACTAATAGGCAACACAGTCCAGTGAACTAGGCAATTACATGCTGCCATACAATGTCCATGGGCCTTGGCTCAGAGTTGAACTCACAACCTCTCGCAGCCCAAGCAAAGAGCCTACCACTACACCAACACAGAGAAGTGGGATACTGACTCTACATTAACTCACATAATCCTAGTGACTGTGCACACAACATGGCCAAACAAAAGCAAAAGACAGTACCTGGCTTATCAATCCAATGGAAACTTATAGGCAACATAGTGCATTGGACTAGGCAATTACATGCAGCCATACAAAGTCCATGGGCCTTGCCTCAGAGTCAAACCCACAACCTCTCGCAGTGCAAGAAAAGAGCCTATCACTACACCAACACAGAGGAGTGAGAAACTGACTCTACATTAATTCACATAATCCTAGTGACTGCGCACACAATATGGCCAAACAAAAGCAAAAGACTGTCCCTGGCCTATCAATCCAAAGGAAACTCATAGGCAACACAGTCCATTGGACTAGGAAATTAAGTGCAGCCATACAAAGTCCATGGGCCTTGCCTCAGAGTCACACCCACAACCTCTCTTAGCCCAAGCAAAGAGCCTACCACTACACCAATACAGAGAAGTGGGAAACTGATTTTACATTAATTCACATAATCCTAGTGACTGCGCACACAACGTGGCCAAACAAAAGCATAAGACAGTACCTGCCCTATCAATCCAATGGGCACTCATAGGTAACTCAGTCCATTGAACTAGGTAATTACATGCAGCCTTACAAAGTCCACGGGTCTTGCCTCAGCGTCAAACCCATATCCTCTCGTAGTCCAAGCAAAGAGCCTACCACTACACGAACACAGAGAAGCAGGAAATTCATTCTACATTAATTCACATAATCCTACCGACTGCGCACACAACATGACCAAACAAAAGCAAGAGACAGTACCTGGCCTATCAATCCAATGGAAACACATAGGTATCACAGTCCATTGGACTAGGCAATTACATGCAACCATACAAAGTCCATGGGCCTTGCCTCAGAGTCAAATCCACAAACTCTCGCATCCCAAGCCAAGAGCCTACCGCTACACGAACACAGAGAAGTAGGAAATTGCCTCTTCATTAATTCACATAATCCTACTGACTGTGCACACAACATGGCCAAAAAAAAGCAAAAGAAAGTACCTGGCCTATCAATCCAATGGAAACTCATAGGCAACACAGCCCATTGGACTAAACAATTACATGCAGCCATACAAAGTCCATGGGCCTTGCTTCAGAGTCAATTCCACAACCTCTCTCTGCCCAAGAAAAGAGCCTTCCACTACACCAACACAGAGAAATGGGAAACTAACTCTACAGTAATTCACATAATCCTAGTGACTGCGCCCACAACATTTCCAAACAAAAGCTAAAGACAGTACATGGTCTATCAATCCAATGGAAACTCATGGGCAACACAGTCCAATAGACTAGGCAATTACATGCACCCATACAAAGTCCATGGGCTTTGCATTAGAGTCAAACCCACAACCTCTCACAGCCCAAGCAAAGAGCCTACCACTACACCAACACAGAGAAGTGGGAAACTGATTTTACAATTATTCACATCATCCTAGTGACTGCGCACACAACATGGCCAAACAAAAGCAAAAGACTGTATCTGGCCTATCAATCAAATGGAAACTCATAAGCAACACAGTCCATTGGACTAATCAATTACATGCAGCCATACAAAGTCCATGGGCCTTGCCTCAGAGTCAAACCCGCAGCCCAAGCAAAGAGCCTACCACTAGTGATGAGCGAGTACCAAAATGCTCGGGTGCTCGAGGCTCGGGCCGTGCATCCCAAGATACTCGTGTACTCGGCCCGAGCACCGAGCCCAATGTTATCCTATGGGAGACCCGAGTATTTTTCTGAAATGACCCCCGGCAGCATGTAGAAACCCTAAAAATGTCACAAAAGTCTCAGAAGAGTGCTCAAATGACATGGCAACAGCTTGGGGAAGACCCCTTGAAGCATTTATCACTCAAAAGTCACAGCTGTGAACAATTTTGTCCGAGTTTTACGCCATTTTTACGGACTCACTAGAAAACCTTCCAAAATGACACCAAAATGAATTTTCATGGCAGAAATGTTAAGGGAACATACCCAATAGTGAGATAGAGCTGGTGTATGTTACTTTTTGAGATTAATACATGAAAGATTTTACGTAAAACATTGTGTGGCACTCCGATGTCCAAAACGCACGTTTTGTGCTTTTTACTAGCGATGTCGGTCATTTTTTTTTTTCATTCTATCTCCCATCGGTCGGTCTCGCTCTGTCGGTCTCTCTCTGTCTTGTCTGTCCCCCTCTCACAGTCTGTCGGTCATTCTCCCCCCTCTCTCTTTTATTTACTGTTCCCCGATCACTGCCGCGGCGCTGCACAGCTGTTCACTAAACTCCGGCGACTTTTCCTCTTTTGAAAAAGCCGGCCGCTCATTAAACAATCTCGTATTCCCTGTTTTCCTGCTTTTCGGCGCCTATGATTGGTTGCAGTGAGACACGCCCCCACGCTGAGTGACAGGTGTCTCACTGCCACTAAATCCTAGATTAATCATGTCAGGCGTCTCCCCGAGATTCCTTCCATGATTAATCTGTAAATTACAGTTAAAAAACACATACACCCGAAAAATCCTTTATTAGAATTAAAAAACACTAACAAAGTCCCTCATCACCAATTTATTAACCCCGACAAGGCCTCCATGTCCGGCGTACTCCACAGTCCTCCAGCGTCGCATCCAGCTGTGCTGCATGAAGGTGACAGGAGCAGCAGAATACACCGCCGCTCCTGTCAGCTTCACACAGCAACTGAAGACAGCCGCACGATCAGCTGAGCTGTCACTGAGGTTACCTGGATCCAGCGGTGGATGCAGCGGTGGCCGCGGGTAACCTCAGTGACAGATCAGCTGATCGCGATACTCACCGCCGCACCGGTCAGCTCCACGCAGCAACTGAGGTGAGTATAGTGATCAGCTGAGCTGTCACTGAGGTTACCTGGATCCAGCGGTGGCCGTGAGTTACCTGACTGACAGCAGCTGATCGCGCTACTCACCTCAGTTGCTGTGTGAAGCTGACAGGAGCAGCGGTGTATTCTGCAGCTCCTGTCACCTGCATGCAGCAGAGCTGGACGCGACGCTGGAGGACTGTGGAGTACGCCGGACATGGAGGCTTTGTCTGGGTTAATAAATTGGTGATGAGGGACTTTGTTATTGTTTTTTATTTCTAATAAAGGATTTTTCGGGTGTGTGTTTTTTAACTGTAATTTACAGATTAATCATGGAAGGAATCTTGGGGAGATGCCTGACATGATTAATCTAGGATTTAGTGGCAGCTATGGGCTGCCATTAACTCCTTATTACCCCGATTTGCCAACGCACTAGGGTAAATCGGGAAGAGCCGGGTACAGTCCCAGAACTGTCGCATATAATGTATGCGGCAATTCTGGGCGGCTGCTGACTGATATTGTTAGGCTGGGGGGCTCCCCATAACGTGGGGCTCCCCATCCTGAGAATACCAGCCTTCAGCTGTATGGCTTTATCTGGCTGGTATTAAAATTGGGGGGACCGCACGCCGTTTTTTTTTAATTATTTAATTATTTGTTTTACTGCACAGTATAGACACGCCCACCGGCTGTTGTGATTGGGTGCAGTGAGACACCTGTCACTCAGCGTGGGGGCGTGTCTCACTGCAACCAATCATAGGCGTCTGTGGGCGGGGAAAGCAGGGAATATGAGATGGCTGTGTGCAGAGCACAGCGCGCCCGCCGGTATAAAGGCTCGGTCACGCTGTGCAGGCCGGCCAATCACTGCAATTCCACAAATAACAGGGCTGTTGCATTGCAGTGGTCTGCCAGCCAATCCCTGCATGAGGGCTGGCTCTCAAAAGAGCGCCGACATGCAGGGATGAAGACCACGAGTACAGCACGAGTATCGCGAAATTACTCGGTACCCACCGAGTAGCCCGAGTACAGTGATACTCGTGCGAGTACCGAGTAGTAACAAGCATACTCGCGCATCACTAATATTTATATGTATATATCTATATATATATAAATATATATCTCTATAGATAGCACCCACTCAGCACCCAGATTTCCCATGATCTGAAATCCCTCTATCAGCACCCAGCTTTCATATGTTCTGATATACATCTTGTCCTCGGCACCCAGCTTCCCCATGCTTGGCTAAACATCATTCCCTCAGCCCCAAACTTTCCCATATCAGAGCATGGGAAAGCTGGGTGCTGTGGGTAGGAGCCTTTTTCCCTCAGCATAAAATGTTTCCATCTCCTGCTTGTATTTTTGTCCCTCCTCGTATATAGTTCTCCAAATACAATAATGGCCCCCACATAGCCTTCCATATAGTATAAAGGGTCGCACATAACCCTTCATATATTAGAATGCACCCCATAGTCCTCCATGTACTAAAATGCATTTCCTAGAGTTCTCCATGTATTATAATTCACCCCATAGTTCTCCATATATTATACTGCACCACATAGTCCCCAATGTGTTATAATGCACCCCCATAGTCCATGTATAAGGTAGGCTACGTAGTCCGCCATATATTATAATGTACCCCCCACAGTCCTATATGTATCATAACATAACCCCATAAAACTTCATATTTTATTAAGAACCCCCAGAGGAGCAAGGAGCCATAGAGGGTCAAGAGCCCCCACAGGAGCATGTGCCCCTGGAGGATCCAGAGCACCCGGTGGAGCTACAGCCACCAGAGAAGGAGGAGCACCCGCATGAGGCATCGGCTGGATCGGCTCCCTGTAATTGTTTCATATAAAATAAACTCCATATAAATTGCAAAACATAAAGCTGTTGAGTACTATAAAGTGTTTTTTGTTTTCATAGATAGTATTCCAACGGGCTCCATCAGTCCCTCAATATCGGACGAGGGGGAAAGCCGTAAGTCTGAAACATGAATCTCCTACTTCATAATAATAAGCAGAAATAAAAATTATGATTGTAAACTTTTACCATTCCCTCCATAGGCATCCCCACTTTGGCAGACCTCGTCTCTTCTCAAGCGAACATCAGGGCTTCACAGAGACGAATCATCTCAGCCCAGAGGAGACTGATGGCCAAAGTGGAGCATCATGCAGCGATGCTGGCCCGTTATGTGGCTGGCCAAGGGGAGGGCAGCAGCCAGTAATCCATTTGTAAACTGGAGGAACATACAGTCATATGGTAATTTTTTGGCACCCCTATTAATGCTAACCTTTTAATCCTTTCTAAAAAATGTGGGTTTCTGCCACAGCTAATTCAGCTTCATATATGTAGTAACTGATGGACTGAGTAAGATTTCTGGATTGAAATGAGGTTTATTGTACAAACAGAAAATGTGCAATCCGCATTGAAAGAAAATTTGACCGATGCAAAAGTATGGGCACCGCAACATAAAAGTGACCTTAATATATTGTAGATCCTCCTTTTGCAGAAATAACAGCCTCTTCTTGCTTTCAGTAGCTTTTAATAAGATACACCAGCCTATGAATTTGAAAGCTCAATGAGGTTACCCAACCAATTTAGTGCTTTAGTAAAAATTTGTTAGGAGGGTTCAAATCAAGAAATTGTTAAGGTTGCCCATATTATTGCACCAGTCAAATTTTTTGGAAATGCGAGTTGCACATTTTATGTTACTACAATAAACCTCATTTGAATCCAGAAATATTACTGAGTCCATCAGTTATTAAATATATGAAACTGAAATAGTTGTTGCAAAAACCCAATTTTTTATAAATGAAAATGTTAACATTAATAGGTGTGGCCAAATTTTTTAATATGACTGTATATGTTATTGTAATCCCTCATTGTATGCCATACTCATTTTACAATGTCCCAAGTTTAGAATCGGTTATGTTACGCTTGGCTTTGTATGGCTGTCTTCAATGGCTTCTTTCGGGCCTTGAACCCTCTGAAGTACATGTTGTTTTATAAAGACTTTGAAATTGATATCTGCTGTTTGTTACGTGTCATTTCAAAAAGCAAGTTAACATCTATCACCACTCACAAACATTATATTACATGTATGCATCTGTATGTATGCACCAACCCCATTTTTCCGCCTTTGGCAGAGCAGGATGTCGAGTCAGGTGACAACTGTGGTGCAGTGGGCAATATATAAAAGGCTGGGCCGGTAGCGAGAAGGTGGAGTTGATGCCAAGATTACCAAGGAAGAAGACGTGTGTGCAGTAGGTCAGGCTCATGTTGCCTGCAGTGGAATGATCAGGAAGTGTACTGAGCCCCAGACGAACACAAAGACTGCATACGATTACCAGTGGAACCTGAAATCTGAATACCATCGTCGGAGAAACCCCAAGACCAAATACCATTGCCTGAGGAATCCGATGACAGAATACCATCGCCAGAGGAACTTGAAGACGGAACACTGAACATTAGTGAACCGCGAGCTTTAACTGATAGTAAAGGTATAAGGGTACCGTCACACTTTAGCGACGCAGCAGCGATCCCACCAGCGATCTGACCTGGTCAGGATCGCTGGTGCGTCGCTACATTGTCGCTGGTGAGCTGTCAATCAGGCAGATCTCAACAGCGACCAGTCCCCAGCCAGCAGCGACTTGGAAATGATGCTGCGCTTTAAGGGAGCCGGCGTCTGGAAGCTGAGGACACTGGTAACCACGGTAAACATCGGGTAACCAAGCGCTTGTTACCCAATATTTACCTTGGTCACCAGCGCACACCACTTAGCGCTGGCTCCCTGCCCTCCTAGCCAGAGTACACATCGGGTTAATTAACACTCACAAACATTATATTACATGTATGCATCTGTATAGATGCATCAATCCCATTATCCCGCCTTTGGCCAGGTAGTAACAAGTGCTGGCCGGACCCGGGCTCGTGCGGCCGTCCGTACAGTATACCGTAGAAAGGGATTATTTACTGGGGAGTGAGTTGTTGGTAAGGCCAACCGGGTGCTGCGGTGACTGATGGTGGGACGGTTAGGGGAGGTGTAGTCCCTGGGCCCTGGTGTATGGGCTAAATGACTGTGGAAGGTGACATGCAGGGTTGTACCGGTGTACTCACCCGCGCCCGGATCTATGTCGCCTGTGAGCCTGCTTGCCATCTGTCACCTAGTCCAGTAGTCCATGGGCCCCAACCCCTGACTCCGCTATGCTTCAGACAACTCCACTTCAACTGTCAGAACTTGACTCCAGTGGTCCCGCCCCTGACATCTCAGGACCCCTAGGTGGGCGCTCCCATCTGCCTGGTCCCGCCCACTGCTATGTCCTTATTGTCACGAGGGGGTGACTAGGCTTTACTGGTTGTGGGTTGTGTGGTACTGTAAGGGCCAGGTGGACGGGCAGACCCAGGAGGTGGATCCACTGGGCCGAACTCCTAGATGGTGGTAAGGGGTCCGGTAGCTGGAGCACTATAGGCAGCAGAACAGTCCGTGCACAGGAGTATAACGGAGAAGTCCCTGGGACTACAGAGTCACTGGTGGTAGTCCGGGTGACGCAGCTCAGGTTCGGAAGCCGAGATGATGTCAGGCGGGGTCCGGAACCTTTGGAGCGAGATGACAGGTCACCGCAGGGATCCCAGATGGTACGGACTGTCAGGATGGCAGATGGACTGCGTTCGGGGTTCGGGATTCGGTCTGGACCGGATGGCGAGGCAGGCACGGCTCTACAAGAGAGATAGGTGAGTATATACACATATACACCAGGAGACCTGACTCCTAGCTTAAGAAACACGAAGATCAGGCCCCGCCCCCTTGGACATAAACCCCCTTTATACCCTGTACCTGTTTAGCATCATTTCCTGTTAATGGACGCTGGCCCTTTAAGAAAGGGTCAATGACCGCGCGCGCGCCCTAATGCGCATGCGCGCAGCCCGAGTGCCAGAAGCCAGAGCAGGAAGCTGCGAGGAGGAAGCAGCAGGGCCAGGATGGGGCTGTGAAGCCGACGGACGCCGGGCGCGGGGACCAGGACGCCGGGGACGCGCTGGCAAGGGGTGCTGGAGAGCGGGGAGCGGCGGTGACCGGACCAAGGAACCGGGAAGCGAGACGGGGGACCCGGGGAGCGTGACAGGTGAGCCGGGGGGCAGCACAGGGGACCCGGGGAGCGTGACAGTACCCCCCCCCCATGCCCCCCTCCCCGCAACCGGGACAGGAAGGCACGGATCAGCGGAGTACCCACATTCTCCCGGGGCTCCCAGGACCTATCCTCAGGACCATACCCTGCCCAGTCCACCAGGAAGAACTGTCGACCTCGTACGGTCTTCATGGCCACGATATCCCTTACCGCATAGATGTCGTCATCGGCAATAGGTGGAGGAGCCGAACTGGCAGCAGCGGAGAAGGGACCCAGGACAACCGGCTTGAGCAGGGAGACGTGGAATGAGTTGGGTATCCTCATCGTGACCGGGAGCTGTAGCTTGTAGGAGACCTCATTGATCTTGTTGAGGACTTTAAACGGCCCGATGTAGCGAGGACCCAGCTTGTAGGATGGTATCTTCAATCGGACGTACTTGGATGCAAGCCAGACTAGATCTCCAGGAGAGAAACACGGAGGATCCAGACGTCTCTTGTCTGCGTGTCTTTTCATCCGCAGGGAAGCACGCCCAAGGGACGCCTTGACAGAGTCCCAAATGGTTGCAAAGTCACGGGCTACAGTATCAGCAGCAGGGACATCCGAAGAAGGGGATACAGGCAATGGGACGGAGGGCTGAAGTCCGTAAACGACATGGAAGGGAGAGCTGGAGGACGACTCACTGATGTGGTGGTTATGGGAGAATTCAGCCCAAGGAAGAAGCGTGGACCAGTCGTCGTGATGGGCGTTGACATAGTGACGTAAGAAAGAGGTCAATATTTGATTGACCCTCTCCACTTGGCCATTAGACTGAGGATGGTATGCAGATGAGAAGTCCAGAGTCACTCCCAGATGTTTGCAGAGCGCCCTCCAGAAGCGGGAGGTGAACTGAGTTCCTCTATCGGATACGATGTGAGATGGAAAGCCATGCAAGCGGAAGATGTGATGTATGTAGGCGTCCGCGAGTTCCTGAGCAGAGGGCAATCCAGCCATAGGGACGAAATGAGCCATTTTAGAAAATCGATCCACCACGACCCATATGACTGTGTGTCCGGAGGACAATGGCAAGTCTGTAATAAAGTCCATCGCTATGTGTTGCCACGGAACTGAAGGTATCGGCAGAGGCAGAAGACGTCCATATGGCAGGTGTTTGGGCGTCTTGTTCCTGGCACAAGAGGAGCAGGCAGAGACAAAAGTAGCGACGTCCGTGCGAAGGGATGGCCACCAGTAATGGCGTACGATCGCACCCCATGTCCTCTTCTGACCAGCATGACCGGCTGTTTTCGAGGCATGACCCCAGTGTAACACTTTTTGCCTGTCTGTCTCAGAGACATAGGTCTTCCCGGGCGGTATCTGGGCCAGGGTGACAGGGGCCACCGGAATGATTTTGCTAGGACAGATGATGGGTTGGGTAGTCTCCTCCTCCTGCTCCATGGGCATGAAAGACCTGGACAAGACATCAGCGCGTACATTCTTGTCCGCGGGTCGGAAATGGAGCTGGAAATCAAACCTGGCAAAGAATAAGGACCACCTGGCTTGCCGTGGGTTCAGTCGCTGAGCAGACCGCAGGTATTCCAGGTTCTTGTGGTCCGTGTAAATGATAACGGGGTACACTGCTCCTTCCAGAAGGTAGCGCCATTCCTCCAGAGCCAGTTTGACTGCCAAGAGCTCTCGGTCACCGATGGTGTAGTTGCGTTCAGGCGCTGAGAAGCTCTTGGAGAAGAAACCGCAAGTCACCATCTTCCCGGAGGAGGACTTCTGCATGAGCACTGCTCCGGCTCCTGAGGAGGAGGCATCCACCTCCAAGGTGAACTGGCGGTTTAACTCCGGACGGTGAAGTACAGGAGAGGAGGCAAATGCCCGCTTCAGCGAGCCAAACGCGGCGTCGGCCGCAGGTGACCAGTCCTTTGGATTAGCCTCCTTCTTGGTCAAAGCGGAGAGAGGAGCAGTCAGAGCCGAGAAGTGAGGGATGAACTGGCGGTAGTAGTTGGCGAATCCCAGGAAGCGTTGGATTGCCTTCAGTCCAGAAGGAGGAGGCCAGTTGAGAATGGAGGAGACCTTCTTTGGATCCATCTGCAGTCCGGTATCAGAGATGATGTACCCCAGGAAGGGGAGAGAAGACTGCTCAAAGACACACTTCTCATACTTCGCGTACAGACGATTCTCTCTCAGTCTTTGTAGAACCAGCTGCACGTTCTCTCTGTGGGTCTGGAGGTCCGGAGAGAAGACAAGGATGTCATCCAGATATACTACCACACAGACGTAAAGAAGGTCCCGGAAAACGTCGTTCACCAGTTCTTGAAAGACGGCTGGGGCGTTACACAGGCCGAAGGGCATCACGCAGTATTCATAGTGCCCATCGCGCGTATTGAACGCGGTCTTCCATTTGTCCCCAGAGCGGATGCGTACCAAATTGTAAGCACCCCGAAGATCCAGCTTGGTGAACACACGAGCTCCTCTAAGCCGGTCAAACAATTCAGGGATGAGCGGCAGAGGGTACTTGTTTTTTACGGTGATTTGATTCAAACCCCGGTAGTCTATGCATGGGCGTAAGTCGCCCTCTTTCTTTTTGACAAAGAAGAAACCTGCTCCAGCAGGAGAGGAGGATCTCCGGATGAATCCCCTTGCCAGGCTCTCTGTGATGTAAGTAGACATGGCCCTTGTTTCGGCTGGAGACAATGGATATATCCGTCTTCGAGGTGGTGTAGTTCCAGGGAGCAGGTCGATGGCGCAATCGTAAGGACGATGTGGCGGAAGTACCTCGGATTCCTTTTTATCAAAGACGTCTGCAAAGGACCAATAGGCCGAGGGCAGTCCCGGTAGGTTCTCTGGAACCGGAGGTCGTCGGATGGGTTGTATGGTCTTCAGGCACTTCTCATGGCACGAAGAGCCCCATCGGGTGATTTCGCCAGTGCCCCAGCTGACTGATGGTTCGTGTGTCCGCAACCAGGGAAGTCCCAGCAGGATTTGATGGGACATGTGTGGGAGGACGTAGAGAGCGATGTTCTCGGTGTGCAGGGCACCGATACGCAGTTCCACCGGCTTGGTGATCCAGGAGATGGTGTCAGAGAGGGGTCTCCCATCCACCGAGGCAATCACGAGGGGCTTGTCGAGTGGAGTAACAGGCACCTGGTACTTGTCCACCGTGGCCTGCTGGATGAAATTGCCTGCTGCCCCGGAATCGAGGTATGCCTCAGCCGTGAACCGCGTCTCTCCCGTTGTCACTTGCACAGTCCACGTAACTGGGTCTGAGAGAGTCCCAGCACCTAGGGTGGCCTCTCCTACCAACCCTAGGCTTTGGAGTTTCCCGGCCTCTCAGGACAGGAGCGTAGCAGGTGTGTGTCCTCTCCGCAGTAAAAGCAGAGGCCCTTGGCGAGCCGCTCAGCTCTACGTTGTTCAGACTGCCGCACTCTGTCGATCTGCATGGGCTCGTGGACGGGAACCCCAGCTGTCGAAGACTGAAGTACGGCGGGCTTCTGTGGAGGAGAGGAATGCCGTACCGGTCGTCTCTCATGGGACACTTCCTTGGATCGCTCCTGAAAGCGGATGTCCACTCGAGTCGCTAGGGCGATCAGGGCATCCAGGGTGGTCGGTACGTCACGACCCGCCAGCTCGTCTTTAATTCGCCCCGAGAGTCCTTCCCAGAAGGCGGCGGTTAGGGCCTCGTTGTTCCACCCGAGTTCCGAAGCCAAGGTGAGAAACCGGATGGCGTATTGGCCCACCGTCAGAGTCCCCTGACGCAGCCGGAGAAGAGATGAAGCAGACGCGGAGGCGCGCCCGGGCTCATCAAAGGTGCCTCGGAATGCCTGCAGGAAGTCCTGGATGTTCGTGGTCACAGGATCCCCCTTCTCCCACAAGGGGTTCATCCACGCCAGTGCCTCACCCTCTAGATGGGACATGATGAAGGCGACCTTGGCTTGATCAGAGGCAAACAAATGCGGCAGCTGCGTGAAATGGAGGGAGCATTGGTTTAAGAATCCCCTGCAGGTCTTGGGGTCTCCGGCGTACCGGGGTGGTGAGGCCAAACGAAGTCTGGAAGTATCTGAAGAAGTCGCCACGGGAGCTGGAGCCGTGGCTTGACTAGTGGAGGCCCGGGATGCTGAAGACGTGACTGCCGCTTGTAGCGTGTTCAGGCGGGCGTCCACAGAAGACATAAATTGCAGCATGCGGGTCTGAGTCTCACGCTGGCGTGTGAGTTCCTCCTGTACGGCTGCTAGTGCTGCAGCGGGATCCATGGCCTGATCTTACTGTAAGGGCCAGGTGGACGGGCAGACCCAGGAGGTGGATCCACTGGGCCGAACTCCTAGATGGTGGTAAGGGGTCCGGTAGCTGGAGCACTATAGGCAGCAGAACAGTCCATGCACAGGAGTATAACGGAGAAGTCCCTGGGACTAAAGAGTCACTGGTGGTAGTCCGGGTGACGCAGCTCAGGTTCGGAAGCCGAGATGATGTCAGGCGGGGTCCGGAACCTTTGGAGCGAGATGACAGGTCACCGCAGGGATCCGAGATGGTACGGACTGTCAGGATGGCAGATGGACTGCGTTCGGGGTTCGGGATTCGGTCTGGACCGGATGGCGAGGCAGGCACGGCTCTACAAGAGAGATAGGTGAGTATATACACATATACACCAGGAGACCTGACTCCTAGCTTAAGAAACACGAAGATCAGGCCCCGCCCCCTTGGACATAAACCCCCTTTATACCCTGTACCTGTTTAGCATCATTTCCTGTTAATGGACGCTGGCCCTTTAAGAAAGGGTCAATGACCGCGCGCGCGCCCTAATGCGCATGCGCGCAGCCCGAGTGCCAGAAGCCAGAGCAGGAAGCTGCGAGGAGGAAGCAGCAGGGCCAGGATGGGGCTGTGAAGCCGACAGACGCCGGGCGCGGGGACCAGGACGCCGGGGACGCGCTGGCAAGGGGTGCTGGAGAGCGGGGAGCGGCGGTGACCGGACCAAGGAACCGGGAAGCGAGACGGGGGACCCGGGGAGCGTGACAGGTGAGCCGGGGGGCAGCACAGGGGACCCGGGGAGCGTGACAGGTGGTATGCCAATGAGGGTGGAGTATGGTACAACCTCTGTAACTACCGTGTTTTGCCAGGGCGTCACAACCATTTGCTGAATTAAGTAAAGCAGGCTGCAAGATTGAACCAACATAAATTTATTATTACAATCAAAATGAAACAATCAATTAAAATTACACACAAATAACAAACTTTAGTTGCCCTCTTCATATCGGGTGGCATATCCTAGCCGGGTGGGAGACGACAGTTGGGATAAAAATGATTAATTTGAATAAATGGGATACTGTGGGGGGGGATACTGTGGGGGGGATACTGTGGGGGGAGGTCAAGGTGCAAGCTTGGTGGAGGCATCCTCTTTGGTGTACTTCGTAGGGGCTGTGGATGAATCCATGAAGTTGAATGATTGGGCTGGTTCATCCTACATATAGTATCAGTTTCATCAAGTTCTCCTCGTCCTGCCTTTCTTAGGACTTCGAACATTAGTCTCTCTGCTTGCTCCCTCTGTGTGGAATCCAGTTTGCTGAGTCTGTCTGACGCAAATGTCGCAAAGCTATCAACTAGTATGCTTTTTGGCTGGAATAGAAGTTTGTTCGCTAAAGAGTAAAAATCGGCGGATGTCACTGGGATGGCCTTCCTTTTGCAGAAATGTGTTTGCCGCATTTCACCAGAGGGTGCAGGTGCTTCATTATCCTCCACAATCGCCTCGGTAGACGTGGTGGGATTCTCGTCCAATTGGGGCCTCACTATATCTGTCTGAGGGTTCTGTGGGAACAGAAAAATAAATGTTAAGTAAAAGCCATACATTTTAATAGGTATTATATTTAATTTAAGTGTGACAAAATTGTATTGGAGTGTACTTATCTAAACTGGAAGGGATAACTTTTCAAAACTCCACAATAAATCATGGTAACAAGAAGTTACTATTTTGTATTCATCAATGGAATGTACATAAAAAGTTTTAATGCTATGTACCATGAAGCAAATAAGGTACTTACATCTACAACAGCGGAGGTGTTGTCATCGATTGGGATGTCTGTTTGCAGATCCTGGTTTGGTATGTATGAGCTTTCCATCCTTCTGATTGGCTCCTGGTCCCTCGTGAATTCTAGGAGATTATAGTACCACAAAGGTGAAACAAAGACCTGGTCGGTGCCGGCCCCAGACTTTTTGGATTTCTCCACCTTGTTAACTTCTTTCTTGTAAACAGTCCGCAATCCTTGTATTTTCTTTTTAACAAGCTTGGCATCCACCGCCTCGCCTCCACTGTGTTTTTTTAAAAAGTTCCACCAATTGGGCATAGGCCTCTTGTTTTTTTATTTTGTCCGAATATTCTGCTGATTTGATTTTCCACAGGCAGGGCAGTGATTTATACAACTCCAAAAGCTCGCGCACGATCTCTTCTTTGTTGTAATAAGACATCTGAAATAAAGAATGCAAAAATTATATGTAAACATAAGAGAAGTTACAATAAACCAATCACAATTTTTAGTAATGGTGTGGCAGAGACTAAAATGGCCGCCCCCTGTTCTATGTGTGGCAGAGACACAAAATGGCGTCTGTAGCTGAGAGACAAAAGAGCCAGTGATGCTAGGATAGGACACATTACAAACGGCACTATGGATGTACGCATATGAGACCCCCTGTAAAAGGCATTATGCACACAGATAAAAGCCAGCCACTTTAATTAACTCACATAATAAATAC
Source organism: Anomaloglossus baeobatrachus (assembly GCF_048569485.1). NCBI lineage: Eukaryota > Metazoa > Chordata > Amphibia > Anura > Aromobatidae > Anomaloglossus > Anomaloglossus baeobatrachus. The sequence continues at coordinate 183,761 of NW_027442605.1, forward strand.
TAACATGTTATAATAGCAAGAACATTAAACAAAATTGAGACCCCCCCAAATAAGGACCTACCTTTTCAAAGAGGTGTATAGCTGTCTATCAGTGAAGAATCCTGGTGGAATCGCAAATCGCAAATTCGATCTCACCGTAAACACTTGGGAACGCAAGAGGGATGAATCCGGGTGCAGATGCGGCTTCGATCCGAAAAAACCCCAACCAAGCGACTGGGTACAAAGGACGAATGAATCAGGGTGGAGTCGCAGGTTCTATTCTCAAAGCAAAGCTCAAAAGAAGTGACAAAGGGTGACACGATACAAAATTTAACCGCTAGAAACGCCCCCTGCCTGCCCAATCAGAACGCAGTATTGGCCACCAATCAGAGCGGAGGGGTATGTAAAAGGCGTCGCCCGCCCGGCCGCCCAATCAGAACGCAGTATCGGCCACCAATCAAAGTGGAGGGGGTATGGAAAAGGCGACGCAAATGCACGCCTACGTGGCTCACTGCGTTTCACTACGCCCCTTATGGGATCGGAATCGTTAACACAGTTGCTGTGTGACAGGGTCCCGACGATTTGCAAGATCGTTATACGGGACGCATGCTCGTTCCTAAAGTCGTTATGTGTGACACCTTACATGCGATTTCAACAACGACTCAGCAACGATCCAGGAAGTGTGACGTAGTAGCGATCTCGTTCACGATCTCGTTATGTGTGACTGGACCTTTAGAAAGAATCCTAGCAGAAGGAACACAATTAGGTATTATCACTAAGAAACAGAGTGATTATTTAAATCCATCCTGTCCGTCTACACCATTATTCCATGCACTACCTAAGATGCACAAAAATTCTTTTCCTCCTAATTTTAGACCCATAGTTTCTGGAATTGGGTACCTGACAGAGCGATTGTCCGAATGGTTATATTCTCGTTTGCAGGTGTTAGCTCAGATTTCACCCAGTCTCGTCCGGGACACAAAACACATTCTGAACGTTTTTTCTGAATTTTCATGGGAAAGTGAATATAGCTGGCTAACTTGTGATATTGCCAGTCTCTATACTTCTATACTCACAATTTAGCCATATTAGCACTGGAACAACAGTTGTCTAAATATAGTAACTACTCAGACGACCTACAAAAATATATTTTAGAGGTCACACATTTTTATTGAAAAACATTTTTTTTATTTTTATGGGCAGTTACTATGTTCAGACACAAGGATGTGCCATGGGTGTGAAATTTTCACCTTCCCTGGCAAACATTTCCTGTCGTCGTGGGAAGAAGAATATATTTTTTCCACTGAGAACCCCTTCTCACATGATATTGCAATATTTTTAAGGTAGATCGATGATGTCATTATTGTTATTCTTATTATTGTTTTAATCTCCCTCAGAAGTAGTGATGGGGAGACTTGTAGATAAAGAAAAAATAAAAAAATCCAGTTTGGGCCCGTAATTGATCTCGAATATCTGGCCGGACGCCAGTAAGTCTATGGGGGACCGGAATCTGGTGCTTTAAAATGGTGGTAGAAAGGATAGGGGGATTGGAGCAGGCACGTTATAATTATCGAATCTCTGCGTGGCTCTAACACTACTTACGGGGCCGCTCATTATCCTTCGTACATATTCACATCTTCCCCAGCCCACCAGCAGTCCTCTAGTCTCTGATTGGTTGCAGTCAAACACGTCCTTATCCTGTGTGATAGCGTGTCTGACTGCAACCAATCAGAGATGCTGTTTGTGTGTCTCTATTGTTGTAAAAATAAATAAAATAATTGGCATAAGGTCCCCCTGTATGATACCCAGCACAGATAAAGCATACGGCTACAGGCTGCAACCTGCAGCCTCTGGCCGTGTGCTTTTCCTGGCTGTGGACCAAAATAAGAGAAACACATGCGGCTTTTTAAATAAAAATATTTACATAAATAATTGTAAAAAAAGGAGTGCGGTCCCCTGCAATTTTGATACCGAGACATGATAAAGCCTGACAGCTGGGGGCTGATATTATCAGGCTGGGTAGACCCATGCTTTTTAAGCCCCCCAGCCTAAAAATAGCAGCCTGCAGCTGCCCAGGATTGTCACAACCATTAGAGGGGTAATCAGGATGAGCTGGGTAAAGTTCCAGGATTGTTGCATCTAATGGATGTGACATTCCTAGGTACCTGCAGGCTGCTATTTTTAGGTTAGGGGGCCCAATAAGCATGGGTCTCTCCAGCCTGAGAATACCAGTCACCAGCTGTCGGGCTTTATCATGGCTGGGTATCAAAGTTTGGGGGACCGCACAGCGTTTTTAAAATGAAATGTATATATTTGTTTTTTTTTTTTTCAAAAAAAGCTGTATGCGGTTCCTCTTATTTTGATAGACAGCCAAGATTAGCATGTGGCTGGGGGCTGCAGCCTGTAGCTGTATGCTTTATCTGTGCTGGTTATCATAATATGAAGGGACCATACATGATTTTTTTTTATTTATTTTTACACCAATATAAACCTGTAGACAGGGTCTGTGATTGCAAGCAGTCAGACACGCTGTCACACAGGCTGGTGGCGCATCTGACTGCAACCAATCACAGACACTAGGTCACCAGTACTCCCTTATAACTCCAGGCCTGGTGTTTGGGTACTTTTGAACCTGCACAGATCCAGACTTACAGTCCAGGTCTGCCCATCACTACTCAGAAACCTTAGCATGTTTGGATTCTAATGAATAGTCTCATGAGAAAGGAGCTGAATGAAGGGACTTCCCATGTGATATCTAGTGAAAGGACTTTTTCTTAGGCAATGAATTGAAGGACTTTTTCCTGTTTAATTGTTTTATCTATGAACATAGATGTGGAGTAATTACAATCTTTCAACCCTTTCTCCCACCTTTTTTCCTCTCCTTTTCCTTCTCTTTTATCTCCTCTTTCTTCTTTACTCTAGTTCTCTTTTTCTCTCTATTTTCTCCTTTGTTTCCTTCTTTTCTGAATCCTGACTGGCTAACAGCTATCTATTTTTATACTCTGCTGATCATGAGTGGGAGGATGCTATTTGAAACGAGGGTAACATTGTTGAAAATGTATATTTTTGGATACCTTCTTGGGGTGCGCTCATGGTGTTGACTGGCCTTATGTTTCCTAATGTAAGAGGAATTTCTCAATGTTCTTGTTTGTATAATTTTGAGTGGGTTGGGAGGGAATTTTCCAGAGAAATGCTGTCTACTGTTTGCTGTGGTTTGTCTGAATGACGAACGGGTAGAGAGGATATGATATATGCTTCAAAGAGTTATTCCCTGACTTGATAATGCACTACACCTGTTATGACAACCATAATTAATATCATAGCATGTAATTTTAGAGGGCTGGGGACTCCAGTAAGGGGGTGCTCTGTGTTTTCAAGGCTCCATCAATTTCAGGCAGGGATTATATGTCACTCTGAAACACATATGATGGGAGATCGAACCAGATTTTTTTAAAAAAAGCCTTGGTGAGCATGGAGTATCAATCAGTCTTTACCACTAATGTAACTAGAGTTTGATGGGCCCCGGTGCATAGTTCGGACCTGGGGTTCCCTCCACGTACACCGACACTTGGGGTACGGGATAATGACACTGACACTCGGGTACAGGATAATGACGCTGACACTTGGCTCTAACCTTCAGCACCCAGGTTTCCCATGCTCTGAAATCCCTCTATCAGCACCCAGCTTGCCTATGTTCTGATATCCATCTTGTCCTCGGCACCCAGCTTCCCCATGCTCTGCTATACATCTTTCTCTCAGCACACAGCTTTCCTATATCAGAGCAGGGGAAAGCTGGGTGCTGAGAGAAGATGTATAGCAGAGTATGGGAAAGCTGGGTGCTGAGGTAAAGAGCCTTTTTCCCTCAGCACAAAACGTTCCCATGCCATGCTTATATCTTTGTCCCCCCTCATATATAGTTCTCCAAAGACTATAATGGCCCCCAGATAGCCTTCCATATAGTATAGCGGGTCCCATATAACCCTTCATATATTGGAATGCGCCTCCATAGTCCTCCATGTAATAATGCACTTTCCATAGTTCTCCATGTATTATAATTTACCCCATAATACTCCATATATTATACTGCACTACATAGTCCTCCATGTTTTATAATGCACACCCATAGTCCATGCATAAGGTAGCCTCCATTGTCCTCCATATAATATAATGTAGCCCCCATAATCCTATATGTATTATAATGCAGCCCCATAAACCTTCATATTGTATTATGCAGCCCCATACTCTTCCATGTATAATGCAAGCCTATATTCCATTTATAAGGTGTCCTTCTGTGATACCAATGTGATATGACTGAAGTATGAATTTGATTAGATAGGGATCATAATCAAAAGATAGGAGTGATCCCAGATATTATTTGACCTATCAATAATTCAGTATCAAAGAGATGTCCTTTGGAAGGCCAATATGATGACCAAAGAATACATGTTTTGAAGCAGTTTTTAGATAATAAGGAAGTAACATTTACAGTTCCACTTGCCGGAAACTTGTGGTTAGCTTAAAGACAGGTTTAAGGAAGCTTGCATATGAAATTTACGGCTCATTGCAATATTTCACTAACACTATGGTCAAACTGTGGTCGGCCAGTTGTCAACTGGCAGGATGTGCAGGAAATGTGCAGGAAGCTGCCGGTGCCCACAGCATTTTGTGGTCAAGTTACATGAACATGACTCAGCTGTCACATGCTGGTGACCATTTAAACACAACCTACAATGTTTTCCTATAAAAATACACCGGACTCGCTTAATGTAGGGAAACCTTCCAGGACATTGAAGTGTACGTACGCACTGTTCCTGTGATGCAAGATGCCATGTTGATTCCTTATCATTAACTCGAGTTCCCTCCGATGTGAAAGGATTGCTACAACATAACGGTAATGTTGATGCATATTTCTGTTATTGTATAAGTTTCTATGACTATAGTTCTTATGCCTATGTACCATTGACTATATATATTCATGTGCTATTAAAATAAATAGTATCTTGCTATAAAGAATATTAGTATTCGTGCCTGATTAGGATATCAGTGAGCGCTTCGTAAGTACGGGCTTTCAGCCCCCTTTTTTGTAGAATTTAGCAAGACATAAATTGGCGTAGTCGGCAGGATTACTTCTATAAGAAGTAATTAACGAATATTTGTAATTTAGAAATTAAAAACATATATTTGGCAAATTTCCAGATATTTTTTCAATCTTTTTGCATAGTGTAAAAATGTTCAGAAAACGTAAGGATAATGTTAAGGAGGTTGTTGTGGAGATCCCATGCTGGACTGAGGCTCCCTACAATCTTATAGCACATGAATTGGTCAATTGTGGATTGGCAGAACAATGGCAGAATAAGCTTAAGGGTTGTGTACCTACTGATGTTGTGAATGTACTCAGTGGTGCCCCTGTGCAAACAGGTGATGTAGTGTCTTGTGGATTGGCAGAACAATGGCAGGACAAGCTTAAGGGTAGTGAAGCTACTGATGTTGTGAATGTATTCGGTAGTGTCCCTGTGAAAGCAGGTGATGTAGTGTCTTGTAGATTGGCAGAACAATGGCAGGACAAGCTTAAGGGTAGTGAAGCTACTGATGTTGTGAATGTATTCGGTAGTGCCCCTGTGAAAGCAGGTGATGTAGTGTCTTTAGCAAGGCACAAACAATGGCAGGATAAGCTTAAGGGTAGTGAAGCTACTGATGTTGTGAATGTATTCGGTAGTGTCCCTGTGAAAGCAGGTGATGTAGTGTCTTTAGCACGGCGCAAACAATGGCAGGATAAGCTTAAGGGTAGTGAAGCTACTGATGTTGTGAATGTATTCGGTAGTGTCCCTGTGAAAGCAGGTGATGTAGTGTCTTTAGGACGGCGCATCTGGATTTTGGCAAGTGCATATAGTGTAATGCATGAGCATAATCAAAAGATGCAGAAGAAAAGTTCCCAGATGGAACAAAAGATGATAGAATTAGGTGGCCTGAAAACAGTTCTGGAATGTAATACCAGACTGTTTAAGGATAAATTGGAACATTATCAGAATGTGGCACAAAAAGCTGCCATAAAAATTGTTCAAAATAAGTACAAGAAAAGAAGAGGAAAGGTAAATAAAATCCAAATTGCTCAAAATAAGTACAAGAAAAGAAGAGGAAAAGTAAATAAAACCAAAGTACATAAAAGTATCGTCTCAGCTTCTATAAACTGGGATCCCGATACTTGGGATGGGGATGTGGGGGATTCATCTTCATCATCTGATGAGGAGGATTACCATAAAGGGAAGATTCAGGCTAATCCCGTAAGGAGGCGCCTAGAGAGGACAGAGAATGAGATCCGGGAACATGTCCGGGATGGTCAGGGGAATCTGCAATATGACGAAGATGGTAATGCCATCACAAATGAGAGAACAATTCCTCATGTAAAAAATCGAGTAACCATTGAAGATTACTCTCAAGGAGAAGTTGATAGCATTTTAACACAGTTTAGACAAAAACCAGGAGAAGGAGAAATTCCCTGGTTGGTCAGGGTGCACGATCTCGGAGGAGGTGGAGTGCACTTTGACGCCGGAGACGTGGCAAAATTTGTCACCATGTCTCGTGACCCAGTAATTCAGAGATCAATAAAAAATTATTTTGTTGATCATAATGAGCATGGTACTCAAAACTTAATCATGATCTTAGCCCATGCTTTTCTGGACAAATATCCATCAGAAGCAGACTTTCCTATCAATGATAAACCTTGGTATACCTTAAAAGATGGTATGGAAAGGCTGAAGGAAGAAGCAATGAGGAATGTTCTTCCTCTTTTGGGAATGGATGATGATTATCTCCAGTACCCATTGAAAGACAGCATAAGAAATAGGCTGGTTAAACATGCTCCTCCAGCATACAAAACAGTTATTTTAACCTTAACTGTAGCGCTGACTGGAGAATCAATCGGTGTAGTTCTAGGGAGGATGAGGGAGTTACAGGATATGGGACAGTGGGATAAACCGTCCCCTGGAGGCCAGGTTGGTAACAGTAAGCCAAACAATCCTGATTGTAAAGAGAAATCAGTAGGGGAGGCCCCACGGGTGTCTCGCAAAGACATGTTCCAGGCTTTGCTTAAAGCCGGGATCAATAAGGAAAGGATTGATGGAAAGGAGACAGGAGAATTATGGAAGTTGTACAAACAGAAAGTTCTATCCACAAAGAAAGTGACCACTACAAATGTGGAAGGGGGTTCAAAAACCCCCAAGGTAAAGAAATCAGAGGGAAAAGGGGAAAAAACCCCAAAGAATGTGTCTTGGGAAGATTTTCAGTCAGTTTATCCATGGGAAGAACTGGCTGCAGCCATGGCCACAAAGGTCACGGAAGGAAGGGCTAATACACAGACTGAAGTCTGTGTAAATGAAAGTTCAGAAGGAAGTGATTTACCATAGGTAGCCAAACAAGCCCCCCTATTGATAAAAAGGGACGAACGTCCCTACGTCAATCTTAGCATACATTGGAAAGGGGGAAATGTTCAAAGAGTCCCAGCTTTGATTGACACGGGGGCGGAGGCTACTTTAATTCATGGAAACCCAGAAAAAATAAAAGGACCTCGAGTAAAAATTGCTGGACTAGGTGGTCAAGTGATCACCGGGGTTCAGACACAGGTAGCTTTGAAGATAGGTAATTTACCTATCAAGCAGTATACGGTGCTGGTAGTTCCTATACCAGAATATATTTTGGGAATTGATGTCCTAAAATGGATTACTCTTAATCTAACCAAAGGAAAATTCTCCTTTGGGGTTATGTCTTGTCATAAGGAAATGCAGATTTCACATTATATCGATGATATAATGATACAAGGACAAGATGAGCAAAGTGTGAAAGATCAATTGACAAAACTGGTTGCTCATATGTGGAGTAAAGGATGGGAAATCAGTGATGCCAAGGTTCAAGGACCGTCTCAGGTGGTAACATGTCTAGGGATTCAGTGGAACAAGGGGCACAGAGAGATCTTGCCCAATGCCAGACAGAAAATTATTAATTTTCCGGTCCCTAAATCCAAACAGGAGACTCAGTCTTATATTGGATTGTTTGATTTTTGGAGACAACATATCCCTCATTTGGGACAAATGTTGGCTCATTTGTACAAAGTAACGAGGAAAAAATATGAGTTCCACTGGGGAGAGGAACAGCAAAATGCGTTTGAGATGGTCAGGGAAGTGTGGCAAGACATTGAAGGGATTATTCAATCTACCAAGACCACTGTATTTCATGTCGATGCTCATGTCCCTACTAACTCACTTGAACGTTTGTTTAATTCAGAAGCAGATAAAGCAGCAGCCATCAGACAAGTCAGTCCAACAGTTGACAAGGCAAGGTACAGCTGTTTGGGCACCCCAGAAAGAGCGACACCTTATTCAGCAGGTTTAGACCTCAGTACATTGGAAACTGTCGTGGTACCCCCAGGTAAGGTAAAACCAATTTCAACAGGATTGGGTTGCCATACACCAAAGGATCATTATGGTCAAATAGCCACATGTTCTAGTTTAGCGTTAAAAGGAGCCATAGTAGTGGGAGGGGTAATAGAGGCAGATTATCAGGGAGAAATCAAGGTACTGATGCTAAATTTTGGAAATGAACCTTTTATATTGATGAAACACCAGAAGGTGGCTCAGATGTTGATAATTCCAATAAACTTGTCTGAAATAAGAGAAGGAACTGCCCCGGCAGAATTAACAATACGGGGTACTAAAGGTTTTGGATCCTCTAATATTACAAATGTAGGAGCAAAAATATGGATTCAAAACCTCCAAGGACCGCCCTCAGAGGCAGAGGTAATAGCGGTCGGAAAAGATCGTACTCTCCTGATAATGAGACCAAAAGTAGAGAAGTGGGAATATGTCTCACAAGAAAAATGTTATTTCCGAGAATAATAGTGTATCTTTATTTGCAGATGGTGTTGTAAATAAGCGGAATCCATGGTATCGGTTACTGGGAAGAGCTCGATAGTGATGAGATGGAGAAATTCCTGTGTTTGATGTTTGCCTCTCTGGTCGTTGGGTGGACAAGTCTACATCAGGAGGAACCTGTGGCGAATGAATTTCTGATGCACCATCACATTTTCAACACACAGATTGCTGGATCTGTACACATTCTTCGGTTACAGCCACCAGTATCCCTTATCTGGATGTCCCGGTATCGATGGAGGAAATCTTAAAGTAGAAAAGTTGTTCTGATCATCTTGCTGATAAAGACACTCGAAGTGTTCGTCTATAGAATACTACAGTACCCATTTCCATAGTGGGATGGATCAATCTTCCATGGTGGCAAGGCAATTTGAATGCAACAGTCACCAATTTGCAATATCTGGCTTTTAAGGGAGGAATTTGGGTACCAAGAAATAAGACTGGACTGACTAACCTGGAATTCATCCCTATAGAGAATATAAAAATAAGTTTTGGGACAGCTATAAATACTGTAGATGCTTTTAAACCCAGCTTAGTGGAAAGGACAATTCATGATATGTTATGGCCTTATGCCAATATGTTCATAAATGCGTCTAGTGAAACTTGTAGTAACATATCGGGAAATGTAATGTGTAATGATTCCTTTGAATATCGAGCAAATGCCAAAACACATGATATTCAAGGGAGCTTTTCAGATAATATTTCTTTTAGTTTTAATATACTGTACGAAAGTAGTGAAAGTGATTATATTTGTGATTCAACGTTTATCTAAACAAACCAAGAAAACAAAATTTGTGGCAAACAATATTTCTTGGTCATGGTATGGTATATTCCGAGTGATCTTCTTCTAGTGGAATACTGATGATGGAAAATAATCCCTGGGATCAAGGACCGATTGTGATACCAATGTGATATGACTGAAGTATGAATTTGATTAGATAGGGATCATAATCAAAAGATAGGAGTGATCCCAGATATTATTTGACCTACCAATAATTCAGTATCAAAGAGATGTCCTTTGGAAGGCCAATATGATGACCAAAGAATACATGTTTTGAAGCAGTTTTTAGATAATAAGGAAGTAACATTTACAGTTCCACTTGCCGGAAACTTGTGGTTAGCTTAAAGACAGGTTTAAGGAAGCTTGCATATGAAATTTACGGCTCATTGCAATATTTCACTAACACTATGGTCAAACTGTGGTCGGCCAGTTGTCAACTGGCAGGATGTGCAGGAAATGTGCAGGAAGCTGCCGGTGCCCACAGCATTTTGTGGTCAAGTTACATGAACATGACTCAGCTGTCACATGCTGGTGACCATTTAAACACAACCTACAATGTTTTCCTATAAAAATACACCGGACTCGCTTAATGTAGGGAAACCTTCCAGGACATTGAAGTGTACGTACGCACTGTTCCTGTGATGCAAGATGCCATGTTGATTCCTTATCATTAACTCGAGTTCCCTCCGATGTGAAAGGATTGCTACAACATAACGGTAATGTTGATGCATATTTCTGTTATTGTATAAGTTTCTATGACTATAGTTCTTATGCCTATGTACCATTGACTATATATATTCATGTGCTATAAAAATAAATAGTATCTTGCTATAAAGAAAATTAGTATTCGTGCCTGATTAGGATGTCAGTGAGCGCTTCGTAAGTACGGGCTTTCAGCCCCCTTTTTAGTAGAATTTAGCAAGACACCTTCATATTGTATTATGCAGCCTACTACTTCTCCATGTATAATGCACCCCTATAGTCCTTGTTTAAGGTGTCCTTCATGTTGTATAATGCACCCCCATAGATCTCCATGTATAAAGCAGCCCCATAGAACTCCATGTATAATACAGCCCACCAGGCCTCCATGTACAATGCAGCACCCCCAGAGCTCCATGTATAATGCAGCCAGCCCACCAGGCCTCCATGTATAATGCAGCCAGTCCACCAGGTTTCCATGTATAATGCAGCACCCCCAGGCCTCCATGTATAATGCAGCACCCCCAGGCCTCCATGTATAATGCAGCAAGCCCACCAGGCCTCCCTGTATAATGCAGTACACCCAGGCCTCTATTTATAAGGCAGCCCCCCCAGGTCTCTGGCCACTCACTGATTTATATGAAAAAAAAAAAAAAAAAAACAAGTACTCACCTCTCTCCTCGTTCCCCTGCTGCTTCGGTCCTGCACTCTGCATGCCTCAGCACAGCAGTTGCACAGGAGTGATGTCACCACCCAGGCAAGGGAAGAATGATGGAGCGGCGCAGGTTGCTTAATGCTTTATCATTGCAGTGTGCGATGACAGGGGAGGGGGCCCGCTGCTGCCACTGGTGCCGGTGTCATATAGCGGTGCGTGGTATGCGACAGAACAGCGCAGCTCCTCTCTCACAAGAAAGAGCTGGCTGCTGATCTGCAGGGCAGCCTCGGGTCCGTAACCTGCCAGGTCTGGTCGCAATGGCGACCTCTGCGACCGCCGTAATTACGCCCCGGATATACTATATTTCTTACTAACGCCCTTTTGTCTGTTGGGTCCACACCTCCTAATTCATATGGTTTGGACTCCAGCCTTTAGTAGCACGGTAGTACTTATTTGGTTGTCTTTTTTTCCATTATCTGACAGATCTCGACACGGACTCTGTCTTCTACCAGCGGCTACTTCCATTTAATTTTTTGCAATATAATAAAAAGTATAATTACTTTTCACAGCGCTTGGTGGAATTTATTTATTTATTTATTTAGTGTTTGAAAATAACTGGTAACCACACATAATATTGATACTTTGGGCACAATTTGGCCATTTTCACATAGGGGTGTACTCACTTTTGTTGCCAGTGGTTTAGACATTATTGGCTGTGTGTTGACTTAGAGTGCACATTAAATTTACACTGTTATACAAGCTGTACACAGACTACTTTACATTATATCAAAGTGTCCTATCTTCAGTGTTATCCCATTAAAAGATATAACACAATATTTGCAAAACTGTGAGGGGTGTACTCACTTTTGTCACATAAAGTATTATAGCCAGGAGGACTGACTGCAGGAGAAAAGCCAAAAGGGACCTCAGTGCTCTGCCCCCTGATTTGACCCCAATGGTCTGATTGCTATGGCATCTCCTTGCTATATGTACCAATGTTCTGTGATGGAAATACGGCAGAACGTTGATAGGAACACTGAGAATAAAACACTTAGATTTGTTCTGAACATAAAACCACAATTTTCAGCCCATTACAGACACTACCAGGCCTTCTTTATACACGTACAATTGACAACACAAGTAATTTTACCCCAGATATCAATACAGCTCTTCTAAGTAAATGTGCATAATATATGAAGAGATACAGGAGCGTCTGCCCACACATTATCTGAGCAGCTCCATGTAATATACAGTGTTATATGAAATCTGAAATCTATGGTAAAATGTACTATAGTGCAATTACTGCATACTGTCCCTTTAAATCTGCAGATGCCTCTGTCACCATGGTAACTGCATTGATAAGCAGCCAATAGCACTGCTCACTTTGAATGAGAGAAAAAAAAAAAATTGTTTATCCTCAGTTTGTTACACCTCATCAGAGAGTGAAGACAGACACCAGCGATCAGCGAGCGATATCAGGTATAAGACATAATATAAGATACCGGGCGGCGACACATCAATCACCCGCACTCACACAAGATACCGGGCGGCGATACATCCATTACTAGCACTCACACCAGATACCGGGCGGCGATACATCCATCACCCGCACTCACTCCAGGGGGATCGGCCATCACTTGTCCCATCAGGCAGCCCCTTTAGTGAAATTGATCTCATATGTAACAGGAAATATCTTTCCATCTCCCAATCTCGCCCGTCCACAACAGCCCCTGAATATAGAGACAATGTTCTTCAGTGTTTTCAGGAACTGTCACCCAAGTCATACAAATATGGATCAGGTCCCTACAACCTCTGCTCCTTTTTTATAGGATTTTGATACATTTCAGCAAAACGAAGATGTCATCAGATGCCATTAATTGGACTGGATCTTGTGCCAGCGTTGGACCAGGTAGTATCATCAGTCTGTGAGGGTCGACTGTTTCCTAGATTTAGGATTTCCACTACTACCGGAGGGGGTCATTTTGACCCTTTTGCTATTTCTTTTTCCTATAATTTCAAAAATTTTAACAAATGAGTTCTGAGTTTTGTGACTTTTATTTATTCATGGTAGTGTATATTTTAGGACACAAAAATGAATTGTAACTTTTTCAGGGGCCCGGATTTTACAATTCATACCAATAAGTACTGAAGGGGTCAATTTGACCCCATACATAAAAGTAGTAGTAGGCAAGTCACCTAATATTACAGAGTACAGAAAATCACAGTGATTCTCCCTAGTTGTAGAGTGTAATTGTATCTTTGCATATCAGGGATGATTCAGCATTTTGCTTTGTCTAAACATGTTTGATCCATGTCTCTTGTAGCGATTTCGGTCTGCACTTCAGTAGCAAAGATTACAGTTCAAGCTACAACTCTGAATGTTTGTACAGTGTTGTTTTATTACTTCTGCGATCTTACAAGTCCCTTTTTGCGACGTACAGTGCTGGCCAAAAGTATTGGCACCCCTGCAATTCTGTCAGATAATACTCAGTTTATTCTTGAAAATGATTGCAATCACAAATTCTTTGGTATTATTATCTTCATTTAATTTGTCTTCAATGAAAAAAAATAAAAAAAAAATTGTCATAAAGCCAAATTGGATATAATTCCACACCAAACATAAAAAAGGGGGTGCACAAAAGTATTGGCACTGTTTGAAAAATCATGTGATGCTTCTCTAATTTGTGTAATTAACAGCCCCTGTAACTTACCTGTGGCACCTAACAGGTGCTGGCAATAATTAAATCACACTTGCAGCCAGTTGACATGGATTAAAGTTGACTCAACCTCTGTCCTGTGTCCTTGTGTGTACCACATTGAGCATGGAGAAAAGAAAGAAGACCAAAGAACTGTCTGAGGACTTGAGAATCCAAATTGTGAGGAAGCATGAGCAATCTCAAGGCTACAAGTCCATCTCCAAAGACCTGAAAGTTCCTGTGTCTATGGTGCGCAGTGTCAGCAAGAAGTGTAAGGGTATGTGCGCACGTTGCTTTTTACCTGCTTTTTACCTGCTTTTTTGCTGCTTTTTCTTCTGCGCTGTTTAATGCCAAAATGGATGTGTTCTTCTATTCAAGCAAAGTCTATGGGAATTTGGGTTTCTTGTTCACACTATGTTGTTCAAAATGCTGCCTTTTTGTGGCAGAACTTTGGTCAAAAACTCAGCTTTTCAAAGAAGCAACATGTCAATTTTTTTTGCCATTTGGGTTTTGCACTGCAAAGCTGAGTTTTTGACCAAAGTTCTGCCTCAAAAAGGCAGCATTTTGAACAACATAGTGTGAACAAGAAACCCAAATTCCCATAGACTTTGCTTGAATAGAAGAACACATCCATTTTGGCATTAAACAGCGCAGAAGAAAAAGCAGCAAAAAAGCAGGTAAAAAGCAGGTAAAAAGCAACGTGCGCACATACCCTTTAGCCCATGGCACTGTGGCTAACCTCCCTAGATGTGGAAGGAAAAGAAAAATTGACGAGAGATTTCAACGCAAGATTGTGCGGATGGTGGATAAAGAACCTCGACTAACATCCAAACAAGTTCAAGCTGCCCTGCAGTCGAAGGGTACAGCAGTGGCAACCCGTACTATCCATCAGCGTCTGAATGAAAAGGGACTGTATGGTAGGATACCCAGGAAGACCTCACTTCTTACCCCGAGACATAAAAAAGCCACGCTGGAGTTTGCCAAAACTTACTTGAGAAAGCCTAAAACGTTTTGGAAGAATGTTCCCTGGTCAGATGAGACAAAAGTAAAGCTTTTTGGGAAAAGCCATCAACATAGAGTTTACAGGGAAAAAAAAGAGGCATTCAAAGAAAAAAACACGGTCCCTACAGTTAAACATGACGGAGGTTCCCTGATGTTTTGGGGTTGCTTTGCTGCCTCTGGCACTGGACTGCTTGACCGTGTGCATGGCATTATGAAGTCTGAAGACTACCAACAAATTTTGCAGCATAATGTAGGGCCCAGTGTGAGAAAGCTGGGTCTCCCTCAGAGGTCATGGGTCTTCCAGCAGGACAATGACCCAAAACACACTTCAAAAAGCACTAGAAAATGGTTTGATAGAAAGCACTGGAGACTACTAAAGTGGCCAGCAATGAGTCCAGACATGAATCCCATAGAACACCTGTGGAGAGATCTCAGAATGGCAGTTTGGAGAAGACACCCTTCAAATCTCAGGGACCTGGAGCAGTTTGCCAAAGCAGAATGGTCTAAAATTCCAGCAGAACATTGTAAGAAACTCACTGATGGTTACCGTAAGCGGTTGTTCGCAGTTATTTTGGTTAAAGGTTGTGCAACCAAGTATTAGGCTAAGGGTGCCAATACTTTTGTCTGGCCCATTTTTGGAGTTTTGTGTGAAATGATCAATTATTTGATTTTTGTTTCATTCTCTTTTGTGTTTTTTCATTGCAAGCAAAAAAAATGAAGATAATAATACCAAAGCATTTGTGATTGAAATCATTTTCAAGAAGAAACTGAGTATTCTCTGACAGAATTGCAGGGGTGCCAATACTTTTGGCCAGCACTGTATATTTGAAGCATGAGTAAGCAGAGGGGTCTGACAAGTGATGAAATTTTATCTGAAAATGAGTCAGAAGAAGAAAATCAGGAACAAATAGAGTCTGATGGAAGAATATTTTCCTCATGATATTTCCGAAGAATCAGATATAATGGACGATACCGAAGATTCTGGAGAGGATGATGGACATACTTGATCTGAACACTGTTCCTACTAAGTTAAAATAAATGTTCTTTAATTTGTTGGCAACAAAAAAGTTATTTTTACTCCAGAGTCAGTACTTTTGAATGGGGGTCAAAATGACCCCTAATGTTAGTTATAGGTATTATGAAACATGTGGTAGTTTTAGTGTTAAAGGGGTTATCCATTCATTGTTAGACTTTGGACCTTTGAATTTGTCATCAGAAATCACCTATTATTTAAATCAGGTTTTTGTGCTTAACCTATTTTTTAATAACATTTGTCATTGTGGTTTTTTTTTTTATCCATATCACAATCTTTAATGGAAACAGCACTTAAAAATCTTGCAGTTCTCACTGTGGCTTTTTTTTTTTTTTTTTTTAAGGGGGGGCTTTAGTCTCTAATCAGAGCCTAATATCTGGTTGTTTCCTTTAGTTTACATTACACCGGAGGAAAAACTAAGAAGATTGTCCTATTGTATGATGCTGCTACCATCACCAATCTTCAAGAAGGAGGTCAGTGAGAAAACTAAGGGCAACATTGATGTTTCTTTTATAATAAGGTGGTTGTGTATTCAGATGTTCCTATTAATCCTTGTAACGTAATCTCTTGTCTTCCTAGCGCCTGATGCCGACAAGCCCCGAGGCCCAGAAAATGCATAGAGTTCGGCGAGAAAAACAGCCTAAGCCATCCAGAATAATCGATGTCAGAGAAAAAAGGAAGAGGAGAGAAGAATATGAAAAAAAAAAATTTGGAGAGAAATATGCAGCTACCTGGATGAAGAAGAAGAAGAAGATCACATGCCAAAAAAGTCGGTAAAGAAGATAAAACTGGACATCAAGATCCCTGCACAGAGGACACAACAAAGAAGGATCCAGCAGGAAAACAACCGCCAATACGTCAACTGGTTCTTGAGAGGAAGGAGGAACATCATATGGACCATCCTGCTGGGGCCTGAACACTGAAACATCAAACATGGCGGTGGTAAGTATAAAAATAAGAACAATAATATGAGTGTTAATAAGAAAGTAGTAAAAATATGAAGAAAATAACATAGTAATAGGTAGAACTGCAGTTTGATCCAGGGTTCTAGGACTGATCGCCTTTTGCCGGGGTCGAGAAGGAATTTTTCACCTGTGACACAAATTGGCTGAATGTGTCACAGGGGTTTTTGCCTTCTTCTGGATCAACATTGTAGATTAGTGTAGTACAAATAGTTATAGACTGGTTAGAATTATGCTGTAATAAGATAGCAGGATAATAATAGTAATAAAATCGTTATATCTATTAAAATAAAACATTAACTTAGAAAAAAAAAAAGTTAGAATAATACTGTAATAAGAGAGCAGGATAAGAATAGTATAACACCTAAAATATATAAACACTATAGTACTAGTTTAATTAGCAATGCAATATTAATTACTTAGCTAGAAATAACATCATTAGCTTTGATCCAGGGTTCTAGGACTGATCGCCTTTTCCCGGGGTCGAGAAGGAATTTTTCCCCTGTGACACAAATTGGCTGAATGTGTCACAGGGATTTTTGCCTTCTTCTGGATCAACATTGTAGATTAGTGTAGTACAAATAGTTATAGAATAGTTAGAATTATGCTATAATAAGATAGCAGGATAATAATAGTAAAAAAAAAGTTATATCTATTAAAATAAAACACTAACTTAAAAAAAATATATAAAAGTTAGAATAATACTGTAATGAGAGAGCAGGATAAGAATAGTATAACACCTAAAATATATAAACACTATAGTACTAGTTTAATTAGCAATTCAATATTAATTACTTAGATAGAAATAGCATCATTAGCTTTGATCCAGGGTTCTAGGACTGATCGCCTTTTCCCGGGGTCGAGAAGGAATTTTCCCCCTGTGACACAAATTGGCTAAATGGGTCACAGGGGTTTTGCCTTCTTCTGGATCAAAAAGCATTAGGCATAATTTATTAGGATCTTTTTAATATAATTTGAACAAAGGTAAGAAAAATAATAAAAAAAATAAAGAAAATTATAATAACAGATGGACATTTAAAAAAGTAATAGTGTAGTAATAGTAAAAATGGTAGTAATAATATCAGATGTGACTTAGTCCCAGTTAGTTAGTAGTTTATGATAAGTTAGTGTAGGGACCCATCTGAAGAGGTCGCCTTGACGTTGGCAGATGGGCTCACACAATTTGATCATATTGTGTGCTAAGAACCTCACATGCATTTTTAGAGAAAATATAGTATCTATATAGAGCTCCTGGCAGCTTAATCCCTCAGATGTGCAGAGAAACAAATATACAGCTCACCCCAAGACGTCCGCACTCTTGGCGTTGTTGAAGCACGAGATCCCACTGCTGTTCAGCGTCTGAGGCACAGGTGAACAAAGGAATGATCCAGCTTCACGTTTTGCATAAAAACACAGCTTTAATGAAGAACGTTTTTAAAATACAAAGAATATTTTTCTTGTAATAAAGATAAGCCACCAAAGTATACCAAAAAAAATATTCTTTGTATTTTAAAGAAGTTCTTTATTAAAGCTGTCTTTTTATGCAAAACGTGACACTGGATCATTCCTTTGTTCACCTTAACCCCTCATATGCCTAACGGGTACTTCTCACATAGTGAGATCGCTAGCGAGATCGCTGCTGAGTCACAGGTTTTGTGACGTACCAGTTACCTCATCAGCGATCTCGCTGTGTGTGACACTAAGCAGCGACCTGGCCCCTGCTGTGAAATCGCTGATTGTTACACAGTGTTCTGGTTCATTTTTTGCTCGTTGGTCTCCCGCTGTGCAGCACACATTGGCGTATTTGACGGCGGGAGACCAACAAGCACTGACTCTCTGTAAGCAGCGTACGCTGGTAACCAGGGTAAATATCGGGTAACTAAGCAAAGCGCTTTGCTTTGTTACCCGATATTTACCCTGGTTACAAGTGTACACGCTTACAGGCTGCCAGCGCTGGCTCCCTGCACACGTAGCCAGGGTACACATCGGGTTACTAAGCAAAGCGCTTTGCTTAGTTACCCAATATTTACCCTGGTTACTAGCATACACCGCTAAACGCTGGCTCCCTGCACATGTAACCAGGTTAAATATCGGGTAACTAAGCAAAGTGCTTTGCTTAGTAACCCATTGTGTACTTTGGCTATGTGTGCAGGGAGCCAGCGCTAAGCGGTGTACGCTGGTAACCAGGGTAAATATCGGGTAACCAAGCAGCGCACTTTGCTTAGTTACCCGATATTTACCATGGTTACCAACGACTCTGCGCTTGGTAACCAAGGTACACATTGGGTTACTAAGCAAAGCGCTTTGCTCGGTTACCCAATATTTACCCTGGTTACCAGCGTACACCACTTAGTGCTGGCTCCCTGTACACGTAACCAGGGTAAATATCAAGAAACTAAGCAAAGCGCTTTGCTTAGTAACCCAATGTGTACCTTGGTTACCAAGCGCAGAGTCGTCGTTAGTGGCTGGTCGCTGGTGAGATCTGCCTGACTGACAGCTCACCAGCAACCATGTAGCGGCGCACCAGCGATCCTGACCGGGTCAAATCATGGTTGGAGTCGCTAGCACGTCATTTAGTGAGACGGTACCCTAAGTCCGCATCTAGGTGGTTACTCAGGAGAGGGCGATCTCTACACTCAATGGCTTCCCAGCGATGAGATTGCAGGTGCTAATGGCTAAGGTCCCCCATGTCTACCAACTTACTCCTCCTATTTGACCCTGACAGAGACATAATTGGATACCTGTCAGAGTTCTGCCCACTGCTCTGCTGCTGTTAGTTGAACCGCTGCTGCCTACCAGCTCTGACACTGCTGCTACATACAATGTCATGGAGCCCAGCACCTTACACTGTGAGTCGGCCGACATCATGCACAGCGGCTGGCACAAGTAGTTTATAACCAATCTCAGAAATGACAGATCAGGGAATTAATTTATACACCTTGAGCTTGTAAACTAACTTGATAAAGATTATTACATCGCCTCCTTTGTTTTGGTGATAATTGTCTTCTGTCATATCTACTCTAATAAAATACTAAGTTCATTTGTTTTAGCGTCTAATACAAATTAACCTCTGTACCTCCGTCATTTCCGGGTTCAGTGGAGCTCCAATCAGTTCTGTCACCTGACATGCGGTGGAGTGCGCACCCTCCAAAGGTCATGGCAACGTGATGAGTTTACATAATCACGCTGCCAGCATCTCTGCAGAGTGCCACTGAGGAGGAGAGGTCGCTGGAGCCAGGAGCAGGTAAGCACTCCTTGTGCTAAACATACTGAGAGCTGTGGTTTGGGAACTGTATGGAAAAAGGGGCAGCTTGAGTGGGGTTTGTATGGATAAGGAGCTGCATGTGATGGGATCTGCATGGGAAAGAGGGCAGTATGGGGGGATCTGTATAGAAAAGTGGCTGCATAGGGTGGGATTTGCATGGAAGAAGGGCAGTATTATTATTATTATTTATTATTATTTATTATTATAGCGCCATTTATTCCATGGCGCTTTACAAGTGAAAGAGGGTATACGTACAACAATCATTAACAGTACAAGACAGACTGGTATAGGAGGAGAGAGGACCCTGCCCGCAGTATAAAGGGATCTGTGTGGCAAAGGGGTAGCCTGCAAGTGGGATATGTATGGCTAAGGGGAAAGCCTGTGGGGTTGTATCTGTATAGAACAGTGTGCAGCCTGTGGGATAGGATCTATGTGAACAAGGGGGCAGCCTGCAAGGTGGAATTTATATGGAAAAAGGGTCAGCTTTTAGGTAAATCTGTATGGAAAAAGAGGGCTGCATGGGGTGGAATGTGCATGGAAAAGGGGGCAGCCTGTGGGATGGGATGAATATGTAAAGGCAGCAGCATTGGCTGGGATGAGTATAGAAAAAGGAGCAGCCTGGTGGGTGGGATCTGTATAGCAAAGCGGGCAGTCTGCGAGGTGAGATCTGTATTGCAAAAGGGGCACCCTGCAGGATGGGATCTGTATAGAAATGGGGGCAGACTGAGGGATGGGATCTGTATTAATAAGGAGGCAGCTTGAAAGGTTGGATTTGTATGGAAAAAAGGGGCAACCTGGGAGTAAATCTGTATGGAAAAGGGGGCTGCATGGGGTGGGATCAACATGGGGAAGCCTGTGCGCTGGGATGAGTATGGAAAGGGGCAGCATTGGGTGGAATGATTATGGAAAAGGGGGCAGCCTGCAGGGTGGGATCTGTATGGCAAAGGAGGCTGTCACGCTTCCCGGTCCCCGGGCCCCGCTCTCCGGTCCCCGTGCCATGCACTCCGGTCCCTGTGGCCCGCTCCCCGGTTCCCGCCGGCATCCCCTGCTCACCACCCCGGTTCCGGTCCCGTCCTCCGCGCCTGCACCCTCCTTGTGTCCTGCTCCCCGCTCCCGTCGCTCCTCTGCGACATGGGACACACAGCCGGGCGCTCCTGCTTCCTCCTCACCGCTTCCTGGACTTGCTTCTGGCACACGGGCCTCGCACACGCGCATTAGGGCGCGCGCGGTCATTGACCCTCTCTTAAAGGGCCAGCACCCAGAAACAGGAAATTGCATAGACAGGTACAGGGTATATTAGGTTTCTCTCTCCTGGTGGGCGGGGCCTGTTCTACGTGTTTAGCAAGCTAGTGTTCAGGTCCCCGTATTGCTTTACCCTGTGCTTTGCCCTGTATTAACCCTGTCTGTCTTGCAGAGCCTGTCCTGCCACGCCAGCCGCTCCGAACCAAGTCCATCCCTGGACCCTGACGGTGACTTCGGCGGATGTTCCACCACCTCTGCAGCTCCGCCAGTCTCCAGTCCCTGGCTCCGTTCGGTGACCCGCCCCATCGCTCAGCAGGTTTCGGATTCCGCCTGACCCTACAACCCGGCCTCGGACCCTGAGCCTCGTCACCCGGACTACCGTCCAGAACTCCGTTTGTTCCACGACATCCACCTTTCCTGCTCCTCTACGGACTGTCTGGCTACCAATAGTGCTTCGGCTGCCGTGCATCAGCAGCCTCTGGCGGGGTGACCGGCCTGGCTGCCTCCTCAGGGAAAACCGGTGTACGGTCCAGAGTTTCCACCACCCGGACGTAACAGAGGCAGTCTGCGAGGATGGACCTGTTTGGTACAGGGGGCAACCTGCTGGGTGGGATCTGTATGACAAAGGGGGCAGCCTGCAGGATGGAATCTGTATGGCAAAGTGGGCAGCCTGTTGGGTGGGAATTGCAAATGGGGCAGCCTGCATGTGGAATCTGTATGGTTAAGGGGGCAGCATCTGGGGTTTGATCAGTATAGAAAAGTGGGCAGCCTAAGGGCCTGCGTCTGTAAAGAAAAGGGGGCAGTCTGTGCCGTGGTATCTGTATGAATAAGGGGGCAGCCATTGGGGGTGGGATCTGTATGAGTAAGGGGGCAGCATGCAAGGTGGGATCTATATGGAAAAATGGGCAACCTTGGGGGAAATCTGTATAGAAAAAGGGTCTGCATGGCATGGGATCTACATGAAAAAGGGGCAGCCTGTGGGGTGAGATAAGTATGGAAAAAGGGGAGGAAAGAAGTATAGACAAATTCATTTTTATATGAACAATAATCCGTGTAACATAAAATTCTCACATAATTATTAGTGATGAGCGAGTACCAAAAAGCTCGGGTGCTCGAGGCTCGGGCCGAGCATCCCAAGATACTCGTGTACTCGGCCCGAGCACCGAGCCAATGTTATCC
The DNA here is from genome assembly GCF_048569485.1 of Anomaloglossus baeobatrachus. Classification (NCBI taxonomy): domain Eukaryota; kingdom Metazoa; phylum Chordata; class Amphibia; order Anura; family Aromobatidae; genus Anomaloglossus; species Anomaloglossus baeobatrachus. Next base: position 206,175 of record NW_027442605.1, read on the forward strand.
TTTGGGAGACCCGAGTATTTTTCTGAAATGACCCCCGGCAGCATGTAGAAACCCTAAAAATGTCACAAAAGTCTCAGAAGAGTGCTCAAATGACATGGCAACAGCATGGGGAAGACCCCTTGAAGCATTTATCACTCAAAAGTCACAGCTGTGAACAATTTTGTCCGAGTTTTACGCCATTTTTACGGACTCACCAGAAAACCTTCCAAAATGACACCAAAATGAATTTTCATGGCGGGAATGTTAAGGGCACATACCCAATAGTGAGAAAGAGCTGGTGTATGTTACTTTTTGAGATTATTACATGAAAGATTTTACGTAAAAACATTGTGTGGCACTCCGATGTTCAAAACGCACGTTTTGTGCTTTTTACTAGCGATGTCGGTCATTTTTTTTTTCATTCTATCTCCCGTCGGTCGGTCTCGCTCTGTCGGTCTCTCTCTGTCTTGTCTGTCCCCCTCTCACAGTCTGTTGGTCATTCTCCCCCCTCTCTCTTACTTACCGTTCCCCGATCACTGCCGAGGCGCTGCACAGCTGTTCACTAAACTCCGGCGGCTTTTCCTCTTTTGAAAAAGCCGGCCGCTCATTAAACAATCTCGTATTCCCTGCTTTCCTGCTTTTCGGCGCCTATGATTGGTTGCAGTGAGACACGCCCCCACGCTGAGTGACAGGTGTCTCACTGCACCCAATCACAGCAGCCGGTGGGCGTGTCTATACTGTGCAGTGAAATAAATAAGTAATTAAAAAAAACGTTGTGCGGTCCCCCCAATTTTAATACCAGCCAGATAAAGCCATACGGCTGAAGGCTGGTATTCTCAGGATGGGGAGCTCCACATTATGGGGAGCCCCCCAGCCTAACAATATCAGTCAGCAGCCGCCCAGAATTGCCGCATACATTATATGCGACAGTTCTGGGACTGTACCCGGCTCTTCCCGATTTACCCTAGTGTGTTGGCAAATCGGGGTAATAAGGAGTTAATGGCAGCCCATAGCTGCCACTAAATCCTAGATTAATCATGTCAGGCGTCTCCCTGAGATTCCTTCCATGATTAATCTGTAAATTACAGTTAAAAAACACACACCCGAAAAATCCTTTATTAGAAATAAAAAACACTAACAAAGTCCCTCTTCACCAATATATTAACCCCGACAAACTCTCCATGTCCGGCGTACTCCACAGTCCTCCAGCGTCGCATCCAGCTGTGCTGCATGATGGTGACAGGAGCTGCAGAATACACCGCCGCTCCTGTCACCTCCACACAGCTAATGAAGACAGCCGCGCGATCAGCTGAGCTGTCACTGAGGTTACCTGGATCCAGCGGTGGCCACGGGTAACCTCAGTGACAGCTCAGCTGATCGCGCTACTCACCGCCGCACCGGTCAGCTCCACGCAGAAACTGTGGTGAGTATCGCGATCAGCTGAGCTCTCACTGAGGTTAATCGCGGCCACCGCTGGATCCAGTGACAGCGGGTAACCTCAGTGACAGCTCAGCTGATCGCGCTACTCACCGCCGCACCGGTCAGCTCCATGCAGCAACTGAGGTGAGTAGCGCGATCAGCTGAGCTGTCACTGAGGTTAATCGCGGCCACAGCGGTGGCCGTGAGTTACCTGACTGACAGCAGCCGATCGCGGTACTCACCTCAGTTGCTGTGTGAAGCTGACAGGAGCGGTGGTGTATTCTGCAGCTCCTGTCACCTTCATGCAGCACAGCTGGATGCGACGCTGGAGGACTGTGGAGTACGCCGGACATGGAGGCTTTGTCGGGGTTAGTAAATTGATGATGAGGGACTTTGTTATTGTTTTTTATTTCTAATAAAGGATTTTTCTGGTGTGTGTTTTTTAACTGTAATTTACAGATTAATCATGGAAGGAATCTTGGGGAGACGCCTGACATGATTAATCTAGGATTTAGTGGCAGCTATGGGCTGTCATTAACTCCTTATTACCCCGATTTGCCAACGCACTAGGGAAAATCGTGAAGAGCCGGGTACAGTCCCAGAACTGTCGCATCTAATGTATGCGGCAATTCTGGGCGGCTGCTGACTGATATCGTTAGGCGGGGGGGCTCCCCATAACGTGGGGCTCCCCATCCTGAGAATACCAGCCTTCAGCTGTATGGCTTTATCTGGCTGGTATTAAAATTGGGGGGACCGCACGCCATTTTTTTTAATTATTTATTTATTTTACTGCAGAGTATAGACACGCCCACCGGCTGCTGTGATTGGGTGCAGTGAGACACCTGTCACTCAGCGTGGGGGCGTGTCTCACTGCAACCAATCATAGGCGCCTGTGGGCGGGGAAAGCAGGGAATATGAGATGGCTGTGTGCAGAGCACAGCGCACCCGCCGGCATAAAGGCTCGGTCACGCTGTGCGGGCCGGCCAATCACTGCAATTCCACAACTAACAGGGCCGTGGCATTGGAGTGGTCTGCCAGCCAATCCCTGCATGAGGGCTGGCTCTCAAAAGAGCGCCAATATGCAAGGATGAAGACCACGAGTACAGCACTAGTATTGCGAAATTACTCGGTACCCGCCGAGTAGCCCGAGTACAGTGATACTCGTGCGAGTACCGAGTAGTAACAAGCATACTCGCTCATCACTATCTACCACTACACGAACACAGAGAAGTGGGAAATTCATTCTACATTAATTCACATAATCCTAGTGACTGCGCACAAAACATGGCCAAACAAAAGCAAAAGTCAGTACCTGGCATATCAATCCAATGGAAACTCAAAGGCAACACAGTCCATTGGACTAAACAATTACATGCATCCATACAAAGTCCATGGGCCTTTCCTCAGAGTCAAACCCACAAACTCTCGCAGCCCAAGCAAAGAGCCTACCACTACACTAACACAGAGAAGTAGGAAGCTGCCTCTACATTAATTCACATAATCCTAGTGACTGCGCAAAGAACATGGCCAAACAAAAGCAAAAGACAGTACCTTGTCTATCAATCCAATGGAAACTCATAGGCAACACAGTCCATTGGACTAGGCAATTACATGCAGCCATAAATAGTCCATGAGCCTTGCATCAGAGTCAAACCCACAACCTCTCGCAGCCCAAGTAAAGAGCCTACCAGTACACCAACACAGAGAAGTAGGAAACTGAATCTACATTAATTCACATAATCCTAGTGACTGCGCACACAACATGGCCAAACAAAAGCAAAAGACAGTACCTGACCTATCAATCCAATGGAAACTCATCGGCAGCACAGTCCATTGGACTGGGCAATTACATGCGACGTCTATGGGTCTTGCCTCATAGTCAAACCCATAACCTCTCTAAGCCCAAGCAAAGCGCCTATCACTACACCTATACAGAGAAGTGGGAAATTGATTTTACAGTAATTCACATAATCCTAGTGACTGTGCACACAACATGGCCAAACAAAAGCAAAAGACAGTACCTGGCATATCAATTCAATGGAAACACAGTCCATTGGACTAGGCAGTTACATGCAGCCATACAAAGTCCATGGGCCTTGCCTCAGAGTCAATCCCACAATCTCTCGTAGCCCAAGCAAAGAGCCTACCTCTACACCAACACAGAGAAGTGGGAAATTGACTCTACATTAATTCACATAACACTAGTAACTGTGCACACAACATGGCCAAACAAAAGCAAAAGACAGTACCTGGCCTATCAATCCAATGGAAACTCATAGGTAACACAGTCCATTAGACTAGGCAACTACATGCAGCCATACAAAGTCCAAAGGCCTTGCCTCATAGTCAAATCCACAACCTCTCGCAGCCCAGGCAAAGTGCCTACCACTACACTAACACAGAGAAGTGGGAAACAGGTGCTACATTAATTCACATAATCCTAGTGACTGCACACACAACATTGAAAAACAAAAACAAAAGACAGTACCTGGCCTATCAATCCAATGGAAACTCATAGGTAACACAGTCAATCTGGCTAGGGAATTACATGCAGCCATACAAAGTCCATGGGCCTTGCCTCAGAGACAAACCCACAACCTCTTGCAGCATAAGCAAAGAGCCTACCACTACACCAACACAGAGAAGTGGGACATTGACTCTACATTAATTCATGTAATCCTAGTGACTGCACACACAACATAGCCAAACAAATGAAAAAGACAGTACCTGGCCTATCAATCCAATGGAAACGCTAATGCAACACAGTCCGTTGGACTAGGTAATTACATGCAGCCATACAAAGTCCATTGGCCTTGCCTCAGAGACAAACCCACAACCTCTTGCAGCATAAGCAAAGAGCCTACCACTACACCAACACAGAGAAGTGGGGAACTGCCTCTAAATTAATTCACATAATCCTAGTGACTGCGCACACAACATGGCCAAACAAAAGCAAAAGACCGTACCTGACCTATCCATCCAATGGAAACTCATATGCAACACAGTCCATGGGACTAGGAAATTACATGCAGGCATTCAAAGTCCATGAGCTTTGCCTCAGAGTTGACCCCACAACCTCTCGCAGCCCAAGCAAAGAGCCTAACACTACACCAACACAGAGAAGTGGGAACCTACCTCTACATTAATTCACATAATCCTAGTGACTGCGCACAGAACATGGCCAAACAAAAGCAAAAGTCAGAATCTGACCTATCAATCCAATGGAAACTCATAGGCAGCACAGTCCATTGGACTAAGCAATTATATGTAACCATGCAAAGTCCATGGGACTTGCCTCAGAGTCAAACCCACAACCTCTCGCAGCCCAAGCAAAGAGCCTACCACTACACCAACACACAGAATTGGGAAACTGATTTTACATTAATTCACATAATCCTAGTGACTGCGCACACAACGTGGCCAAAAAAAATGCAAAAGACAGTACCTGGCCAATCAATCCAATGGTCACTCATAGGTAACACAGTCCATTGGACTAGGCAATTACATGCAGCCATACAAAGTCCATGGGCCATGCCTCAGAGTCGAACCCACAAAGTCTCGCAACTCAAGCAAAGAGCCTACTACTACATCAACAAAGAGAAGTAGAAAAACTGCCTCTACATTAGTTCACATAATCCTAGTGACTGCGCACACAACATAGCCAAACAAAAGCAGAACAGTACCTGGCCTATCAATCCAATGGAAACTCATAGGTAACACAGTCCATTAGACTAGGCAACTACATGCAGCCATACAAAGTCCAAGGGCCATGTCTCAGAATCGAACCCACAACCTCTCGTCGCCCAAGGAAAGAGCCTACCACTACACCAAAACAGAGAAGAGGGAAACTGCCTCTCCATTAATTAACATAATCCTAGTGACTGTGCACACAATATGGCCAAACAAAAGCAAAAGACAGTACCTGGCCTATCAATCCAATGGAAACTCATAGGTAACACAGTCCATTAGACTAGGCAACTACATGCAGCCATACAAAGTCCAAGGGCCTTGCTTCAGAGTCGAACCCACAACGTCTTGCAGAACAAGCAAAGAGCTTACTACTACACCAATACAGAAAAATTGGAAACTGATTCTACATTATTCACATAATCCTAGTGACTGCGCGCACAACATGGCCAAACTAAAGCAAAAGACAGTATCTGACCTATCAATCCAATGGAAACTCATAGGCAACACAGTCCATTGAACTAAGCAATTACATGCAGCCATTCAAAGTCCATAGGCCTTGCCTCATAGTCAAACCCACAACCTCTCACAGCCCAAGCAAAAAGCCTATCACTACACCAACACACAGAAGTGGGAAACTGACTCTACATTAATTCATGTAATCCTAGTGACTGCGCACACAACATTGCCAAACAAAAGCAAAAGACAGTACCTGGCCTATCAATCCAATGGAAAAGCATAGGTAACACAGCCATTGAACTAGGCAAATACAAGCAGCCATACAAGGTGCATGGGCCTTGCCTCAGAATCAAACCCAAAACCTCTCGTTGCCCATGCAAAGAGCTTACCAGTACACCAACACAGAGAAGTGGGAAATTGACTCTACATTAATTCACATAATCCTAGTGACTGCGCACACAACATGGCCAAACAAAAGAAAAACACAGCATCTGGCCTATCAATCCAATGAAAACTCATAGGCAACACAGTCCTTTTGACTAGACAATTACATGCAGCCATACAAAGTCCATGGACCTTGCCACAGAGTAACACCAACAACCTCTCGCAGCCCAAGCAAAGCGCCTACCACTACACCAACACAGAGAAGTGGGCAACTGATTCTGCATTAATTCTCATAATCCTAGTGACTGCGCACACAACATGGCCAAGCAAAAGACTAGTAGGCTCGGTAGGCTATTTTCTTTCGCTAAGAAAGGTTGTGGGTTTGATTCTGAGGCAAAGCCCATGGACTTTGTATGGCTACATGTAATTGCCTAGTCCAATGGACTGTGTTGCCTATGAGTTTCCATTGGATTGATCAGCCAGGTACTGTATTTTGCTTTTGTTTGGCCATGTTGTGTGCGCAGTCACTAGGATTATGTTAATTAATGTAGAGTCAGTTTCTCACTTCTGTGTGTTGGTGTAGTGGTAGGCTCTTTGCTTGGGCTGTGAGAGGTTGTTGGTTTGATTTTGAGGCAAGGCCCATGGACTTTGTATGGCTGCATGTACTTGTCTAGTCCAATGGACTGTGTTGCCTATGACATTTCATTGGATTGATAGGCAAGGTACTGTCAATTACTCTTGTTTGGCCATGTTGTTTGCGCAGTCACTAGGATTATGTGAATTAATGTAGAATCAGCTTCCCACTTCTCTGTGTTGGTGCAGTGGTAGGCTCATTGTTTGGGCTATGAGAGGTTTTGGGTTCGACTCTGAGGCAAGGCCCATGGAATTTGAATGGCTGCATGTAATTGCTTAGTCCAATGGACTGTGTTGTCTATGAATTTCCATTGGATTGATAGGCCAGGTACTGTGTTTTGCTTTTGTTTTGCCAATTTGTGTGCGCAGTCACTAGGATTATGTGAATTATTGTAGATTCACTTTCCTACTTCTCTGTGTTGGTGTAGTGGTAGGTTCTTTGCTTGGGCTACGAGAGCTTGTGAGTTCGACTCTGAGGCAAGATCTGTCCACTTTGTATGGCTGCAAGTAATTGCCAAGTCCAGTGGGTAATGTTGCCTATGAGTTTCCATTGGATTGGTAGACAAGGGACTGCTTTTTGCGTTTGTTTGGCCGTGTTGTGTGCGCAGTCACTAGGTATATGTGAATTATTGTAGAATCAGTGTCCCACTTCTCGTTGTTGGTGCAGTGGTAGGCTCTTTGCTTCGGCTGAGAGAGGTTGTGGGTTTGACTCTGTGGCAAGGCCCATGGACTTTGTATGGCTGCATGTAATTGCTTAGTCCAATGGACTGTGTTGCCTATAAGTTTGTATTGGTATGATAGGCCAGGTACACTCTTTTGCTTTTGTTTGGCCTTGTTGTGTGCGCAGTCACTAGGATTATGTAAATTATTGTAGAATCAAATTCCCACTTCTCTGTGTTGGTGTAGTGGTAGGCTCTTTGCTTGGGCAACGAGAGGTTGTGGGTTCGACTCTGAGGCAAGGCCCTTCGACTTTGTATTACTGCATGAAATTTTCTAGTCCAATGGACTGTTTTCCCTATGAGTTTCCAATGCATTGATTGGCCAGGTATTGTCTTTTGCTTTTGTTTGACCATGTTGTGTGCTCAGTCACTAGGATTATGAGAATTAATGTAGAATCAGATTCTCACTTCTCTGTGTTGGTGTAGTGGTAGGCTCTTTGCTTAGGATGCGAGAGTTTGTGGGTTCGACTCTGAGGCAAAGCCCATGGACTTTGTATGACTGCATGTAATTGTCTGTTCCAATGGACTGAGTTTCCAATGGATTGATTGGCCAGGTACTGTATTTTGCTTTTGTTTTCCATGTTGTGTGCGCAGTCACTAGGATTATGAGAATTAATGTAGAATCAGTTTACCACTTCACTGTGTTGGTGTAGTGGTAGGCTCTTTGCTTGGGCTGTGAGAGGTTGTGGGTTTGGTTCTGAGGCAAGGCCCATGGGCTTTGTATGGTTACATGTAATTGCATTGTCCAATGGAATGTGTTGCCTATGAGTTTCCATTGGATTAATAGGCCAGGTGCTGTCTTTTGCATTTGTTTGGCCAAGTTGTGTGCGCAGTCACTAGGATTATGTGAATTAATGTAGAACCAGTTTCTCATTTCTCTGTGTTGGCGTAGTGGCAGGCTCTTTGGTTAGGCTAAGCAAAGGTTGAGGGTTTGATTCTGAGGCAAAGCCCATGGACTTTATATGGCTGCATGTAATTGCCTAGTCCAATGGACTGTGTTGCCTATGAGTTTCCATTGGATTGATCGGCCAGGTACTGTATATTGCTTTTGTTTGGCCATGTTGTGTGCGCAGTCACTAGGATTACGTGAATTAATGTAGAGTCAGTTTCCCACTTCTGTGTGTTGGTGTAGTTATAGGCTTTTTGCTTGGGCTGTGAGAGGTTGTGGGTTTGACTATGAGGCAAGGCCTATGGACTTTGAATGGCTGCATGTAATTGCCTAGTTCAATGGACTGTGTTGCCTATGAGTTTCCATTGGATTGATAGGTCAGATACTGTTTTTTGCTTTTGTTGGGCCATGTTGTGTGCGCAGCCACTAGGATTATGTGAATTAAAGTAGAATTAGCTTCTCACTTCTCTGTGTTGGTGTAGTGGAAGGCTTATTGCATGGGCTACAAGAGGTTTTAGGTTTGACTCTGAGGCAAGGCCCATGGAATTTAAATGGCTGTATGTAATTACTTAGTCCAATGGACTGTGTTGTCTATGAATTTCCATTGGATTGATAGGCCAGGTACTGTCTTTAGCTTTTGTTTTGCCAATTTGTGTGCGCAGTCACTAGGAATATGTGAATTAATGTAGATTCAATTTCCTACTTCTCTGTGTTGGTGTAGTGGTAGGTTCTTTGCTCCGGCTACGAGAGCTTGTGAGTTCGACTCTGAGGCAAGGCCCATCCGCTTTGTATGGCTGCATGTAATTGCCAAGTCCAGTGGACAATGTTGCATTGCCTATGAGTTTCCATTGGAATGAAAGGCCAGGTACTGTATGTTGCTTTTGTTTAGCCATGTTGTGTGCGCAGTCACTAGGATTATGTGAATTAATGTAGATTCAACTTCTTACTTCTCTGTGTTGGTGTAGTGGTAGGCTCTTTGCTTGGGGTACGAGAGCTTGTGAGTTCGACTCTGAGGCAAGGCCCATCCACTTTGAATGGCTGCATGTAATTGCCAAGTCCAGTGGACACTGTTGCCTATGAGTTTCCATTGGATTGATAGGCCGGGTACTGTCTTTCGCCTTTATTTGGCCATGTTGTGTGCGCAGTCACTAGGATTATGTGAATTAATGTAGTGTCAGTTTCCAACTTTTCTGTGTTGGTGTAGTGGTAGGCTCTTTGCTTGGGCTATAAGGGTATGTGCGCACGTTGCTTTTTACCTGCTTTTTACCTGCTTTTTTGCTGCTTTTTCTTCTGCGCTGTTTAATGCCAAAATGGATGTGTTCTTCTATTCAAGCAAAGTCTATGGGAATTTGGGTTTCTTGTTCACACTATGTTGTTCAAAATGCTGACTTTTTGTGGCAGAACTTTGGTCAAAAACTCAGCTTTTCAAAGAAGCAACATGTCAATTGTTTTTGCCATTTGGGTTTTGCACTGCAAAGCTGAGTTTTTGACCAAAGTTCTGCCACAAAAAGGCAGCATTTTGAACAACATAGTGTGAACAAGAAACCCAAATTCCCATAGACTTTGCTTGAATAGAAGAACACATACATTTTGGCATTAAACAGCGCAGAAGAAAAAGCAGCAAAAAAGCAGGTAAAAAGCAACGTGCGCACATACCCTAAGAGGGTGTGGGTACGACTCTGAGGCAAGGCCCATGGACTTTGTATGGCTGCATGTAATTGCTTAGTCCAATGGACTGTGTTGCCTATAAGCTTCAATTGGATTGATAGGCCAGGTACAGTCTTTTGCTTTTGTTTGGCCATGTTGTGTGCGCAGTCACTAGGTATATGTGAATTATTGTAGAATCAGTATCCCACTTCTCTGTGTTGGTGCAGTGTTTGGCTCTTTGCTTGGGCTGAGAGAGGTTGTGGGTTTGACTCTGATGCAAGGCCCATGGACTTTGTATGTCTGCATGTGATTGCATAGTCCAATGGACTGTGTTGCTTATGAGTTTGCATTGGATTGATAGGCCAGGTACAGTCTTTTAAGTTTTGGGTTAGACTCTGAGGCCATGTTGTGTGTGCAGTCACTAGGATTATATGAATTATTGTAGAATCAGTTTCCCACTTCTCTGTGTTGGTGTAGTGGTAGGCTCTTTGCTTGGGCTGCGTGAGTTTGTGAGTTCGACACTCAGGCAAGGCCCATGGACTTTGTATGGATGCATGTAATTGTCTAGTCCAATGGACTGTGTGGCCTATGAGTATCCATTGGATTGATAGGCCACGTACTGTCTTTTGCGTTTTTTTGCCCATTTTGTGTGCGCAGTGACTAGGATTATGTGAATTAATGTAGAGTCAGTTTCCCACTTCTCTGTGTTGGTGAAGTGGTAGGCTCTTTGCTTGGGCTACGAGAGGTTGTGGGTTTGACTCTGAGGCAAGGTCCATGGACTTTGTATGGTTGCATGTATATGCCTAGTCCAATGCACTGTGTTACCTAAGAGTTTCTATTGGATTGGTAGGCCTGGTACTGTCTTTTGCTTTTGTTTGGCCATGTTGTGTGCGCAGTCACTAGGATTATGTGAATTATTGTAGAGTCAGTTTCCCACTTCTCTGTAGGTAGGCTCTATGCTTGGGCTATGAGCGGTTGTGGGTTTGGCTCTGAGGCAATGCCCATGGACTTTGTATGGTTGCATGTAATTGTTTAGTCCAATGGACTGTGTTACCTATGAGTTTCCATTGGATTAATAGGCCAGGTACTGTCTTTTGCTTTTTGTTTGGCCATGTTGTGTGCGCAGTCACTAGGATTATGTGAATTAATGTAGAACCAATTTCCTATTGCTATGTGTTGGTGTAGTGGTAGGCTCTTTGCTTGGGCTGCGAAAGGTTGTGAGTTTGACTCTGAGGCAAGGCCCATCATCTTTGAATGGCTGCATGTAATTGCCAAGTCCAGTGGACAATGTTGCCTATGAGTTTCCATTGGATTGATAGGCCGGGTACTGTCTTTTGCTTTTGTTTGGCCATGTTGTGTGCGCAGTCACTAGGATTATGTGAATTAATGTAGTGTCAGTTTCCAACTTTTCTGTGTTGGTGTAGTCGTAGGCTGTTTGCTTGGGCTATAAGAAGGTGTGGGTACGACTCTGAGGCAAGGCCCATGGACTTTGTATGGCGGCATGAAATTGCTTACTCCAATGGACTGTGTTGCCTATGAGTATCCATTGGATTGATAGGCCAGAAATTGTCTTTTGCTTTTGTTTGGCCATGTTGTGTGCGCAGTCACTAGGATTATGTGAATTAATGTAAAGTCAGTTTCCCACTTCTCTGTGTTGGTGTAGAGGTAGGCTCTTTGCTTGGGCTACGAGAGGTTGTGGGTTTGACTCTGAGGCAAGGCCCATGGACTTTGTATGGCTGCATGTAATTGCCTAGTCCAATGGACTGTGTTGCCTATGAGCATCCATTGGATTGATAGGCCAGAAATTGTCTTTTGCTTTTGTTTGGCCATGTTGTGTGCGCAGTCACTAGGATTATTTGAATTAATGTAGAGTCAGTTTCCCATTTCTCTCTGTTAGTGTAGTGGTAGGCTCTTTGTTTGGGCTATGCGAGGTTGTACTTTCGACTCAGAGGCAAGGCCCATGGACTTTGTATGGCTGCATGTAATTGCCTAGTCCAATGGACTGTGTTGCTTTTGAGTTTCCATTGGATTGATAGGCCAGGTACTTTCTTTTGCTTTTGTTTGGCCATATTGTGTGCTCAGTCACTAGGATTATGTGAATTAAAGTAGACTAAGCTTCCCACTTTTTTGTGTTGGTTTAGTGGTAGGCTCTTTGCTTGTTCTGCGCGAGGTTGTGGGTTTGACTCTGAGGCAAGGCCCATGGACTTTGTATGGCTGCATGTAATTGCCTAGTCCAATGGACTGTGTTGCATTTGAGTTTCCATTGGATTGATAGGCCAGGTACTGTCTTTTGGTTTTGCTTGGCCATATTGTGCGCGCAGTCATAAGGATTATGTGAATTAATGTAGACTCAATTTCCCACTTCTATGTGTTGGTGTAGTGGTAGGCTCTTTGCTTGACTACGAGAGGTTGTGGGTTTGACTCTGAGGCAAAGCCAATGGATTTTGAAAGGCTGCATGAAATTGCCTAGTCCACTGGACTGTGTTGCCTATAAGTTTCCATTGCATTGAAAGGACAGGTACTGTCCTTTGATTTTGTTTGTCCATGTTGTGTGCGCAGTCACTAGGATTATGTGAATTAATGTAGTCAGTTTCCTACTTCTCTGTGTTGGTGTAGTGGTACGATCTTTACTTAGGCTGTGAGAGGTTGTGGGTTTGACTTTGAGGCAAGGCCGATGGGCTTTTTATGGCTGCATGTAATTGCCTAGTCCAATGGACTGTGACACTTAGGAGTTTCCATTGGATTGATAGGCCAGTTGCTGTCTTTTGCTTTTGTTTGGCCATGTTGTATGCGCAGTCACTAGGATTATGTGAATTATTGAAGAGTCAATTTCCAACTTCTCTGTGTTGGTGTATTGGAAGGCTCTTTGCTTGGGCAACGATATGTTGTGGGTTTGACTCTGAGGCAAGGCCCATGGATTTTTTATGGCTGCATGTAATTGCCTAGTCCAATGAACTGTGTTGCCAATGAGTTTCCATTGGATTGATAGGCCAGGTACTGTCTTTTGCTTTTGTTTGGCCATGTTGTGTGCGCAGTCACTAGGATTATGTGAATTAATGTAGAATCAGTTTCCCACTTCTTTGTGTTGGTGTAGTGGTAGGCTTTTTGCTTGGGCTGCGAGAGATTGTGGGATCGACTCTGAAGCAAGGCCCATGGACTTTGTAAGGTTGCATGTAAATGCCTAGTCTAATGGACAGTGTTGCCTATGATTTTCCATTGGATTGATAGGCCAGGTACTGTCTTTTGCTTTTGTTTGGCCATGTTGTGTGCGCAGTCACTAGGATTATGTGAATTAATGTAGAATCAGTTTACCACTTCTCTGTGTTGGTGTAGTGGTAGGCTCTTTGCTTGGGCTGCGAGATGTTGCAGAGTCACTAAATTATGTGAATTCATGTAGAGGCAGTTTCTCACTTCTTTGTGTTGGTGTAGTGGTAGTCTCTTTGCTTGGGCTGCGAGGTGTTGTGGGGTCGACTTTGAGGCAAGGCCTTGGACATTGTATGGCTGCATGTAATTGCCTAGTTCAATGGACTGTGTTGCCAATGAGTTTCCATTGGATTGTTAGGCCAGGTACTGTCTTCTGCTTCTGTTTGGCCATGTTGTGTGCGCAGTCACTAGGATTATGTGAATTAATGTACAGTCAGTGTCCCATTTTTCTTTTTTGGTGTAGTGGTAGGCTCTTTGCATGGGCTACGAGAGGTTGTGGGTTCAACTCTGAGGCAAGGCCCATGGACTTTGTATGGCTGCATGTAATTGCCTAGTCAAATGGACTGTGTTGCCTATGAGTTTCCGTTAGATTGATAGGCCAGGTACTGTCTTTGGCTATGTTGTTTGCGCAGTCACTAGGATTATGTGAATTAATGTAGAGTCAGTTTCCCACTTCTCTGTAGTGGTAGGCTCTTCTTTTGGGCTACGAGAGGTTGTGGGTTCGACTGTGAAGCAAGGCCCATGGACTTTGCATGGCTGCATGTAATTGCCTAGTCCAATGGACTCTGTTGCCTATGAGTTTCCATTGGATTCATAGGCCAGGTACTGTCTTTTGCTTTTGTTTGGCCATATTGTGTGCGCAGTCACTAGGATTATGTGAATTAATGTAGAAACAGTTTCCCACTTCTCTGTGTTGGTGTAGTGCTAGGCTCTTTGCTTGGGCTATAAGAGGTTGTGGGTTCGACATTGAGGCAAGGCCCATGGACTTTGTATGGCGGCATGAAATTGCCTAGCCAAATGGACTGTGTTAACTATGAGTTTCCATTGCATTGATAGGCCAGGTACTGTATTTTGCTTTTTTTTGGACATGTTGTGTGCGCAGTCACTAGCATTATGTCAATTATTGCAGCATCAGTTTCCCTCTTCTCTGTGTTGGTGTAGTGGTAGGCTCTTTTCTTAGGCTACGAGAGGTTGTGAGTTCGACTCTGAGGCAAGGCCAAAGAATTTTGTATGGCTGCATGTAATTGCCTAGTCCAATGGACTATGTTGCCTATGAGTTTCCATTGGATTGAGAGGCCAGGTACTGTCTTTTGCTTTTGTTTGGCCATGTTGTGGGTGCAGTCACTAGGATTATGTGAATTATTGTAGAATCAGTGTCCCACTGCTCTTTGTTGGTGTAGTGGTAGGCTCTTTGTTTGGGTTGAGAGAGGTTATGGGTTTGACTCTGAGGCAAGGCCCATTTACTTTATGTAGCAGCATGTAATTGCTTAGTCCAATGGATTGTGCTGCCTATGAGTTTCCATTGGATTGATAGGCCAGGTACAGTCTTTAGCTTTTGTTTGGCCATGTTGAGTGCGCAGTCACTAGGATTATGTGAATAATTGTAGAATCAGTTTCCCACTTTTCTGTGTTGGTGTTGTGGTAGGCTCTTTGCTTTGACTACGAGAGGTTGTGGGTTTGACTCTGAGGCAAGGCCCATGGACTTTGTATGGCTGATGCAATTGCCTAGCTCAATGGACTGTGTTGCCTATGAGTTTCCATTGAATTGATAGGCCAGGTACTGTGTTTGGCCGAGTTGTGTGCGCAGTCGGTAGGATTATGTGAATTAATGTAGAATCAGGTTCACTCTTCTCTTTGTTGGTGTAGTAGTAGGCTCTTTGTTTGGGCTGCGATAGGTTGTGGGTTTGAGTCTGAGTCAAGACCCATGGACTTTGTATGGCTTCATGTAATTGCCTAGTCAAAAGGACTGTGTTGCCTAAGAGTTTCCAATGGATTGATAGGCAAGGTACTCTATTTGCTTTTGTTTGTCCATGTTGTGTGTGCAGTCGGTAGGATTTTGTGAATTAATGTAGCATCAGTTTCCACTTTTCTGTGTTGGTGTAGTGGTAGGCTCTTTACTTGGGCTGTGAGACGTTGTGGGTTTGACTCTGAGTCAAGGCCCAAGGATTTTGTATGGCTGCATGTAATTGCCTAGACCAATTGACTTCGTTGCCTATCAGTTTCCATTGGATTGATAGACCAGGTACTGTCTTTTGCGCAGTCACAAGGATTATGAAAATTATTGTAGGGTCAGTTTCCCACTTCTCTGTGTTGGTGTAGTGGTAGGCTCTTTGCATAGGCTGCGAGAGTTGAGAGTTCGACTCTGAGGCAAAGCCCATGGACTTTGTATGGCTGATGCAATTGCCTAGTCCAATAGACTGTGTTGCCTATGAGTTTCCATTGGACTGATAGGCCAGGTACTGTCTTTTGCTTTTGTTTTGCCATTTTGTGTGCGCAGTCACTAGGATTATGTGAATTAATGTAGAGTCAGTGACCCGATTCTCTGTGTTGGTGTAGTGGTAGGCTCTTTGCTTTGGCTGCGAGAGGTTGTGGGTTTGACTTTGAGGCAAGGCCCATGGAGTTTGTATGGCTTCATGTGATTGTCTAGTCCAATGGACTGTGTTGCTTATGAGTTACCATTGGATTGATAGGCCAGGTACTTTCTTTTGCTTTTAATTGGCCATGTTGTGGGCGCAGTCACTAGGATTATGTGAATTAATGTAGAGTCAGTTTCCCACTTCTCTGTGTTGGTGTAGTGGTAGGCTCTTTGCTTGGGCGACAAGAGGTTGTGGGTTCGACTCTGAGGCAAGGCCCATGGACTTTGTGTGGCTGCATGTAATGTAATTGCCTAGTCCAATGGACTGTGTTGCCTATAAGTTTTCATTGGATTGTTAGGCCAGGTACTGTCTTTTGCTTTTGTTTGGCAATGTTGTGTGCGCAGTCACTAGGATGATGTGAATTATTGTAGAATCAGTTTCCCACTTCTCTGTGTTGGTGTAGTAATAGGCTCTTTGCTTGGGCTGCAAGAGGTTGTGGGTTTGACTCTGAGGAAAGGCCCATGGACTTTTTATGGCTGCATGTAATTGCCTAGTCCAATGGTCTGTGTTACCTATGAGTTTCCATTGGATTGATAGGCCAGTTACTGTCTTTTGCTTTTGTTTGGCCATGTTGTGTGTGCAGTCACTAGGATTATGTGAGTTAATGTAGAGGCAGTTTTCTACTTCTCAGTGTTGGTGTAGTGGTAGGCTCTTTGGTTGGGCTGAGAAAGGATGTGGGTTTGACTCTGTGGCAAGGCCCATGGACTTTGTATGGCTGCATGTAATTGCTTTGACCAATGCCTATGAGTTTCCATTAGATTGATAAGCCATGTACAGTCTTTTGCTTTTGTTTGGCAATGTTGTGTGCGCAGTCACTAGGATTATGTGAATAAATGAATAATCAGTTTCCCACTTCTCTGTGTTGGTGTAGTGGTAGGCTCTTTACTTGGGCTGTGAGAGGTTTTGGGTTTGACTCTGAGGCATGGCGCATGGACTTTGTATG
This sequence comes from Anomaloglossus baeobatrachus, assembly GCF_048569485.1. Classification (NCBI taxonomy): domain Eukaryota; kingdom Metazoa; phylum Chordata; class Amphibia; order Anura; family Aromobatidae; genus Anomaloglossus; species Anomaloglossus baeobatrachus. The sequence continues at coordinate 222,774 of NW_027442605.1, forward strand.
GCTGCATGTAATTGCTTAGTTCAATGGACTGTGTGGCAGCATTTTTGGCTATCATTATAGCTTATTAAAAACAGAGCAGGAGGGTGTCTTGCACAGGTGCTAGAAATAGCTTGGCACCAGTGGGACACTAATGCAAGTCCAACAGCCACTTTTAGGATGCCACTAAGTTCACTCAGTGTTTGCTAGTATAATGGCTTAGTAACAATGAGTTGGAGTGTGCAATGCAGGTAGATGTGCTGCAAATATCTTTGCATTAGTGGGATAATACAGAAGTCCAACAGCCACTTTTAGGATGCCACTAAGTTCACTCAGTGTTTGCTAGTATAATGGCTTAGTAACAATGAGTTTGAGTGTGCAATGCAGGTAGACGTGCTGCAAATATTATTGCACTAGTGGGACAATACAGAAGTCCAACAGCCAAGTTTAGGATGCCACTAAGTTCACTCAGTGTTTGCTAGTGTAATGGCTTAGTAACAATGAGTTTGAGTGTGCAATGCAGGCAGACGTGCTGCAAATATCTTTGCACTAGTGGGACAATACAGAAGTCCAACAGCCACGTTTAGGATGCCACTAAGTTCACTCAGTGTTTGCTATTATAATGGCTTAGTAACAATGAGCTTGAGTGTGCAAAGGGCAGGAGGGTACAGTGGCAGGGTTGTGGGTCTGGGTAGAGGAAAGGAAGCCTGCCTTTCTATCCCTCCTAATGGGGAAAAGCAGCGAGGAAATCCCTGACCTTAGCTACACAGACGCTGTCATCTTGTGTAGCTGTTAAACTCTGTTTTCATGGACCTGTCACCTATGGCTCTAACCCTGCCGGTATTAGCCCTTAAAAGGACTTATAGAAATTGCTATCCCTATTCTGTACAGCGTACACAGCAGTATCGGAGATAGGAGCTGCTCCAGCGGTGTCTGACACCAAGGACGCAGAAGGCAGATAATGGCGTGCTGGAGAAAAATGTCCGTTTTTATAATGCAGGGACATGTGACATGGACATCCTATCACACATGCCGTTGCTTCTCTGGCTAAAAGTCCACTTAGCTGTGTGTGTGTCTGGGATAGGCTGACATGCTGGCCCGCCCCACTACACGCGCGCGCTTAGGAAAGGAAGACAAGGAATAAAAAAAAAAAATTATTATACCATTATTTATACAGCAGTGATCTGAATGCGCTGTTCCCGCACACTATACACTGAAATTTCATAATAGTGTGAGTCACAGAGTGACTTACACTATTACAGCAGAAAGCCAGCTAGGAATTAGCTGGTCTTTTTGCTGCTAGAACCGTTCTCGAACGTATCTAGAACTATCGAGCTTTAGCAAAATGCTCGAGTTCCAGTTCGATCTAGAACAGCCCCCAAAATCACTCGAGCAGCGAACTGGAGAACCTCGAACCGCGAACCGCGAACCGCGCTCAACTCTACTAGTGACTACGCACACAATATGGCCAAACAAAAGCAAAAGACAGTACCTGGCTTATGAATCCAATGGAAACTCATAGGCAACACAGTCCATTGGACTATTCAATTACATGCAGCCATACAAAATCCATTGGAGCTTGGATCAGAGTCGAACCCACAACCTCTCACAGCCTAAGTAAAGAGCCTACCACTACACCAACACAGAGAAGTAGGAAACTGACTTTACAATAATTCACATAATCCTAGTGACTGCGCACACAACATGGCCAAACAAAAGCAAAAGACAGTACCTGGCCTATCAATCCCATGGAAATTCATAGGCAACACAGTCCATTGGACTAGGCAATTACATGCAGCCATACAAAGTTGATGCGCCTTGCCTCAGAGTCATACCCACAACCTCTCGCAGCCCAAACAAAGAGCCTACCACTACACAAAAAACATAGAAGTGGGAAACTAATTCTACATTAATTCACATAATCCTAGTGACTGCGCACACAACATGGCCAAACTAAAGCAAAAAACAATACCTGGCCTCACAATCCAATGGAAACTCATAGGCAACACAGTCCATTGGACTAGGCAATTACATGCAGCCATACAAAGTCCGTTGGCCTTGCCTTAGAGTCGACCCCACAACCTCTCGTAGCCCAAGCAAAGAGCCTACCACTACACCAACACAGAGAAGTGAGAAACAGGTTTTACATTAATTCACATAATCCTAGTGACTGAGCACACAACATGGCCAAACAAAAGCAAAAGACAGTACCTGGCCTATCAATCCAATCGAAACTCATAGGCAACACAGTTCATTGAACTAGGCAATTACAAGCAGCCATAAAAAGTCCATGGGCCTTGCCTCAGAGTCAAACCCACAACCTCTCGTGGCCCAAGCAAAGAGCCTACCATACACAATCACAGAGAAGTGGGAAACTGACTCTACAGTAATTCACATAATCCTAGTGACTGCGCACACAACATGGCCAAACAAAAGCAAAAGACAGTACCTGGCTTGTCAATCCAATGGAAACTCATTGGCAACACAGTCCATTGGACTAGGCAATTAAATACAGCCATAAAAAATCCATGAGCCTTGCCTCAGAGTCAAACCCACAACATCTCGTAGCCCAAGCAGAGAGCCTACCACTACACCAACACAGAGAAGTTGGAAACTGACTCTACAATAATTCACATAATCCTAGTGACTGCACACACAACATGGCCAAACAAAAGCAAAAGACAGTACCTGTCCTATCAATCCAATGGAAACTCATAGGTAACACAGTTCATTAGACTAGGCAATTACATGTAACCATACAAAGTCCATGGGCATTGCCTAAGAGTCAAACCCACAGCCTCTTGTAGTCCAAGCAAGGAGCCTACCACTACACCAACACAGAGAAGTGGGAAACTGATTCTACAATAATTCACATAATCCTAGTGACTGCGCGCACAACAAGGCCAAGCAAAAGACAGTACCTGGCCTATCAATCCAATGGAAACTCATAGTCAGGGCCGGATTATAGGCGGGGCAGATGGGGCTCCAGCCCAGGGGCCCCAACAAAAGAGCTTTTAAGGGGGCCCCCACCATACTTGGCACCTGTCAGCATTTTTTTTTCTTAACACCCTCTCCCCCTCCGTAAAGACAGTCTAATAAATCGGCTGTGTTTTCGGGGGGGGGGGGGTGTTGAAGCACCGCTATTTATTTGTATCTGCGTCTTTAAGACGCAAAAACAAACTGCGGGCACAGGACGCTGATTGACACCGGAAGTTCCAGCGGCCGCTTGTACTTCCGGGGTCAGGTGTGCTAATGCTCCCTGCTATGTGCTGCGGCCGTACCCAGCGAGGGGCGGGCAGCTGCCCCCCCTCCCCCTCCCCCTCCCCCTCCCTAGAAGCAGGGGCACGGTGTAGTGCGCTGCTGTATCTGCTGTCCCCGCTGCGCTCCTCTACACTGTGTGCATGCCAGGCACACTAGCAGGAGGCAGCGCACTGTACTCTGTCGGCTCTGCTGTGTGCTGTTTTCGGCATGCACCCAGTGTAGAGGAGCGCAGCAGAGCCGATGACCGCAGCTTCCTCTTTCCGTTCCTATTCAAATGTATTTGCATCTTTCAGACGTAAATACATTTGAACAGCGCGCCGGGACCCGGCCCCGCCCCCGACGTGCAGCAACGTGATGAGATCAGCACCTTGCTGACGTCATCACAGTGCTGCAGGCGCCACACAGGGGACAAGAGGAAGCGAGCGCTCCATGAAGGAGCTGAAGAGACAGGTGTAATTAATGATGATGAGTGGGGAGGGGCTGAGGACACAACGGGGAACATTTGTGAAGGAACACAGCTCTGTGACAGGCAGAGGAGGAGCACTGTATTCCGAGGGAGGGAGGAGTGTGTAGTGATGGGGCAGTGTAATTTGTGTGTGTAGGGGGTGATGAGGGTTGTATTGTGTGTGGGGGGAGGGGTAATGGAGGGTGCATTGTATCGTGTGTGTGGGGAAGGGTAATGGAGGGTGCATTGTATTCTGTGTGGGGAAGGTTAATGGGGGGGTTCATTGTATTGTCTGTGGGGGAGGGTTAATGGGGGGTTGCATTGTATTCTCTGTGTGTGTGTGTGTGTGTGTGTGTGTGTGTGAGAGGTGATGTGGGGTGCATTGTGTGTGTGTGTGTTTGTGAGGTGATGTGGGGTGCATTGTGTGTGTGAGGTGATGTGGGGTGCATTGTGTGTGTGTGTGAGATGATATGGGGTGCATTGTGTGTGTGTGTGTGAGGTGATGTGGGGTGCATTGAGTGTGTGTGTAGGAGGTGATGTGGGGTGCAGTGTGTGTGTGTGGGGGGCTGCATTGTAGTGTGTGGTGATGTGGGGTGCATTGTGTGTGTGTAGGAGGTGATGTGGGGTGCATTGTGTGTGTGTGTGTGTGTAGGGGGTGCATTGTAGTGTGTGTGTGTGTAGGGGGTGCATTGTAGTGTGTGTGTGTGTGTGTAGAGGGTGCATTGTAGTGTGTGTGTGTGTGTGTGTCAGAGCTGTGTGTGTAAGAAGCAGTACTGTGTGTGTGTATATATGAATTAGAGCAGTCTGTGCGGCCCCCCCAGAACTATATGGGTCCCCCAGAGCGCTATGTCACCCATCGCAGTAATGAGTACACCACCAGAGCTGTTTGCCACTCCAGTAACGTCTATGCCCCCAGCCCCTCCTGTGATGTATATACAGCAGTGCTGTCAGTGTGCAGTCATGTCTGTTAGTGACAGCCATCGTGTAACACAGCCACATGTCCTGAAGGAGCTGGACGGAAACAAGCGGGAGAGGTGAGTGAGGCTGCTGGCGACTTCCCCATATTAATACCTGTAAAGGCTCATGCACACGTAACTGCTGAATATTCTGCAGCAATTTGACAGCACACATGCGCGTCAAATCGCTGCAGAAACACTGCATAATGGATGCAGTTTTTCTGTACAGAAAATCCGATTTCATGCGCTATGGCTGCTTCCCCCACCATAGACAGAGCGGGAGCTGCATCCATAGCGCACGGAATAATTGACATGCTCATTTTATGAACGCACGGATTTGGGTCAACATTTTAGCACCCAAATCACTGCGTTCATAAAAGCTACGTGCGCACGTATCATGCACAATCTACATAGCTTGTATAGGGGACGCAGAACGCATGCATTTACGCTGCAGTGCTATATGCAGTGTAAATGCATGGAATTACACAACATGCGCACGAGCCCTAATGCGTCTGTGTCTGCATATATGTCAGTGTATATGACTGTGCATATATTTGTCTGTTTATATGTATTTTTCTGAATTTGTCTTCAAATATGTATATGTATGCCTGTATGTGTGTGTGCATGTCTGTGTGTGGATGGGGTCCACTGAGACTCTTTCACCCGGAGGCCACAAAAACCTGGAGTCGGCCCTGGCTGCCTTAACATTGGGATCAGTAAAAAATGTGAGTAAAGCTTTACACGCTACAATATATCTAACGATGTGTCACGTCGTAAGTGACGCACATCCGGTATCGTTAGTGATATTGTAGTGTGTGACAGCTACGTGCGACCCTGATTGTGCGTTAAAACGTTGACCGCTGACACGTCGTTCATTTTCTAAAAATTGAACGTCTGGTTGTTCATCGTTCTTGAGGCAGCACACGTCGCTCCGTGTGATACCCCAGGAACAATGAACTGCAGCTTACCTGCGTCCCGCCGGCAATGCGGAAGGAAGCAGGTGGGCGAGATGTTTACGCCCCGCTCATCTCCGCCCCTCCGCTTCTATTGGCCGGCCGCTGTGTGACGTTGCTGTGACGCCGAATGTCCCTCCCACTCCAGGAAGTGGATGTTCGCTGCCCACAGCGAGGTCGTTTGGAAGGTACGTGTGATGGGGGTAATCGTTTGTGCGACACGGGCAACAAATTGCCTGTTCCGCACATATGATGGGGGCGTGTGTGATCGCATACGAGATCGAAATGTGTAAAGCAGCCTTAACTCTACTTTCCGTGTATAAGTGACGGCTGTGAGTGATCCTGGACTGTCTGTATTGTAGTACTGTAAATCTGAATGTGGCAGAACAGGATAAATGTTCATTGGACTTCTATCTAAATGCTACAGTTCGCGCTCTACTGTTATGGCTAAAAATATTAACGTTATGGGGCCCCCACCAGATTTTCTGCCCAGGGGCCCCCACCAACCTTAATCCAGCCCTGCTCATAGTCAACACAGTCCATTGGACTAGGCAATTAAATACAGCCATAAAAAAATCCATGGGCCTTGCCTCAGAGTCAATCCCACATCATCTCGTAGCCCAAGCAAAGAGCCTACCACTACACCAACACAGAAAAGTGGCAAACTGACTCTACATTAATTCACATAATCCTAGTGACTGCGCACACAACATGGCCAAGCAAAAGACCGTACCTGGCCTATCAATCCAATGGAAACTCATAGGCAACACAGTCCATTGGACTAGGCAATTACATTCAGCCATACAAAGTCCATGGGCCTTGCCTCATTGTCGAACCCACAAACTCTCGTAGCCCAAGCAAAGAGCCTACCACTACGCCGACACAGAGAAGTGGGTAATTAATTCTACATTAATTCACATAGTCCTAGTGACTGCGCACACAACATGGCCAAACAAAAGCAAAAGACAGTACCTTGCCTCTCAATCCAATTGAAACTCATAGGCAACACAGTCCATTGGACTAGGCAATTACATGCAGCCATACAAAGTCCATGGGCCTTGCCTCAGAGTCGAACCCACAACCTCTCGAAGCCTAAGCAAACAGCCTACCACAACACCAACTTAGAGAAGTGGGAAACTGATTCTACATTAACTGTTACCCACTTCTCTGTGTTGGTGTAGTGGTAGGCTCTTTGCTTGGGCTACGAGAGGTTGTGGGTTCGACTCTGAGGCAAGGCCCATGTACTTTTATGGCTGCATGTAATTGCATAGTCCAATGGACTGTGTTGCCAATGAGGATCAATTGGATTGATAAGCCAGGCACTGTCTTTCGCTTTTGTTTGGCCATGTTGTGTGTGCAGTCACTAGGATTATGTGAATTATTGAAGAGTCAGTTTCCCACTTCTCTGTGTTGGTGTAGTGGTAGGCTTTTTCCTTGGCCTACGAGATGTTGTGGGTTCAACTTTGAGGCAAGGCCCATGGACTTTGTATGGCTGCATGTAATGGCATAGTCCAATGGACTGTGTTGCCTATGAGTTTCCATTGGATTGATAGGACAGGTACTGTATTTTGCTTTTCTTTGGCCATGTTGTGTGCGCAGTCACTAGGATTATGTGAATTAATGTAGAGTCAGTTTCCCACTTCTCTGTGTTGGTGTAGTGGTAGGTTCTTTGATTGGGCTGCGAAAGGTTGTGGGTTCGACTCTGAGGCAAGGCCCATGGACTTTGTATGGCTGCATGTAATTGCCTAGTCCAATAGATTGTGTTACCTTTGAGTGTCTATTGGATTGTAAGGCCAGGTACTGTCTTTTGCTTTTGTTTGGCCATGTTGTGTGCGCAGTCACTAGGATTATGTGAATTAATGTAGCATTATTTTCCTACTTCTCTGTGTTGGTGTAGTTTTAGGCTCTTTACTTGGGTTTTGAGAGGTTGTGGGTTTGTCACTGAGGCAAGGCCCATGAACTTTGTTTGGCTGCATGTAGTTGCATAGTCCAATGGTCTCTGTTGCCTATGAGTTTCCATTGGATTGATAGGCCAGGTACTGTGTTTTGCTTTTGTTTGGCTATGTTGTGTGCGCAGTCACTAGGATTATGTGAATTAATGTAGTGTCAGTTTCCTATTTCTCTGTGTTGGTGTAGTGGTAGGCTCTTTACTAGGGCTTTGCGTGGTTGTGGGTTTGACTCTGAGGCAAGGCCCATGAACTTTGTTTGGCTGCATGTAATTGCCTAGTCCAATGGACTCTGTTGCCTATGAGTTTCCATTGGATTGATAGACCAGGTACTGTCTTTTGCTTTTGTTTGGCCATGTTGTGTGCACAGTCACTAGGATTATGTGAATTAATGTAGAGTCAGTTTCCCACTTCTCTGTGTTGGTGTAGTTGTAGGCATTCTGCTTGGGCTACGAGAGGTTGTGTGTTCGACTCTGAGATTAGGACCTTGGACTTTGTATGGCTGCATGTAATTGCTTAGTCCAATGGACTGTGTTATCTATGCGTTTCCATTGGATTGATAGGCCAGGTACTGTCTTTTGCTTTTGTTTGGCCATGTTGTGTGTGCAGTCACTAGGATTATGTGAAATAATGTGGAGCCCTCTCTGTGTTGGTGTGGTGGTAGGCTCTTTGCTTGGGTTGCGAAAGGTTATGGGTTTGGCTCTGATGCAAGGCCCATGGACTTTGTATGGCTGCATGTAATTTCCTTGTCCAATGGACTGTGTTGCCTATGAGTTTCCATTGGATTGATAGGCCAGGAAGTGTCCTTTGCTTTTGTTTGGCCATGTTGTGTGCGCAATAACTAGGATTATGTGAATTAATGTAGTGTCAGTTTCCCACTTCTCTGTGTTGGTGTAGTGATTGGCTCTTTTCTTGGGCTGCGAGAGGTTGTGCGTTCGACTCTGAGGCAAGGCCCATGGACTTTGTATGGCTGCATTTAATTGACTAGTCCAATGGACTGTGTTGCCTATGAGTTTCCATTGGATTGATAGGGCAGGTACGGTCTTTTGCTTTTGTTTGGCCATGTTGTCTGCGCAGTCACTAGGATTATGTGAATTAATGTAGTGTCAGTTTCCCACTTCTCTGTGTTGGTGTAGTGATAGGCTCTTTGCTTGAGCTGCGAGAGGTTGTGTGTTCGACTCTGAGGCAAGGCCCATGGACTTTGTATGGCTGCATGTAATTCCCTTGTCCAATGGACTGTGTTGCCTATGAGTTTCCATTAGATTGATAGGCCAGGTACTGTCTTTTGCTTTTGTTTGGCCATGTTGTGTGCGCAGTCACTAGGATTATGTGAATTAATGTAGAGTCAGTTTCCCACTTCTCTGTGTTGGTGTAGTGGTAGGCTCTTTTCTTGGGCTACAAGATGTTGTGTGTTCTACTCTGAGGCAAGGCCCATAGACTTTGTATGGCTGCATGTAATTGCCTAGTCCAATGGGATGTGTTATCTATGCGTTTCCATTGGATTGATAGGCCAGGTACTGTCTTTTGCTTTTGTTTGGCCATGTTGTGAGCGCAGTCACTAGGATTATGTGAATTAATGTAGAGTCAGTTTCCCACTTCTCTGTGTTGGTGTAGTGGTAGGCTCTTTGCTTGTTCTGCGAGAGGTTGTGGGTTCGACTCTCAGGCAAAGCCCATGGACTTTGTAAAGCTGGGTTTACACACTGCAATATCTCAAACGACATCGCTGTAACGTCACCGGTTTTGTGACGCAATAGCGATGTTGTTTGCGATGTTGCAGTATGTGAAACCTATCATCGATCTGGCCCCTGCTGTGAAGTTGTAATCGTTACAAATAGTTCAGGAGCATTCCTAGGTCCTGTGTTTCCTGCTGTGCAGCATGCATCGCTGGAAAGTTTCAGTGTGTGAGAGACTTTGTTAGCAACTTCCATTTCAAAAGGCTGCTTATCAACGTTCCCAACAACCAGCTAGGTCGCTCTGCTGGTCCGGATCGCTGTTGAGTTGTTGACCAGGTTTGCCTGTTTGACAGCTCACCAGCGACTTAGCAGAGACTTAGGGAGGTTGCTGTTACGTCACAAAACCAGTGACGTTACAGCGATGTCCTTTGCTATGTTGCAGTGTGTAAACCCAGCTTAAGGCTGCATGTAATTGCCTATGCCAAAAAATGGAGAAATTCTGCTCACCCCTCTTCACTCCAGATCTTACCTCCGATGCACGGTAACACTCTGACCTGCGTGGAGAGCACTTGGAGAAAAAAGAGAATATTCCAGCAACTCCAGGAGAGAATCGACTTAGAATCAATTTCTTTATTTAATTATAAAAATCTTCCATCAATACAGAACAAAAATAAAGAGACAGATTAGACAGAGGAGCAATTTCCTACGCGTTTCGACCTGTGGACGTCTTAATCATGGAATGCGCAGAGAAAGTCTCCAAAGCAGTATTTGAAGTCTGTGCATGTCAAAACAGGTTAAATTAATTGAATGAGATACACACCCACCACACTTGGTGTAGAAAGCACAGAAAAAAATAAAAAACAGAGACAACTGCACCAGAATTTGCAGACAACAGAAAAATGGAAAATACAATACAAGTAAATAGAGTGGTTAAAAACAAATATGACCAGAGAAGCCACAGGAGAAGAATGCAGACTAGTATAAGTTATTATAACAGTACTATTGTAGACAAAGAAGTTTTTTGGTCGAATTAAATAAAAAACAAGCATTCTCCATAATTTTATATTGTGTAGATTTATATGCTATAAAATAGCCTGAAAAGAGGGGGAGGAGAGGGAATGACTCTCAAACGTTAAATTCCAATAGTATGTCAGAATAAAAAGTAATATTATTGCTAACATTGAGAATATAAAGCAGACAATCAGAAGTTGACTATATTATGGAATGGGCACGGGGATAGAGATCTTCAGGTGTACTGCATAACAAGATCTCTCCTCATGTTTAGACCATGCGGAATTCTAGTGCCCAATTTAAAAATCCAGAAAGATTCTCTGTTGAGAATCTTTCTTCTGAGATCCCCTCCTCTAATCGGTCTATATACTTTTTCTATACCGGTGAATACAAGGGTATCCAGACACCCTTATTATTATGAACAGAAGTAAAGTGTCTGGAAACAGCAGATACATTCACCGCAGATGTATTAAGTGTATCTGACATATGTCTACGTATTCTTTGTTTAAGGGGACAACTTGTGCAACCTACATATTGTACATGGCAAGAAGTACATTCTATTAAATATACCACATTGGGGGTATTACAGTTTATGAAACTATTGATATTATAAGAGAGAACCGTATAGGTAGACGTGAATGATTTACATTTTTTACATGTTTACATGAAATGCAGAAGTTGTGCCAGCAACCAAAGAAACCCTTACAAGACAACCAATTTTTGGAGATGGCATTGTCTTTTTTGCTGACGACCAAGCTGGGGGATGTTACTATGTCATGAAATTGTGGAGAAAAATTCGTTGTGAACGTCACCTTATTATTAAATTTGTCCTTTTTTTATTTTTGTTGTTATCCTTAAAGAGATCAGATCTATCAATTTTGTTGACTATAGTTTGTGCCCAGTCCAGGCACCATTTCGGATAGCCCCTGTGTTTAAGCTTTGCCAGAACAGTATCAGATTCCGCTTGTAGGATATCAGGACGGGAGCAATTGTGTTTCAGTCTGATTAACTCACCAAGCGGAATATTTGTAATGATGTGTGGAGAATGACACGAACTAGCCAGTAAAATAGAGTTGGAATCCGTCTCCTTGTGATAGGGAAGAATCTCCACCGTACTGCCATTACTGATCAGGGTAACATCCAAATAGTTAATGCTAGTGGAATGTGTCTGAAAAGTAAATTTGAGATTGAAAGAATTTTGATTAAGATGATTAATGAAGGAATGTGCTGTAGCAACATCCCCCTTCCATATGATCAATAAATCGTTGATATTATTATTATCATTATTAAAAATGTAAAATTCCTCAAAAATAGCAACAACGATGTTAGCAAGGGAGGGGGAAAATTTCCCTCCCATGCTAACGCCGCATTTCTGTAGAAAAAATTCTTCATCAAAAGAAAAATAATTATGGGTTAACAAAAAATTAATTGCAGTGATAATGAAATTTTGTATGTGAATGGGATATGAACTGTGTTTCCTAAGAAAAAATTGCAAGCAATTGGTGGCTACATGATGTGGAATGGAGGGATAAAGGCTGACGATGTCACAGGTCAACCACATGTAGTTACTAAGCCAGGGTATGGAATTCAGATTGTTAATAAGAGATTTGGTATCCCTAAGGAAACCTGGCAAATCCCTAACCAAAGGCTGTAAAAAATACTCTAACCAAGCACCAAGTTTTTCACCAAGGGAACCAATGCCGGATATGATGGGCCTAAAGGGGGGTGGAAAGATGCCTTTATGTAGTTTGGGGAGGGCATGATACACAGGAATAATGGGATGATCCACCTTGAGATAGTCATAAATTTTTTGTGAAAAAAAAGGCCCCCCTCAAAACCTGCCTGAAGCATTTTATCAATTTTTGTCTTATAGAAATTGGTTGGATCCCCCTGTAGATGTTGTTTTTAATACTCGTGATTCTATCTAAGGCAACCAAATCCTCCTCAATATGTTCCTGAAAAATATCCAATGCAGATGGCCTGGACTGAACAGGATAAAACAGAGAATTGGTAGTCATGAACTTGTCAGGGAGAAATTCATAGCTTCTGGATTCTGATTCTAGTTGCCATAAATCAGAAAGATTTTTCAACTCACAGAACTTAGGAATCACATTGGAATCAAGCATGTCAAGATCTGAGGAAGGACTGAAATTATCCTGTGAATCTTCACTGTTACTGAAATGGCACTTCAAGGTTAAATTTCTGGCAAATTTATTTATATCCAGCAACGTGTTGAAAAGGTTAAATTTATTTGTGGGACAAAAACTGAGTCCTTTGGATAAAACTGATAAGTGATGCTGTGAAAGAATCTAAGCTGAAAGGTTCCAGACTGGACAGGTTAGTATCTCCGCTTCCTGCGGTCCGGATACCTGGTGTTACCGATGTTTGCGCCCTTAAATTTAGTTCTCCTGTGCAGAGGTAGATCCATATGGAGTAAAAAACAAACAGTTTTAATAAACCATACAGTTAGAAGAGAAGTTGAAGGGGGAGCACGAAGAGAGTCAATAGCAATGCTAAAAAAAATGGAGAAATTCAGCTCACCCCTCTTCACTCCAGATCTTACCTCCGGTGCACGGAAACATCCTGACCTGGGTGGAGAACACGTGGAGAAAAAAGAGAATATTCCAGCAACTCCAGGAGAGAATCGACTTAAAATCAATTTCTTTATTTAATGATAAAAATCTTCCATCATAACAGAACAAAAGTTTCCATTGGATTGATAGGCCAGGTACTGTCTTTTGCTTTTGTTGGGCCATGTTGTATGCGCAGTCTCTAGGATTATGTGAATTAATGTAGAATTAGTTTCCCACTTCTCTGTGTTGGTGTAGTGGAAGGCTCTTTGCTTGGGCTGTGCGAGGTTGTGGGTTCGATTCTGAGGCAAGGCCCATGGACTTTGTATGGCTGCATGTAATTGCCTAGTCCAGTGGACTGTGTTGCCTATGTGTTTCAATTTGATTGATAGGCCAGGTACTATCTTTTGCTTTTGTTTGGCCATGTTGTGTGCGCAGTCACTAGGATTATGTGAATTAATGTAGAATCAGTTTCCTACTTCTCTGTGTTGGTGTAGTGGTAGGCTCTTTGCTTGGGTTGTGGGTTCGAATCTGAGGCAAGGCCCATGGACTTTGTATAGCTGCATGTAATTTCCTAGTCCAAAGGACTGTATTGCCTATGAGTTTCCATTTGATTTGTAGGCCAGGTTCTGTCTTTTGCTTTTGTTTGGCCATGTTGTGTGCGCAGTCACTAGGATTATGTGAATTATTGTAGAGTCAGTTTCTCAATTCTCTGTGTTGGTGTGGTGGTAGGCTCTTTGCTTGGCTTGCGAGAGGTTGTGTGTTCTACTCTGAGGCAAGGCCCATGGACTTTATATGGCTGCATGTAATTGCCTAGTCCAATGAGATGTGTTATCTATGCGTTTCCATTGGATTGATAGGCAAGGTACTTTCTTATGCTTTTGTTTGGCCATGTTGTGTGCGCAGTCTCTAGGATTATGTGAATTAATGTAGAATCAGTTTCCCACTTCTCTGTGTTGGTGTAGTGGTAGGCTCTTTGCTTGGGCTGCGAGAGTTTGTGGGTTCGTCTCTGAGGCAAAACCCATGGACTTTGTATGGCTGCATGTAATTACCTTGTCCAATGGACTGTGTTACCTCTGCAATTCCATTGGATTGATAGGCTAGGTACTGTCATTTGCTTTTGTTTGGCCATGTTGTGTGCGCAGTCACTAGGATTATGTGAATTAATGTAGTGTCAGTAACCCACTTCTCTTTGTTGGTGTAGTGATAGGCTCTTTGCTTGGGCTGCGAGAGGTTGTGGGTTCAACTCTGAGGCAAGGCCCATGGACTTCGTATGGCTGCATGTAATTGCCTTGTCCAATGGACTGTGTTGCCTATGAGTTTCCATTGGATTGATAGGCCAGGTGCTGTCCTTTGCTTTTGTTTGGCCATGTTGTGTGCCCACTCACTAGGATTATGTGAATTAATGTAGAATCAGTTTCCCACTTCTTTGTGCTGGTGTAGTGGTAGGCTCTTTGCTTGGGCTACGAGAGGTTGTGGGTTTGTCTCTGATGCAAGGCCCTTGGACTTTGTATGGTTGCATGTAATTACCTAGTCCAAAGAACTGTGTTACCTATGAGTTTCCATTGGATTGATAGGCCAGGTGCTGTCTTTTGCTTTTGTTTGGCCATGTTGTGTGCGCAGTCACTAGGATTATGTGAATTAATGTAGAGTCAATTTCTCTCTTCTCTGTGTTGGTGTAGTGGTAGGCTCTTTGCTTGGGCTACGAGAGGTTGTTTGTCTCTGAGGCAAGGCCCATGGACTTTGTATGGCTGCATGTAATTGCCTAGTCCAATGGACTGTGTTACCTATGCGTTTCCATTGGATTGATAGGCCAGGTACTGTCTTTTGCTTTTGTTTGGCCAAGTTGTGTGCGCAGTCACTAGCATTATGTGAAATAATGTAGAGCATTCTCTGTGTTGGTGTGGTGGTAGGCTCTTTGCTTGGGTTGCGCCAGGTTGTGGGTTTGACTCTGATGCAAGGCCCATGGACTTAGTATGGATGCATGTAATTTCCTAGTCCAATGGACTGTTTTGCCTATGAGTTTCCATTTGATTGGTAGGCCAGGTACTGTCTTTTGCTTTTGTTTGGCCATGTTGTGTGCGCAGTCACTAGGATTATGTGAATTAATGTAGACTCAGCTTCCCACTTCTTTGTATACTTTATTAAATTTTAAGGGGTTTACAATAACAGGGGAGGGGGTAATTGAAGTATTTAAAATGCATTCTTAAAAATATTGTTGAAATAACAAAGAAGGGGAAGAGGAAGGGAAGAAAGGGTAGGCTAAAAGTGGATGGGAATGGGTATTGGAGGGAAGTGGGAATGGAAAGAGTTAGGGAATATAAAGGGGGAGGAGAAAGGGAAGGAGGAAGACGTTGAGGTAATTCCTTAAGTTTCAAAGTCAAGCAAGATTATATAAACTCATATTCATTTAGCACAGTATATAAACACATTCGGAAATAACATATTGCATTTATATTATTTAGATAATGTCAAGGAACTAATTCAAAGCAAGGTTTGGCATGTATTTCTGGGACCAAAGAGACCATCTTATTTTATATCTTTGATAGTTTTTTTCTTTTAACGCAATATTATACTCATAGAAATTATGAGCTGAAACCCTGTCCGTAACTTCTGAAATAGATGGGATTCTTTCTTCTCTCCAGTTGGCTGCTAATAAATTCTTAATAACTAAGAAAATGTGACAGACAATGTATGTATACTTTTTGTCATATTCTTCTAACCCTATGGAAAGAATAACCAATTCTGGAGTAAGATTTATATCTTTTGTAGTCAATTGCTTTAAGAGGTCTCTGACTTTCTTCCATAAGGGTTTAAGTAAAGGACATCCCCAGAAAGTGTGGATAAAGGATCCATTTTTCCCGCAACCTCTCCAACATAGTGGTGAGTTTTCAGCAGAAAACTTGCACAACTTTAGAGGGGTATAGTAGCATCTGGAATACACTTTATAATATGTCTCCTGAAGAGAAGCACAGGTTGCAGTTGCATAAGTTGTTTCCAGAGCTTGTTTCCATGTACTTATAGGGAATTCCTTGTGCAAATCTTTCTCCCAATTATTTAGGTTTAGCTTTTTCTCAAATTCATAATCTTCATTTAGCAAGGAATATATATTACTGGTTTTCCAAATAATTTGGTTTAATGGATTATTCAATAAATTTATTAGGGGTTTAGGAAGCTGAAATCTAGGTTTTTTGTTTGTAAGAAAATTTTCTATACGGTACCAAATTTTTTTCTCTTTATTTGGGATGTTGAATTTACTTTGTATGTTTTTGAAGGGCAAGATTTTGTTATTTTCTATTAGGTCGAGAAAATTGTTTATGTTGTATTGTTTCCATTTTATTATGTTCCACCAAAATGGGTGTCAGAATTTGTATTGTTTCAATTGGGCAACATTTAATATCCTCCAAAGGTACATTCATCATTCATCATCATTGTTTTTAATAGGGATTTCCATGCCCATAGTTCTGCTTTACTTGTTTGAAATTTAGTTAATGTTTTTTGTGTGTTTAAAAGTTGGGCCAAAATGATATCTGATTTGGGAATGTTTCGATTATAATGTGTTTCTATATGTACCCAACTATTTTTAAATTCGGTAATTAGACTATTTTGGGTCTGTTTAATGAGACTAGTTAAATAATAAGCGTAAATATTCGGTAAACCTAGGCCTCCATTCCTCTTATGTTTACATAAAATGTTTTGGGAAATTCAAGGTTTCTTATTTTGCCAGATGAATAGTGATAACTGAGATTGTAGTTTCTGGATCCAGTGCTTAGGAATTGTTGTTGTTAAACATTGGAATAGGTATAGAATTTTCGGCAAAATAATAGATTTATATGATATGACCTTTCCCATCCATGAAACTTCAGTCATCTTTAAATTTTTCAATTCATTTTGGATGTTGTTTAATAATGGGGTAATGTTCATAGATACAATTTTTTTGGTTGGGTTTGTAATGTATATCCCTAAATATTTCAATTTTTCAGTTTCCCACTTGAAGGCAAATTCCTTCTGAATACAATCTTTTAAATCAGGGTCTATGTTATAACCCAAAATTTGGGACTTAGAATAATTGATTTGATAATATGATACGGCTGAGAAATCATCCAGAATATTAATTGTATTTCTAAGTGACTCTAGTGGGTCGGTTATACTAAGAATTACATCGTCAGCATATAGTGTGATTTTATACTGTTTGTGAATTGTGAAAATACCTTTTATATTTTCTCTTACTCTAATTTTTTCAGCTAGGGGTTCCATCATTAAGGCAAATAATAAAGGAGAGAGTGGGCAGCCCTGTCTGGTTCCATTGCTTATAGAAAAATTACTAGAGAGGAAGTTATTGACGTAGATTTTTGCAGTGGGTTGGGAATAAATTTCTAATATTAATTTTAATATCTGACCATTAAATCCAAATTTTTTCAAGGTTGCTATCATGTAACCCCAATGGATCCTATCAAAAGCCTTCTCTGCATCCAATGAAAGGAGCAGAGAAGGCTCCTGATTTTTCTCAACCAGATCCACAAGGTTCAAAATTTTACGCGTCGCATCAGATGACTGCCTGTCTTTAATAAACCCCACCTGATTTAAGTGGATCAAATTAGGGAGAATTTTCTGAAGCCGGTTTGCAATAAGCTTAGAGATTAACTTCATATCTGTGTCAATCAAGGATATCGGCCTATAATTTGACATGTCTAGAGGATCACCTTTATTTTTTGGGATAATAGTAATATTAGCTGTAAGCATCTCTTTTGGGATATGTCCTTCTGTAGATAAGTAGTTAATTAATCTGGTCAGATATGGGGATAATATATCTCCAAATGTTTTATAATATTCATTATTTAGCCCGTCAGGACCTGGTGATTTCTCTAATTTAAGCTGTTGGATGACTAATAAAACTTCTTCTTTTGTATATAGCTTATTTAAAGATTTTAAATCATTATTTGAAATTTTGGGAAGGTCAATTTTATCTAGAAAATCCTTTATTGATTTTTCAGTGGGTTGTATTAGGTTATCGTTATCTTTCAAGTTATATAAATCGTGGTAGTATCTGGCGAAGGAATTTGCAATATCTTTAGGATGTTTACAAAGGATACTGTCTTTATTTTTAATTGCTGGTATTTTGCTTTTAACTCTTTGTTGCCTAATTCTTTTCATCATTAATTTTGTGGGTCTATTATTAGAATGGTAAAAATTTGTTTTGTTTAATAACGTCACTTTGTTGTACTCTTGGGTTAGTAAAGAATTTAGTTCTATTCTCAGATTCAGAATGTGGGAGTGATTTGCATCTGATGGGTTTATTATTTGTATGTGTTCAGCTTCCTTAATTTTGTCTGAAATTTCTTTGAATTTCTTCAATTTTTGCTTTTTATTTTTACTGTTAATTTGTATCATTATCCCTCTTATGACCGCTTTATGTGCGTTCCAAAGAGAGCTAATTAAGATGTCGTTTGTGTCATTTTCCTTGAAATAATTTTTAAGGGCTTCTTCAATTACTGCAGTATGTTTTGGGTTTCTAAGCAAATACGAATTGCACCTCCATATTCTATCACTATTATCTAATTTTCCAGAACCTATCTGAAAATTTACAGGGGAATGGTCAGACCAGGTTCTTTGACCTATGCTTACAGATTTAAATTTATTTATTGTAAATAATGTAGTTAGAACCAAGTCTATTCTTGAAAAAGTCTTATGGGAGTCAGAATAATACGTATACTCACTTGAACTCGTATTTAAGCACCTGAACATATCAAACAATTCTTCGTCTTCAAGCCAATTATCTAATGTAGGTAAAAGATATCTTGTTTTAGATGTTGAATCTAGCATGCCATTTGGTACCATATTAAAATCACTAAAAAGAATCAAATCCCCCTTCTGAATTTCTCTGACAATAGTCATCAACTTATTAAGGAAGTGTATCTGGCCTCTATTTGGTGCGTATACATTAACAAATGTATATATTGTGTTGTTGATTTTGCACACTATTATGCAATACCTACCTGCATTATCAGATACCTTAGTAATAAGTTCAAAGGTTGCAGAATCTCTCATTAGAATAGCCACTCCAGCCTTTTTTTTTTCATTTGAGGAAGTATATTTGTGGGGGAAAACGTCTATGGTTGAATGAAGGTGGTTTGGACTTTTTAAATTTTGTCTCTTGGAGACCTACAACATCCGCCTTTGATTCATTCAGGAATTTCCAGACCGCAAATCTCTTCCTTGGACTGTTTAGTCCCCTGACATTATATGTCAAGAGATTAAGTGTCATTAGCAATAGTATTGAAAAAGGTGGTTATTTCAAATGTTGTGTGGGGTAACCAAAGATTAGATTCGTATAAACATATAACTTGACTATTATTATGTTCCTGTATGGAAAGAAAAAGGTTAAACACACGTAATACAAACAAGAAAAACTTAACTGTATAACATAAGTCCCAAAGTCTTCCTGGAGGATCTTGATATGGAAATGAAATGAAACCCATTTCAAGAATCACTCCTGATGGGAGTAAAGTTCAACAGCCAATGTCTTACTCCAACCTCTTTTATGAGTGGATATCCAAATCCAGTGATAATGAAGTGTTCTTCAAATCCAGGTGGTGGACCATAAATATTGTCCAACTAAATTGAGCCTAGAGAAGAAATAATAAATCAAGTTGTAACGAGTCCAAGATCCTTCAGCATCTTCTCGCCTTCTTTCGCAGAGATGATAGACAAACTCTTTCCTTGATGATGGATTAGGATCTTTGTAGGAAATCTCCATCTATATGATATGTTGTTCTGTCTAAGTAGTTGAGTGATACTATTGAGACTTTTCCTCTGTAGAATGGTTTCTTTAAATAAATCCGAAAAAATCTTTAAATTCTTGTAGGGTGAAGGAAGACTCTTGTGAAGTCTTAGGTATTCAAATAGTTTTTCTTTCGTTTTATAGAAATGTATCCTGAGAATGGTATCCCTCAGAGTGTCTTGTGATAGAAATTTTGGTCTAGGTAGCCTATGAACCCTATCTACAGTCAAATCCAATTCTGACATGTTAGGCAAGGTTGTTTTCAGTAGTTTCTAGATATATTGCAAAAGTTCGTTATTTTTGACATTTTCAGGAATGCCTCTAACCTTAAAATTATTCCTGCGATTCCTGTCTTCTTGGTCAGTTAGTTTTTGTTTCAAAATTCTGATTTCTTCTTTAATTTTCAATTGCTCTATAGCGACCACTTTGGTATCTTTTTTCAATGAATCGACTTCAGTTTCTGTGTTTTTAATTCTTGTGGACATAGAATTGAAAGTTGATCTCATTTCGTTGAACCGTTGATCTAAGTCTGACTGAATTGACATTCTGAAATTAGAAAGTGAGTCCGAAATGAATTTTTGGAGCGAGAGTATATCTTGTGATAAAATAACATTTTCTTTTACAGCTCCTAAATCCATCGGTGAGGTATCAGGTGGATTATTTTCGACATCCAAGTGTGCTCTTTGTTTATCTGGACTGTTGAGTGAAGAAGAAAGTTCATTTCCAGAATCTGAATCTGAATCCATGGCCCAAGCATCCCAGTCAGCATCTCTGTTTTTTGACGCATCCTTTTCTTTTTGTCTTGAGCCTCTTTTCTTCCTTTGTTGGCATTTGTCTTTAATTATTTTGGGAATTGCTCCAGAGCTTGGATTCCCAGGTGAAATATTTGTTGTGTTAGTTGGTGCCTCTTTAGTGTTTGTTGATGTAGTCGAAGTATTTTCCTCTTTTCCTTTTCTGTTATCTTTTTGAGACATTTTGTTTCAGGACTATTAATATTATATAGTAGGTCACTTAAGGGATTAATTATAGTTTTTAAACTTGGTGTATAACTAGTTTGCCTAATCTATTATATCTCTTTGATGTCTAGAGAGCTTTACTATCCATTACCACTGTCAGCAATCCCGCAATGTTTTAGTCTCAATAACTTTTTTGTGCCAGCTTTATTTTTCTTGAATGATGTCTGGAATTATGCAGGGGAGAGTCCTCTCTCCCTTGAGTATTGAGATTAGTTGGACCACACTTAGTTTAGGCTGTCAGATGTTCAGAAGTGACTGACATACAAGGGTTTATATTAAAGTTGCACTGGTATTCACCTATGCAGTTTACACAGGCAATAATAATAACAATAATAATAATAATTACGTTGTACCAGCTTAATTTTTCATAGGGTATGCCTAGAATCATTCAGTAAAGGGCTCTCTTTCTGCCAAGTGTCAAAACAAGTCAGACCAGGTTTTAGTATTACGGTCAGAAGTGTCACAGCTGAGGCTATAGAAGATCTCTGATATGTAAACTGCATATAAATCTGTCAGGCTGGCTACAGTTGTTTGTGTGACGCCCTGGCACAGCCAGGTTGTCACAGAAAGAGTTAATCCTCCTTGGTAATCTGATCTCACACCGGAGCAGCAAGACAAACCACCTCCTCCAGGGTAAGAGAAAAGCAGAGCAGAGGGGAGGGACTGGGCAGAGAGTGTTTAGAGAGGAGACAGAAGTGGAGCCTGGAGCTGTAGCTCCCAGGCTGAAAGCAAAGCGTGCTCCGAGAGGGCCAGGACAGGCTGTAGTGAGGAAGGGGCCAGAGGTAGCCGGAGCAGGGCGGTGGCCCCTCGGTACCTGGGTGACCCGGATCACTACAGGGGAGTGGACTCTCCGTTCCCGGCTGAGGAGAAAGAGGAAGAGAGTGGAGAGAAAGGCACCTGGCTGCAGGGAAAGAACAACAAGGGCTGCTGCACCGTGTGTGGGACACTAACACCCCCGTACCGAAGGCTGCGGACACCGGCAATTCCTAGTTTACCAGTGACTCCGTGTGACTTACTTGTGAGTACACCCGTGCCCTCGGGCACCGCACTGCAGCACTGCGCCCTGCTCCCTGCTTACCCCATCACCGGGCCCCGGGACAACCAACCCCCTACCCACGGAGGGGAGAACTAACATCTAGCTGCTCCATACCATCACTCCCGGGATCCCCGTCCAGAGCAGCGGTGATGTCCCAATCACCACAACCGTGGGTGGCGTCACGGACAATATAAATCTCCCTTACCAAATCCCTTAATACTGTGGAGCCTGGGATCACAGACCGGGTCACGCCACCGTGATACCCACAGAAGTGACCTCGTGGCCCGGATCTGAGTACCCACTGGTCCCCGGGCGTCACATTTGCACCACTGATTTCAGCCGCCGATTTATCCTGTGAATTTGCACAGATATTATCAATTATGGTCTTAATATATTTATTAGGGTCTCTTCTTATCAAGTGTAGTTCGTTTTAATCAGAACAATTTCTCCAAAAAGCTGTCAAGAATGCTTTCTGTCAGGGCAGTTATCCTGTCATAGATCAGAGTTAAACAGGGTTCATAGGCAGCACTGACAGGAATTCAACACTGTCAATTTCAGCTTTAAATAATTCTCTTGTACCAAGTCAGAATTGCCCCAAAAAGATCTTAAATTGTAGGTGGGGATGTTTCTTACTCCTTTGAGGGCAAATTTAGTCGAAGTAAATTTCCTGAATAGCTGTAACTTATGTTTTCTGAGGTGTCCCCATGACAACTAGATGGCTCCCTCACTACATAAAGGCAGTTTGCTGTCTCCTCAGAGGGATGTTATTCAGCAGTGTGAAGTGATTATCCATTAAATGTGGGATAATTTAGATTATTGATAAAAGCAGATAAAGTATATTAAATTATTTTGTGAAAAATTATCTTCTCTGGTGTTTAGTAGTAGAATAATTGTCCTGTCACAGAGGCACCTCCATGCGCCACTTACAGCTTAAGGAGACCTGGGTTACAACTATTTTGATGTGAAATCTGTCAAATTTAGTCTCTAAAGGCTCCTCATGTCTTCCTGAAGCTTTTATACTTCTTTTTTACCAGAAATGGATGAGTTTTATCTTCTTCTACGTCGCTTTTGAGGTTGTAGATACAGCAGCAATTAAAAGATACGTCCAGTGTTGTCCATCATTAGGCCACGCCCCGCTCCTTCCCATTTTTCTGTGTTGGTGTAGTAGTAGGCTCTTTGCTTAGGCTATGAGAGGTTGTGTGTTCGACTCTGAGGCAAGCCACATGGACTTTGTATGGCTGCATGTAATTGCCTAGTCCAATGGACTGTGTTACCTATGAGTTTCCATTGGATTGATAGGCCAGATACTGTCTTTTGCATTTGTTTGGCCATGTTGTGTGTGCAGTCACTAGAATTATGTGAATTAATGTAAAGTTATATTTCAACTTATCTGTGTTGGTGTAGTGGTAGGCTCTTTGCTTGGGCTATGCGAGGTTGAGGGATCGACTCTGAGGCAAAACCCATGGACTTTGTATGGTTGCATGTAATTGCCTCGTCCAATGGTTTGTGTTGCCTATGGGTTTCCATTGGACTGATAAGCCAGGTACTGTCTTATGCTATTGTTTGGCCATGTTGTGTGCGCAGTCACTAGGATTATGTGAATTAATGTAAAATCAGTTTCCTACTTCTCTGTGTTCGTGTAGTGGTAGTCTCTTTGATTGGGTTACGAGAGGTTGTGGGTTTGACTCTGAGGCAAGGCCCATGGAGTTTGTATGGCTGCATGTAATTTCCTAGTCCAATGGACTGTGTTACCTATGAGTTTCCATTGGATTGATAGGCCAGGTACTGTCTTTTGTTTTTGTTTGGCTATGTTGCGTGCGCAGTCACTAGGAATATGTGAATTAATGTAGACTCAGCTTACCACTTCTTTGTGTTGGTGTAGTGGTAGGCTCTTTGCTTGTTCTGCAAGAGGTTGTGGGTTTGACTCTGAGGCTAGGCCCATGGACATTGTATGGCTGCATGTAATTTCCTAGTCCAATGGACTGTGTTGCCTATGAGTTTCCATTGGATTCATAGGCCAGGTACTGTCTTTTGCTTTTGTTTGGACATGTTGTGTGCGCAGTCACTAGGATTATGTGAATTAATGTAGACTCAGCTTCCCACTTCTTTGTGTTGGTGTACTGGTAGGCTCTTTGCTTGTTCTGCAAGAGGTTGTGGGTTCCACTCTGAGCCTAGGCTCTTGGACTTTGTATGGCTGTATATAATTGCCTAGTCTAATGGACTGTGTTACCTATGAGTTTCTATTGGATTGATAGGCCAGGTACTGTCTTTTGCTTTTGTCTGGCCATGTTGTGTGCGCAGTTACTAGAATTATGTGAATTAATGTAGAGTCATTTTCCAACTTCTCTGTGTTGGTGTAGTGCAGGGGTGGGGAACCTCCGGCCCGCGGGCCGCATACGGCCCGCCAAGACCTTTTCTACGGCCCCCGGGACTCTGCCGGCAGCCGCGTCTTGCCGGTTGCCAGCCCTTTACATCCCCATGCGCGCTACGAGGACGCGCATTCAGCGTTCACTACTGAACGCTGGTCAGTGCGTGTGTTCTCAGGACTTATTTTGTGGGCGGGGTTAACACTTTCGCCCCGTCCCACAGAAGCCCAGCAGCAGTTTGAAGGCTTCAACTAGTAGGTGAGCGCCCCCCCCGTGCTGCGTGCCAGCTCTTCCGTGCGCGCTCCCCCGTGCGCGTTCCCCCGTGCTGCGTGCCAGCTAACACGTGCTCGCTCCCCCGTGCTCGCTCACCCTTGCCCGCTTCTCCATTACAGCTCCCCCGTGCCCGCTCCTCCGTGCTCGCTTCTTTGTGCCAGCTCCCCCGTGCCCGCTCCCCCATGTGCGCTCCGACTGTGCTGCTATGTGCTTATTTCCCAGCTGCCGTGTGCCTGATCCCTCTGTGTCTGCTCCACCAGGGTTGTGTGCTTCTTCCCCAGGGTGGTGTGCTTCATCCCCAGGGTTGTGTGCTTCTTCCCCAGGGTTGTGTGTCCCCCAGGTTTGTGTGTCCCCTAGGGCTGTGTGCCCCCCCTCCCCTAGGTCTGTGTGTCCCCCCCTCTCCACAAGGTCTGTGTGCCCCCCCTCCGCCAGGGCTGTGTACTCCACTCCCCCAAGGCTGTATACCTCCCCTCCCTCAGGGCTGTGTGACTCCCCCCCACCCCCCAGTGCTGTGCCCCCAGTGCTGTGCCCCCAGTGCAATGTCTGGGCTCTGCATGTGTTGTCAGTTTCCCCTGTGCCCCCCTATTGCTATCCGTGCCCCCCTATTGCTATCTGTGCCCCCCAGTGCTGTCTGCGCTCCAAAGCCATATCTATGCCTCCCAGTGATGTACATGTCCTCAGCCTTTTTTGTGACGTATATATTCTCCCAGCCCCTCCTGTGATGTATATGCCCCCAGCCCCTCCTGTGATGTATATGCCCCATTGTCTCCTGTAATGTATATATTACAGGTGGGGCTGGAGCATACACATCACAGGAGACACTGGGGACATACATCACAGGAGGAGCTGGGGGCATATATATGCCCCAGCCCCTCCTTTGATGTATATGCCCCCAGCCCCTCCTGCGATGTATGTGCCCCATTGTCTTCTGTAATGTATATATTACAGGTGGGGCTGGAGCATACACATCAGAGGAGACACTGGGCATATACATCACAGGAGGGGCTGGCCTGGTGGCATATACATCATATTGGAGATGCTGGGGCATCTCCCTTAATAAATATATACAGCTGTCCCAGCGTCTCCTATGTGATGTATATACAGTAGTTCCAGCGTCTCCTATGTGATGTATATGCCCTCAGCCCCTCCTGTGATGTAATATATACACAGCAGTCCCAGTGTCAGTTGTGATGTATATGATTTACCAATCTTATTTTCACAAAGAGTTGACTGCTCCAGACCGAGACAATCCTGGAAAAGCAGCTGTGAGAAGCAACATGATCAATATCACCGAAAATTAACCGCTGCGCCAAAGAGAAGCATCTCTGGCCACCACAATAGGGGTGAGTTAATTAATTGCTTGACCAAATGTAGCCGGGTAATTTTCACATTGATAATTTTGTGCGGCCCCCGATGGTTCGTAGAAATTTCCAGATGGCCCCCGGCAGTAAAAAGGTTCCCCACCCCTGGTGTAGTGGTAGGCTCTTTGCTTGGGCTATGCGAGGTTGTGGGATCGACTCTGAGGCAAGACCCATGGACTTTGTATGGTTGCATGTTAATGTCTAGTCTAATGGACTGTGTTACCTATGAGTTTCCATTGGATTGATAGGCCAGGTACTGTCTTTTGCTTTTGTTTGGCCATGTTGTGTGCGCAGTCACTAGGATTATGTGAATTAATGTAGACTCAGTTTCCCACTTCTCTGTGTTGGTGTAGTTCTAGGCTCTTTGCTTGTTGTGCGAGAGGTTGTGGGTTTGACTCTGAGGCAAGCCCCATGGACTTTGTATGGCTGCATGTAATTGCCTAGTCCAATGGACTGAATTACCTATGAATTTTCATTGGATTGATAGGCCAGCTATTGTCTTTTGCTTTTGTTTGGCCATGTTGTGTGCGCAGTCACTAGGATTATGTGAATTAATGTAGACTCAGCTTCCAACTTCTTTGTGTTGGTGTAGTGGTAGGCTCTTTGCTTGTTCTTCAAGAGGTTGTGGGTTCGACTCTGAGGCTAGGCCCTTGGACTCTGTATGGCTGCATGTAATTGCCTAGTCTAATGGACTGTGTTACCTATGAGTTTCCATTGGATTGATAGGCCAGGTACTGTCATTTGCTTTTGTTTGGCCATGTTGTGTGCGCAGTCACTAGGATTATGTGAAATAATGCAGAGCCTTCTCTGTGTTGGTGTGGTGGTAGGCTCTTTTCTTGGGTTGGGAAAGGTTGTGGGTTTGACTCTGATACAAGGCCTATGGACTTTGTATGGCTGCAAGTAATTTCCTTGTCTAATGGACTGTGTTGCCTACGAGTTTCCATTGGATTGATAGGCCAGGAACTGTCTTTTGCTTTTGTTTGGCCATGTTGTGTGCGCAGTCACTAGGATTTTGTGAATTAATGTAGAGTCATTGCCATACTTCTCTGTGTTGGTGTAGTGGTAGGCTCTTTGCTTGGGCTACGCGAGGTAGTGGGTTCGACTCTGAAGCAAGACCCATGGATTTTGTATGGCTGCATGTAATTACCTAGTCCAATGGTCTGTGTTGCCTATGATTTTCCATTGGACTGATAGGCCAGGTACTGTCTTTTGCACATGTTTGTCCATGTTGTGTGCGCAGTCGGTAGGATTATGTGAATTAATGTAGAATCAGTTTCACGTTTCTCTGTGTTGGTGTAGTAGTAGGCTCTTTGCTTGAGCTGCGAGAGGTTGTGGGTTTGACTCTGAGGCAAGGCCCATGGATTTTGTATGACTGCTTGTAATTGCCTAGTCCAATGGACTGTGTTGCCTATGAGTTTCCATTGGATTGGTAGGTTAGGTACTGTCTCTTGCTTTTGTTTGGCCAGGTTGTGAGCGCTGTCACTAGAATTATGTGAATTATTGAAGATTCAGGTTCCCAGTTCGCTGTGTTGGTCTACTGGTAGGCTCTTTGCTTGGGCTGCGAGAGGTTGTGAGTTCGACGCTGAGGCAAGGCCCATGGACCTTGTATGGCTGCATGTAATTGCCTAGGTCAAAGGACTATGTTGAATATGAGTTTCCATTGGATTGATAGGCCAGGTACTGTCATTTAATTTTGTTTGACCATGTTGTGTGCGCAGTCACTAGGATTATGTGAATTAATGTAGAATCAGTTCACCACTTTTCTGTGTTGGTGTAGTGGTAGGCTCTTTGCTTAGGCTATGAGAGGTTGTGTGTTCGACTCTGAGGCAAGCCACTTGGACTTTGTGTGGCTGCATGTAATTGCCTAGTCCAATGGACTGTGTTACCTATGTGTTTCCATTGGATTGATAGGCCAGGAACTGTCTTTTGCTTTTGTTTGGCCATGTTGTGTGCGCAGTCTCTAGGATAATGTGAATTAATGTAGAGTCACTTTCTCACTAATCTGTGTTGGTGTAGTGGTAGGCTCTTTGCCTAAGCAGCGAGAGGTTGTGGGTTTGACTCTGAGGCAAAGCTCTTGGACTTTGTATGGCATCATGTAATTGCCTAGTCCAATGGACTGTGTTACCTATGAGTTTCCATTGGATTGATAGACCAGGTACTTGCTTTTGTTAGGCCATGTTGTGTGTGCAGTCACAAGGATTATGTGAATTAATGTAAAGTCAGTTTCCCATTTCTCTGTTTTGGTGTAGTGGTAGGCTCTTTGCTTGGGCTACGAGAGGTTGTGGGTTCGACTCTGAGGCAAGGCCCATGGACTTTGTATGGCTGCATGTAATTGCCTAGTCAAATGGACTGTGTTGCCTATGAGTTTCCATTGGATTGATAGGCCAGGTACAGTCTTTTGCTTTTGTTTGGCCATGTTGTTTGCGCAGTCACTAGGATTATGAGAATTAATGTAGAGTGAGTTTCCCACTTCTCTGTCTTGGTGTAGTGGTAGGCTCTTTGCTTAGGCTTCGAGAGGTTGTGGGTTTGACTCTGAGGCAAGGCCCTTGGACTTTGTATAGCTGCATGTAATTGCCTTGTCCAATGGACTGTGTTGGATATGAGTTTTTATTGGATTGATAGGCCAGGTACTGTCTTTTGCTTTTGTTTGGCCATGTTGTGTGCGCACTTGTGCCCCAGTTGTACACTTCACAGGTAGATTTGCATCAAGCACATTCAAAAATACGCCATACTTAACCATCCCCAGGATGACACCGGGGTAGTTAGATAAGTCTTTGCTGAA
This sequence comes from Anomaloglossus baeobatrachus, assembly GCF_048569485.1. Lineage (NCBI taxonomy): Eukaryota > Metazoa > Chordata > Amphibia > Anura > Aromobatidae > Anomaloglossus > Anomaloglossus baeobatrachus. The sequence goes on from NW_027442605.1 coordinate 251,180, forward strand.
CCATGACTTGTTCATCTTGGCTCCTTTTAAAAAACACAGCAAGCAAGGGTTACTCCAAGCGGAGTCTCCTTTTTTTCCAAAAATTGGGCCCCACACTACACCAACTCAGAGAAGTGAGAAACTGACTCTACATTAATTCACATAATCCTAGTGACAGCGCACACAACATGGCCAAACAAAAGCAAAAGACAGTACCAGGCCTATTAATCCAATAGAAACTCATAGGCATCTCAGTCCATTGGACTAGGCAATTACATGCAACCATACAAAGGCCATGGGCCTTACCTCAGAGTCAAACCCACAACATCTCGCAGCCCAAGCAAAGAGCCTACCACTACACCAACACAGAGAAGTGGGTAACTGACTCTACATTAATTCACATAATCCTAGTGACTGCGCACACAACATGGCCAAACAAAAGCAGAAGACGGTATCTGGCCTATCAATCCAATGGAACTGCAGAGGTAACACAGTCCATTGGACAAGGTAATTACATGCAGCCATACAAAGTTCATGGGCTTTGCCTCAGAGACGATCCCACAACCTCTCGCAGCCCAAGCGAAGAGCCTACCACTACACCAACACAGAGAAGTGGGAAATGGATTCTACATTAATTCACATAATCCTAGTGACTGCGCACACAACATGTCCAAACAAAAGTAAATGACAGTACCTGGCCTATCAATCCATTGGAAAATCATAGGCAACACAGTCCATTGGACTAGGAAATTACATGCAGCCATACAAAGTCCATGGGCCTTGCCTCAGAGTCGAACCCACAACCTCTTGTAGCCCAAGCAAAGAGCTTACACTACACCAACACAGAGAAGTGGGAAACTGACTCTACAATAATTCACATAATCCTAGTACAGAAGATAAACTGTGGAAATAAAGAAGCGCAACAGGGTCTTACCCCAGTAGCAATGGGGGAGAGAGAGATATGGTATTACTCACCTATAGGGGTTGTAACAGTCACAACACCTATAACAGCATGTATGTAGGTAATTCCAAGCCACGGCAGCGGTTCCTCAGTTGGCAGATAACAGAGAGTAGTAGAATGAGGGTTTCCAGGCCGCGCCAATGACCAGCCGATATTAGGATGTTAGATTAATGTTGCTTTTATTCCAAAGTACAGGTCAATTCACATGGCAAGAAAACATAAAATCTGCTGTACAGGGATTCCTTGCAGCACTATATACCCCTCTGAGGACGTCATGGTCCACCTACTTTTAGAATAAATCGGCGGGAATCTATACATTAAACCAATACAATGACGTAGTATATTGTACTTCACAAGTTTCATGGATAAATCACTTATAACCATTTTTTTATATCCCAAGGAAAGGAAGGTGAATGTTAAAAATGAAAAATAAAAAATCTATAAAGTAGTGCAATATGTGTGTGAAGTCTCTTTATTTATATTTGTATATGTCAAAAAAATATATGTATATATATATATACCTATAAGGTGAGTGTGTATAAGGTGTCAACCTTGCCTAAAACACCATATAGAAACATGACATTAGATCAAGGATGTTGAGTAAATACCCCATATGCGGCAGGAGCCACAGAGGGGTTGTTATTGATTATATGAAAATTCAGGGAATATATAAAGGTGAACATTGTGAACTAAATCAGAGAGAAAAGGAACGTAGGATCAAAGGTTTAAAGAGCCATCCCAGAAAGGAAAGGGAGAGCACCAAAAACCACCAGTATGTTGTGTCCTGACCTGATATAAACTTTCACGATACTGAAGTGTATGTGAACTCATTTGAACCCACACGTACATTTAGTAATGGGTAGTTATGTTCCCAGTAAAGTGATCTCTTTGGTTAGACCTAAACCGGGTTTTCAATAAGTTAGTCCGATTTTCACTCATCTTGAGGAGACAACACACAGGGTTCATATACAGAGACATTGTACTTTTGTGTAAAATTCCTTTTATATTATGTTCTATTTTCCCTTGGGGAAAACCCATCCAAATAATGTCACTGGGAGATAGCACACAACACACTGGTGGTTTTTGGTGCTCTCCCTTTCCTTTCTGGGATGGCTCTTTAAACCTTTGATCCTACGTTCCTTTTCTCTCTGATTTAGTTCACAATGTTCACCTTTATATATTCCCTGCATTTTCTTATAATTGATAACAACCCCTCTGTGGCTCCTGCCGCATATGGGGTATTTACTCAACATCCTTGATCTAATGTCATGTTTCTATATGGTGTTCTAGGCAAGGTTGACACCTTATACACACTCAACTTATAGGTATATATACATATATTGTTTTGACATATACAAATATAAATAAAGAGACTTCACACACATATTGCACTACTTTATATATTTTTTATTTTTCATTTTTAACATTCACCTTCCATTCCTTGGGATATAAAAAAATGGTTATAAGTGATTTATCCATGAAACTTGTGAAGTACAATATACTACGTCATTGTATTGGTTTAATGTATAGATTCCCGCCGATTTTTTCTAAAAATGGGTGGATCATGACGTCATCAGTGGGGTATACAGTGCTGCAAGGAATCCCTGTACAGCAGATTTTATGTTTTCTTGCCATGTGACCTGTACTTTGGAATAAAAGCAACATTTATCTAACATCCTAATATCGGCTGGTCATTGGCGCGGCCTGGAAACCCTCATTCTACTACTCTCTGATATACACATAATCCTAGTGACTGCGCACACAACATGGCCAAACAAAAGCAAAAGATAGTACCAGGCCTATCAATCCAATGGAAACTCATAGGAATCACAGTCCATTGGACTAGGAAATCACATGCAGCCGTACAAAGTCCATGGGCCTTGCCTCAGAGTCAAACCCACAACCTCTCGCAGCTCAAGCAAAGAGCCTACCACTACACCAACACAGAGAAGCGGAAAATTGATTCTACATTAATTCACCTAATCCTAGTAACTGCGCCCACAATATAGCCAAACTAAAGCAAAAGACAGAACCTGGCCTTTCAATCCAATGGAAACTCATAGGCAACAAAATCCATTGGACTAAGCAATTACATGCAGCCATACGAAGTCCATGGGCCTTAGCTCAGAGCCGAACCCACAACTTCTCGTAGCCCAAGCAAAGAGCCTACCACTACACCAACACAAAAAAGCGGGAATCTGATTTTACATCAATTCACATAATTCTAGTAACTGCGCACACAACATGGCCAAATAAAAGCAAGAGACAGTACGTGGCCTACCAATCCAATGGAAACTCATAGGCAACACAGTCCATTGGACTAGGCAATTACATGCAGCCATACAAAGTCCATGGAACTTGCCTCAGAGTCAACCCACAACCTCTGGAAGAACAAGCAAAGAGCCTACCACTACACCAACACAGAGAAGTGGGAAGCTGAGTCTACATTAATTCACATAATCCTAGAGACTGCGCACACAACATGGCCAAACAAAAGCTAAAGACAATACCTGGCCTATCAATCCAATGGAATCTCATAGGTAACACAGTCCATTGGACTAGACAATTAATTGGATCCATACAAAGTCCATGGGCCTTGCCTCAGAGTCAAACCCACAACCTCTCGCAAACCAAGCAAAGAGCCTACCACTACACCAACACAGAGAAGTGGAAAACTGATGCTACACTAATTCACATAATCCTAGTGACTGCGCACACAACATGGCCAAACAAAAGCAAAAGATAGTACCTGGCCTATCAATCCAATGGAAACTAAAGTGCAACACAGTCCATTGGACTAGGCAATTACATGCAGCCATACAAAGTCCATGGGCCATGCCTCAGAGTCAAACCCACAACCTCTCGCAGCCCAAGCAAAGAGCCCACCACTACACCAACACAGAGAAGTGGGACACTGACTGTACATTAATTCACATAATCCTAGTGACTGCGCACACAACATGGCCAAACAAAAGCATAATACAGTACCTGGTCTATCAATCCAATGGAATCTCACAGGCAACATAATCCATTGGACTAAGCAGTTGCATGCAGCCATACAAAGACCATGGGCCTTGCTTCAGAATCAAACCCACAACCTCTCGCAGCCCAAGCAAAGAGCCCACCACTACACCAACACAGAAAAGTGGGAAATTGATGCTACACTAATTCACATAATCCTAGTGACTGCGCACACAACATGGCCAAGCGAAAGCAAAAGACAGTACCTGGACTATCAATCCAATGGAAACTCATAGGCAACATAGTCCATTGGACTAGGAAATTACATGCAGCCATACAAAGTCCATGGGCCTTGCCTCATAGTGAAACCCAAAACCTCTTGTAGCCCAAGCAAAGAGCCTACCACTACACCAACACAAAGTTGTGGGAAACTGATTCTAAATTAATTCACATAATCCTAGTGACTGCGCACGCAACATGGCCAAACAAAAGCAAAAGACAGTACGTGGCCTATCAATCCAATAGACACTCATAGGTAACACAGTCCATGGAACTAGGCAATTACATTCAGCCATACAAAGTCCATGGGCCCTGCCTCAGAGTCGAACCCACAACTTCTCGCAACCCAAGCAAATAGCCTACCACTACACCAACACAGAGAAGTGGGAAATTGATTCTACATTAATTCACATAATCCTAGTGACTGCGCACACAACATGGCCAAACAAAAGCAAAAGACAGTACCTGGCCTATCAATCCAATGGAAACTCATAGGCAACACAGCCCATTGGACTAGGCAATTACATGCAGCCAAACAAAGTCCAAGGGCCTTGCCTCAGAGTTGAACCCACAACCTCTCGCAGCCCAAGCAAAGAGCCTACCACAACACCAACACAGAGAAGTGGGAAACTGATTCTACATTAATTCACATAATCCTAGTGACTGCGCACACAAAATGGCCAATCACAATACCTGGCCTATCAATCCAATGGAAACTCAAGGCAACACAGTCCATTGGACAAGGCAATTACATGCAGCCATACAAAGTCCATGGGCCTTGCCTCAGAGTCAAACCCACAACCTCTCAAAGCTCAAGCAAAGAGCCTACCACTACAGCAACACAGAGAAGTGGGAAACTGACTCTACATTAATTCACATAATCCTGGTGACTGCGCACACAACATGGCCAAGCAAAAGCAAAATACAGTACCTGGCCTATCAATCCAATGGAAACTCATAGGCAACACAGTGCATAGGACTAGGCAATTACATGCAGCCATACAAATTCCATGGGCCTTACCTCAATGTCGAACCCACAACCTCTCTCAGCCAAGCAAAGAGCCTACCACTACACCAACACAGATAGGTGGGAAATGGCCTCTACATTAATTCCTATAATCCTAGTAACTGTGCACACAACATGGCCAAACAAAATCATAAGACAGTACCTGGCCTATCAATCCAATGAAAACTCATGGGCAACACAGTCCATTGGACTAAGCAATTACATGTAGCCATACAAAGTCCATGGGCCTTGCCTCAGAGTCAAACCCACAACCTCTCGCAGCCTAAGCAAAAAAGCCTACCACTACACCAACTCAGAGAAGTGGGGAACTGACTCTACATTAATTCACATAATCCTAGTGACTGCGCACACAACATGGTCAAACAAAAGCAAAAGACAGTACTTGGCCTATCTATCCAATGGAAACTCATAGGTATAACAGACCATTGGACTAGCCAATTACTTGCAGCCATACAAGGTCCAAGGGCCATGCCTCAGAGTCGAACCCACCACCTCTCACAGCCCAAGCTAAGAGCCTACCACTACACCAACTCAGAGAAGTGGGAAATTGATTCTACATTAATTCACATAATCCTAGTTACTGCGCACAAAACATGGCCAAACAAAAGCAAAAGACTGTACCTGGCCTATCAATCCAATGGAAACTCATAGGCAACACAGTCCATTGGACTAAGCAATTAAATGCAACCATACAATTGTAATGACCAGAGGTCCTATTAAGATCCAGTGAGTTACAGACCGAGACTGAGGCAGAAAGGAACAACAGTATTTTACTGAAATGGGGATCAAATTACGGTGAAATGTAGAATATAATAAGCTCAAAATCCCCTTAAAAACATTACCATTAATAATTTCACACACTAAGCGTTAGCCGAAAATCAATGCACCGAGCTCAGAGATCCCAGGATATGTAAATCACATTTATGACCCGGAACAAATTTACCTACACGTTAAACTTATCAAACTGGAAAGACGATGTAAATCAGATGAGGGTGATCTGATGGAAACTCTGAGATGGCGCACTGAGTATAACTTATCTCAGATAATAATACAATACACTAAATGAACGATGACTATACACTTATCACAGGGATACACGGGTATCTCAAAACCTATGGTACCATTAAACTCCAATGTAACTTTACACCGGTGTGTTTCCACGTGGGCTGCAGCAAGTCCAGAAAAATAAAAATAAAACTTTGGCGCCAAAAATAAGCACTTATTGCAAAAAAGAAAACAAAGTTTGGCAGCTATCAGCCAATGCCAGAGTCACCTGTCCAGCACTTTAATTCTGTAGCCTCAGGACACAGTCTGGGGATCACTCCTCTCCAGGGCTTGTCAGAATCCTTCCTTTGGGGATGGCACCGGACGCTGTCTCTCTTGTCGCAGTCACTCAGGGCCTTTCTGGACATCAATCACTTGCTCTGTCAAGGGGGGAAACATCTCCTCAGCTTCTCCTCAGACGCCCTTTCAGTTGGACCCAGGTCCGCACAACTGGATCGCTTATCACACAGTGATGTGGTATTGTCTCCGCAATTTCTGTTTCCCTTCACTCTCCTCAGATGCTGTCACTGGCTCTGTTCACCAACAAGTCTCTTGTTCACCAACCAGGGCTTACAACCAACTTTTTTAAGGCCCATATTGCTTCACCTGCTCTGTTGACAAACCCGTTGCCATGGACACCACCCTCCCTCTCTCTATTTCCTGGATCTCCACAACTACTTCCTGTTTATCGCTCAGACAGACAGGCAGACTCTGCAGGGTCCTAATGCTCGCCCTGTATTGTCATAGTTCACTCTCTTACATGCCACCCCACTAGAGGTTAGCGTCCTCGACATACCTCCCCACTCAAAATCATCCTGTGCGTAGCGCTGAGGGGGTATTCCTGCCGTAGGTCGAGTGGTTCTCCGAAGGTCTTTCCCAACGGATTCTGTCCCCGAAGGGGCAGGAGTCCCTTCAGAAGTGTCATCAGAGGAAAGGCGTGACGCTGCCTCCTCGTGAAGTGCGACACCCCGTGACCCATTATTCATGTCAGGTGGCTGACTCAAGCCCTCACCCTCGGAAGGACATACCACCGGCTCAACACTCTTTCCACACAGGTGCAGATCATTCACAGGGGGCAGATAAACAGGCGCAGAGGAGGGCTCATCATCAAACTCAAAAACATCAGGAGTACCTGACCCTTGGGACACAGCCTCTGGTTCCATAGAAACGGGAGCCACGTCCTCAAACCAGCACCGTTGTAGCATGTTACGGTGAAGATTACGAGTGAGCCCCCCTGTCCCCACGGGCTCGACCTCATAGACTGGAATCTCAGTGTTCACTCGTCTCTTTATCAGGTATGGGGTCGCCTCCCATCGATCGGCCAGTTTCCCTGTCGGTCGTTTGACCCTTACCAACACTCTATCCCCTGGGGAGAAAGGTTCCGTCTGCACAGGCCTCGTGTCCCTATGAGACACCTGATTGAGTCTATTACCCACCACCTGATGCACCACTCTCAGTCGCTGCTGGTGTTCCCGAACCCACTCAGATGCAGTCCTAGGGGAATCAGAGGAGGGATCTGGCATGTTCAAATCTTCAATATCCCTCCCGGGTCTCCCAAACATCAACATGTGTGGCGAATAGCCCGTAGTGCTGTGCAATCGATTGTTGTAGGCCCACATTAGTTCAGGGAGGTACTCAGGCCAGTGGCCCTGCTGCCCTTCCTCTAATGTTCTCATCATCTGTATCAAGGTACGATTGAAACGTTCACAGGCCCCATTTCCTTGGGGATGGTAAGGTGTCGTTCTTGAATGCGCTATGCCATACAGCCGGCGTAGCTCTTCCATTAGTGTCCCCTGGAAACATGCCCCCTGGTCTGAGTGTATCCTTTGCGGACACCCAAACACTTGGAGAAAATGACGACACATAGCCTTAGCCGCCGACTCCGCTGTCTGATCTCTTGTCGGCACTGCCACAGCATATTTATTGAAGTGGTCTGTCATTACCAAGCAATAGGAGCACCCAGACGTCGAGTATCCTATCAGGACGTAATCAATCATGAGCAATTCCAAGGGGGCAGACGTTTTAATGGTTTGAGTAGGGGCCCGCTGCTCAGGACTCTTACTGAGCCCACAGACCCGACATTGCCGACATGCCTCAGCTACCATCCCTCCCAAGTCAGGGCAATAGAGGATTCGCTGTAACCACTGGAGTGTCTTTTCACTACCAAAGTGGGCTCCCTTCTCATGTGCCTCGCGGGCAACCACCGGACCCATCCCTACAGGGATTACCAGTTGGTACCGGTGTTGCAGCTCAGATGGCAGATACACCTTACGATACAAAAGATCCTGTTCCACACACAACTTATCCCACTGTCGCAATAGTTTAATTCCTTCTGCGGATAGTTGGGCCTTGTCCTCTGCACTCGGCCAAATCCCATTTTGTACCCAGGTGCGCACTCGCGAGATGTCTGGACACTCGTTCTGATCTTTTGCCCAATCTGATGGCGTTTTTCCCAGGACACACGGCATCCCTGATGCCACCCCACTTGAATGTACCACACTGCGGAAGATAGGTACCTGCCCCAAGTCAGGGGTCTCTGTGTCCTCGAGCTGGTCATCAATGCTTTCTCCCCTAAATCCAAGGGGTACCCTCGACAATGCGTCCGCATTACCGTTTTCTCGCCCCGAGCGAAACTTAATCTGATAATTAAACTTAGCAAGGCGAGCGACCCATCGCTGCTCCAACGCTCCCAGTTTCGCATTCTCTAAGTGAGCAAGAGGGTTATTATCGGTCATGACCAACACCTCAGCTCCCGTTAGATACTCAGCAAAGCGCTCCGTCATTGCCCACACAAGGGCTAACAGCTCTAGGCGAAACGAACTATAATTAGCCGGATTGCGCTCAGTGTCCCTTAAAGACCTGCTGCCATAGGCAATGACCCGCTCCCGGCCATCCTGAATTTGGGCCAGTACCGCCCCCAACCCGTGAAGACTACCGTCAGTGTACAACAGGAAAGGGGTATCAAACCTGGCATATGCCAACAAAGAGGCACTTGTTAGGGCGGCTTTCACCTCGTCAAATGCCTTTTGCTGCTGAGGCCCCCATTGGATAGGGCGGTTGCGAGGACCCAGCGCCGACCCTCTTAAAAGTTCATTCAGGGGACCCACTACTTGTGAAAACCTGGGCACAAATCGTCGATAGTACCCTGCCAATCCCAGGAAAGCCCGCACCTCCCGTAGAGTCTGAGGAGGTGCCCACCCCTGTACCGCTAAGATCTTACTGACTGAGGGTAACACCCCGTCGGGAGTCACCACATGGCCTAGATACTCTATGCGACTCTTGAACAGTTGACATTTCTTTGGTTTTATCTTTAAGCCATGGCGACTGAGACGTTGGAGCACTTGGCGCAACTTCTCAAGATGGTCTTCAAATGACGTTCCGAACACCACAATGTCATCTAGATATATCAATACCGATTCAAAATTCAGGTCGCCTAAACAGTGTTCCATAAGGCGTTGAAAGGTCCCCGGGGCATTACTGAGTCCGAACGGCATCCGGTTGAATTCATAGAGCCCCATTGGTAGAACAAATGCTGTCTTTGCCCGATCTTTCTCAGCCATTGGTACCTGCCAATATCCACTCGCCAGGTCCAACGTTGAAAAGTATTTGGCCCGTCCTAATGCAGACAGGGACTCCTCAATCCGAGGCAACGGGTATGCGTCTCGCACAGTGTGCGCGTTTAATTTCCGATAATCCACACAAAATCGGAGGGTCCCATCCTTCTTTCGCACAAGGACAACGGGGGCAGCCCAGGGACTTTGGCTCTCTCGTATTATTTGATTGTCGAGCATACTGGCGACCATGCCCTTCACCTCTTGATAAAGTGTCGGGGGAATCTGACGATAACGTTCTCTAATGGGAGGGGTGTCCCCCGTGGGGATCTCATGCTCAATCGTCGGTGAGCACCCAAAGTCTTCTTCATGTCGCGAGAAGGTCTCTTCATGTTCCCACACGACCCTCTCCAACTGCTCTAGTTGCACAGAAGTCAGTTCCTCCCGATCTACTCCCATTTGATCCATGATCACACGACCATTCCATTCTTCGGTAGGAGATTCAGCCCCTGCTACTTCGACCGCATATGTCCAGGATGACTGTGGGTCTGGCCGCAATTCAAACACCGCTTTGTCAGGCATCTTCCCCTCTGGCACGAACAGTTCAGCCAGGATGGTCCCAGCAGGAATGGTAATAGCCTCCTCCAACACGTTAATGCATCTGAATGGCACCCGTCCATTCTTCACAGTCGTCAGAGACCGGGCCACATGCACCTTGGCACAAGAGGACTTCTCTGGGGCTGGCTCAAGTAATACCTCAAGTCCATTCAGCCTCTGCGCCGCCCCCACTGGCAACATCAAAAGTTCCTCCTGTCGGGGCGCCAGTGAAATCGTGGTCCGTGATGGCACTCGGACAAGGCCCACCCGGCCCCCAGGGACTGCACTTTTCAGCAGATCACAGTTCAACACTAGGCGGTGTAACATTCTCTGTGTCGGTCGGTGACCTGTAGCACGAGTCCAGTAACGGGGTCCCTCACGGGCATACATCTGATGATTTAGATCTCACAGAATGTTCATTCCCAGTGTCACTTCCATCCCTCTTCTAGGGGGGTGGTCCACCAGCACTACCCCTTTCTGACCCAGCTCTTGACCAAACATTTTCAGTCTCATCCACACGATCCCTTTCACCGTCAGCTGGCCATTGTTAGCGGCAGTAAGTCTTATCATTCGACCATCTTCGGGAACCACTAGTTGACTGAAGTATTTCTCGAAAACTTCTAGAGGCATAATGGTACATTCAGATCCCGTATCAACCAAGCAATTCATCTTCCGTCCTTCAAATTCTGCTTCTAAAACTGGACTCCATGCAAACAAATCTTGCTCATTCCGTTGGGGGCTTTGTGAGGGGGGGGGCGCTGCGAATCGCCCCCTCAAGGCAGCGGCTGGGAGTTTAACGTCGGCGGAGGAGTCTCGGGGACTGTGGACATCCGGCAGTATCGTGAGATGTGTCCCCGGCGGCCGCACCTCCAGCAGGTGACTGCTCCCCGTGGACGGGGGCTTGAGTCATTCAAAGAGGGCGGTCTGGCTGTCGGTGAAATCACCATCCCAGAGGGTGTAGCTGGTGGCCTCTCCAGGGGAGTAGGGGACGACCCAGCTCTGATTTTAGACACTTCCAGTTTTAGCTCCTTCAACTCAGCACGCAGAGCTTGTACAACATCTACCAGTCCTTCCGCTCCTGACAATTGCATTCCGCCTCCCTCCAGCCGTGTACTGTCCACGGCTCCTTGAACTACCAGAGTGGACTCTGCCTCCCTTTCCACCGCGGCCTGGTAAATCTGCCAGAAAGATATTTCTGGGGTAGCCCGGGCCACCTCATACAGTTTATCCCGAAGGAGCCTGTTAGCTAACCCTGTGATGAATTGGTCCCGGAGCAAGTGGTCTACCTCCCGGAATGCTCCCAGGGCCCCTGGGTCTAGTCGCTGCACTTCATTCAATGCTTCCTGTAGCGTATTAGAGTACTGCATCAGAGACTCACTTTCCTTTTGAGGGCGGTTAAAGAAAAATGATCGAAGCTGGGTCACACGGGCCCGGCCCCCAGAACTCCCTTCTAACAGTACCAAAATTTTCTCTAACGTACTTCTCTCAGCCTCAGGTCGTACCATCACCGTCCGCCTAGCGTCGCCTTCTAGTGCATTCAATGCCAGTTCTGCTCGTAATGCGGGAGTCAGATTACACATCCGCAGAATACTCTGGACCCTCGCCGCCCAATCCTGCAACGCCATGTTACGCCCGTCGTATTTCGGCATGTGCTGGAGTAAAGCTCCTACCGGTACATGCCCTCCTCCATTCGCCGCGGCTGCCAAAAGATCCGCACCCAGCAGCGGGGCTGCTGATGCGGTGGGATCATTTCTTCCCTCGCCGCCTCCGTCCATGACAAACACTGGATCCTGCCGACTACGCCAAAATGTAATGACCAGAGGTCCTATTAAGATCCAGTGAGTCAAAGACCGAGACTGAGGCAGAAATGAACAACAGTATTTTACTGAAATGGGGATCAAATTACGGTGAAATGTAGAATATAATAAGCTCAAAATCCCCTTAAAAACATTACCATTAATAATTTCACACACTAAAGCTGGTGTCACACTAAACGACAGCGACAACGACGTCGCTGTTACGTCACCATTTTCGGTGACGTAACAGCGACCTTGTAAGTCGCTGTTATGATCGCTGCTTAGCTGTCAAACACAGCAGAAGCAGCGATCATAAGGTCGCTGTGCTACATGTTCAGAGAGCAGGGAGCCACGCTTAGCGCTGGCTCTTTGCTCTCCTGCAGCACACATCGGGTTAATTAACCCGATGTGTGCTGCAGCTACATGTCACAGTTCAGAGAGCAGGGAGCCGCGCTTAGCGCTGGCTCCTTGCTCTCCTGCAGCACACATTGGGTTAATTAACCCGATGTGTGCTGCAGCTACATGTCACAGTGCAGAGAGCAAGGAGCCGCGCACACTGCTTAGCGCTGGCTCCTTGCTCTCCTTGCTACAGTATACATCGGGTTAATTACCCGATGCGTACTGCAGCCACATGTCACAGTGCAGGAGCCGGCGCTGGCAGCAAGAGCGGAGGCTGGTAACCAGCGTAAACATCGGGTAACCAGGGAAAGGTCTTCCCTTGGTTACCCGATGTTTACGCTGGTTACAGCTTACCGCAGCTGCCAGTGCCGGCTCCTGATCGCTTCATTTCGTCGCTCTCTCGCTGTCACACACAGCGATGTGTGTGTCACAGCGGGAGAGTGACGACCAAAAAATGAAGCTGGACATTCAGCAACGACCGGCGACCTCACAGTAGGGGCCAGGTCGTTGCTGGATGTCACACACAGCGACAGCGACGGGACGTCGCTGCAACGTCACAGAAAATGGTGACGTAGCAGCGACGTCGTTGTCGTCGTCGTTATGTGTGACACCAGCTTAAGCGTTAGCCGAAAATCAATGCACCGAGCTCAGAGATCCCAGGATATGTAAATCACATTTATGACCCGGAACAAATTTACCTACACGTTAAACTTATCAAACTGGAAAGACGATGTAAATCAGATGAGGGTGATCTGATGGAAACTCTGAGATGGCGCACTGAGTATAACTTATCTCAGATAATAATACAATACACTAAATGAACGATGACTATACACTTATCACAGGGATACCCGGGTATCTCAAAACCTATGGTACCATTAAACTCCAATGTAACTTTACACCGGTGTGTTTCCACGTGGGCTGCAGCAAGTCCAGAAAAATAAAAATAAAAATAAAACTTTGGCGCCAAAAATAAGCACTTATTGCAAAAAAAGAAAACAAAGTTTGGCAGCTATCAGCCAATGCCAGAGTCACCTGTCCAGCACTTTAATTCTGTAGCCTCAGGACAGTCTGGGGATCACTCCTCTCCAGGGCTTGTCAGAATCCTTCCAATGGGGATGGCACCGGACGCTGTCTCTCTTGTCGCAGTCACTCAGGGCCTTTCTGGACATCAATCACTTGCTCTGTCAAGGGGGGAAACATCTCCTCAGCTTATCCTCAGACACCCTTTCAGTTGGACCCAGGTCCACACAACTGAATCGCTTATCACATAGTGATGTGGTATTGTCTCTGCAATTTCTGTTTCCCTTCACTCTCCTCAGATGCTGTCACTGGCTCTGTTCACCAACAAGTCTCTTGTTCACCAACTGGGGCTTACAACCAACTTTATTAAAGCCCATATTGCTTCACCTGCTCTGTTGACAAACCCGTTGCCATGGACACCACCATCCCTCTCTCTATTTCCTGGATCTCCACAACTACTTCCTGTTTATCACTCAGACAGACAGGCAGACTCTGCAGGGTCCTAATGCTCGCCCTGTATTGTCATAGTTCACTCTCTTACACAATTTCCATGGGCCTTGCCTCAGAATCGAACCCACAACCTCTCGCAGAACAAGAAAAGAGCCTACCAATACACAAACACAGAGAAGTAGGAACCTGATTCTACATTAATTCACATAAGCCTAGTGACTGCGCGCAAAACATGGCCAAACAAAAGCAAAAGACAGTACCTGGCCTATCAATCCAATGGAAATTCATAGGCAACACAGTCCATTGGACTAAGCAATTACATGCATCCATACAAAGTCCATGGGCCTTGCCTCAGCGTCAAACCCACAAATTCTCACAGCCCAAGGAAAGAGCCTACCACTACACCAACACAGAGAAGTGGGAAACTGATTCTACAATAATTCACATAATCCTAGTGACTGCGCACACAACATGGCCAAACAAAAGCAAGTACCTGGCCTATCAATCCAATGGAAACTCATAGGCAACACAGTCCATTGGACTATGCAATTACATGCAGCCATACAAAGTACATGGGCCTTGCCTCAGAGTCAAACCCACAACCTTTCGCATCCCAATCTAAGAGCCTACCACTACACAAACACAGAGAAGTAGGAAACTGGCTCTACAATAATTCACATAACCCTAGTGACTGCGCACACAACATGGCCATACAAAAGCAAAAGACTGTACCTGGCCTATCATTCCAATGGAAACTCATAGGCAACACAGTCCATTGGACTAAGCAATTACATGCAGCCATACAAAGTCCATGGGCCTTGCCTCAGAGTCAAACCCACAACCTCTCTCAGCCCAAGCAAAGAGCCTACCACTGCACCAACACAGAGACGTGGGAAACTGATTCTACAATAAATCACATCACATAATCCTAGTGACTGCGCACACAACAAGGCCAAACAAAAGCAAAAGACGGTACCTGGCCTATCAATCCAATGGAAACTCATTTGCAACACAGACCAAAGGACGAAGCAATTACATGCAGCCATACAAAATCCATGAGCCTTGCCTCAGAGTCAAAACAACTACCTCTCGCAGCCCAAGCAAAAAGCCTACCACTACACCAACACAGAGAAGTGGGAAACTGTTTCTACATTAATTGACATAATCCTAGTGACTGCGCACACAACATGGCCAAACAAAAGCAAAAGACTGTACCTGGCCTATCAATCCAATGGAAACTCATAGGCAACACAGTCCATTGGACTAGGCAATTACATGTATCCATACAAAGTCCATGGGCCTTGCTTCAGAGTCAAACCCTCAAACTCTTGCAACCCAAGCAAAGAGCCCACCACTACACCAACACAGAGAAGTAGGAAACTGATTCTACAATAATTCACATAATCCTAGTGACTGCGCACACAACATGGCCAAACAAAAGCAAGTACCTGGACTATCAATCCAAAAGAAACTCATAGGCAACACAGTCCATTGGACTATGCAATTACATGCAGCCATACAAAGTCCATGGGCCTTGCCTCAGAGTCAAACCCACAACCTTTCGCATCCAAATCTAAGAGCCTACCACTACACAAACACAGAGAAGTAGGAAACTGACTCTACAATAATTCACATAACCCTAGTGACTGCGCACACAACATGGCCAAACAAAAGCAGAAGACTGTACCTGGCCTATCATTCCAATGGAAACTCATAGGCAACACAGTCCATTGGACTAAGCAATTACATGCAGCCATACAAAGTCCATGGGCCTTGCCTCAGAGTCAAACCCACAACCTCTCTCAGCCCAAGCAAAGAGCCTACCACTGCACCAACACAGAGACGTGGGAAACTGATTCTACAATAAATCACATCACATAATCCTAGTGACTGCGCACACAACAAGGCCAAACAAAAGCAAAAGACGGTACCTGGCCTATCAATCCAATGGAAACTCATTTGCAACACAGACCAATGGACGAAGCAATTACATGCAGCCATACAAAATCCATGAGCCTTGCCTCAGAGTCAAAACAACTACCTCTCGCAGCCCAAGCAAAAAGCCTACCACTACACCAACACAGAGAAGTGGGAAACTGTTTCTACATTAATTGACATAATCCTAGTGACTGCGCACACAACATGGCCAAACAAAAGCAAAAGACTGTACCTGGCCTATCAATCCAATGGAAACTCATAAGAAACACAGTCCATTGGACTAGGCAATTACATGTATCCATACAAAGTCCATGGGCCTTGCTTCAGAGTCAAACCCTCAAACTCTCGCAACCCAAGCAAAGAGCCCACCACTACACCAACACAGAGAAGTAGAAACTGATTCTACAATAATTCACATAATCCTAGTGACTGCGCACCCAACATGGCCAAACAAAAGACAGTACCTGGCCTATCGAAACAATGGAAACTCATAGGTAACACAGTCCATTGGACTAGGCAATTACATGCAGCCATACAAAGTCCATGGGACTTGCCTCAAACTTGAACCCACAACCTCTCTTAGCCCAAGCAAAGAGCCTACCACTACACCAACACATAGAAGTGGTAAACTGACTCTGCATTAATTCACATAATCCTAGTGATTGCGCACACAACATGGCCAAACAAAAGCTAATACAGTACCTGGCCTATTAATCCATTGGAATCTCATAGGCAACACAGTCCATTGGACTGGGCAATTACATGCAGCCATGCAAAGTCCATGGGCCTTGCCACAGAGTCAAACCCACAACCTCTCGCAGCCCAAGCAAAAAGCCTACCACTACACCAACACAGAGAAGTGGGAAACTGCCTCTACATTAATTGACATAATCCTAGTGACTGCGCACACAACATGGCCAAACAAAAGCAAAAGGCAGTACCTGGCCTAATAATCCAATGGAAACTCGTAGGCAACACAGTCCATTGGACAAGGAAATTAAATGCAGCCATACAAAGTCCATGGGCCTTGCCTCAGAGTCGAACCCACATCCTCTTGCAGCTCAAGCAAAGTGCCTACCACTACACCAACACAGAGAAGTGGGAAACTGCCTCTACATTAATTGACATAATCCTAGTGACTGCGCACACAACATGGCCAAACAAAAGCAAAAGACAGTACCTGGCCTATCAATCCCATGGAAACTCATAGGTGACACAGTACATTGGACTATGCTATTACATGCAACCATACAAAGTCCATGGGCCTTGCCTCAGAGTCGAACCCACATCCTCTTGCAGCTCAAGCAAAGAGCCTACCACTACACCAACACAGAGAAGTGAGAACTGACCCTACATTAATTCACATAATCCTAGTGACTGCGCACACAACATGGCCAAACAAAAGCAAAAGACAGTACCAGGCCTATCAATCCAATGGAAACTCATAGGCAACACAGTCCATTGGACAAGACAATTATATGCAGCCATACAACGTCGAACCCACAACCTCTCACAGCACAAGCAAAGAGCCTACCACTACACCAACACAGAGAAATAGGAAACTGCCTCTACATTAAATCACATAATCCTAGTGACTGCACACACAACATGGCCAAACAAAAGCAAAAAACAGTACTTGGTCTATAAATCCAATGGAAACTCGTAAGAAACACAGTCCATTGGACTATGCAGCCATACAAAGTCCATAGTCCTTGTCTCAGAGTCAAAGCCACAACCTCTCGTAGCCTAAGCAAAGAGCCTACCACTACACCAACACAGAGTAGTGAGAATCTGACTCTACATTAATTCACATAATCCTAGTGACTGCACATACAACATGGCCAAACAAAAGCAAAATACAGTACCTGGCCTATCAATCCAATGGAAACTCATAGCCAACACAGTCCATTGGACTACGCAATTACATGCAGCAATGCAAAGTCCATGGGCCCTGCCTCAGAGTCAAACCCACAAACTCTCGCAGCTCAAGCAAAGAGCCTACCACTACACCAACACAGAGAAGTTGGAAGCTGACTCTACATTATTTCACATAATCCTGGTGACTAGGCACACAACTTGGCCAAACAAAAGCAAAAGACAGTACCTGGCCTATCAATCCAATAGAAACACATAGGTAACCGAGTCTATTGGACTAGGCAATCACATGCAGCCATTCAAAGTCCATTGGCCTTGCCTCAGAATCGAACCCACAATCTCTCGCAGCCCAAGCAAAGAGCCTACCACCACACCAACACAGAACAGTGAGAAACCGAGTCTACATTAATTCACATAATCCTAGTGACTGCACACACAACATGGCCAAACAAAAGCAAAAGACAGTACCGGGCCTATCAATCCAATGGAAACTCATGTGCAACACAATACATTGTACTAGACAATTACATGCAGCCATACAAAGTCCATGGGTCCTGTCTCAGAGTCGAAACCACAACCTCGCACAGCCTAAGCAAAGAGCCTACCACTACACCAACACAGAGTATTGTGAAACTGACGCTACATTATTTCACATAATCCTGGTGACTGCGCACACAACTTGGCCAAACAAAAGCAAAAGACAGTAGATGGCCAATCAATCCAATGGAAACACATATGTAACACAGTCCATTGGCCTAGGCAATTATATGCAGTCATACAAAGTCCATGGGCCTTGCCTCAGAGTCATACCCACAAGCTCTCGCAACCCAAGTAAAGAGCCTACCACTACACCAACACAGAGAAGTGAGAAACTGACTCTACATGAATTCACATAATCCTAGTGACTGCGCACACAACATGGCCAAACAAAAGCAAAAGACAGTTCCTGGCCTATCAATCCAATGGAAACTCATAGGCCACACAGTGCATTGGACTAGACAATTACAAGCAGCCATGCAAAGTCCATGGGCATTGCCTCAGAGTCGAACCCACAAACTCTTGTAGCCCAAGAAAAGAGCTTACACTACACCAACACAGAGAAGTGGGAAACTGATTCTACATTAATTCACATAATCCTAGTGACTGCGCACACAACATGGCCAAACAAAAGCAAAAGACAGTACCGGGCCTATCAATCCAATGGAATCTCATAGTCAACAGAGTCCTTTGGACTAAGCAGTTACATGCAGCCATACAAAGACCATGGGCCTTGCCTCAGAATCGAACCCACAACCTCTTGTAGCCCAAGCAAAAAGCCTACCACTACACCAACACAAGGAAGTAGCAAACTGACTCTACATTAATTCACATCATCCTAGTGACTGCGCACACAACATGGCCAAACAAAAGCAAAAGACAGTACCAGGCCTATTAATCCAATGGAAACTCATGAGCAACACAGTCCATTGGACTAAGCAGTTAGATGCAGCCATACAAAGACCATGGGCCTTGCCTCAGAATCAAACCCACAACCTCTCGCATCCCAAGAAAAGAGCCTACCACAACACCAACACAGAGAAGTGGGAAACTGATTCTACATTAATTCACATAATCCTAGTGACTGCGCACACAACATGGCCAAACGAAAGCAAAAGACAGTACCTGGCCTATCAATCCAATGGACACTCATAGGCAACACAGTCCATTGGACTAGGCAATTACATGCAGGCATGCAAAGTCCATGGGCCTTGCCTCAGCGTTGAACCTACAACCTCTCATAGCCCAAACAAAGAGCCTACCACTACACCAACACAGAAAGGTGGGAAACTGATTTTACATTAATTCACATAATCCTAGTGACTGCGCACACAAAATGGCCAAACAAAAGCAAAAGACAGTACCTGGCCTATCAATCCAATGGAAACACATAGGTAACACAGTCCATTAGACTAGTCAATTACATGCAACCATACAAAGCCCATGGGACGTGCCCTCAACTCGAACCCACAACCTCTCTTGGCCCAAGCAAAGAGCCTACCACTACACCAACAGAGAGAAGTAGGAAACTGACTCTACATTAATTCACATAATCCTAGTGACTGCGCACACAACATGGCCAAACAAAAGCAAAATACAGTACCTGGCCTATCAATCCAATGGAAACTCATAAGCAACACAGTCCATTGGACTACGCAATTACATGCAGCCATATAAAGTCTTTGAGCCTTGCCTCAGAGTCGAACCCACAATCTCTTGTAGCCCAAGCAAAGAGCCTACCACTACACCAACACAGAGAACTGGGAAACTGACTCAACATTAATTCACATAATCCTAGTGACTGCGCACATAACATGGCCAAACAAAAGCAAAAGACAGTACCTGGCCTATCAATCCAATGGAAACTCATAAGCAACACAGTCCATTGGACTAGGCAATTACATGCAGCCATAGAAAGTCCATGGGCCTTGCCTCAGAGTCAATCCCACATGCTCTCGTTGCCCAAGCAAAGAGCCTACCACTACACCAACACAGAGAAGTGATATTCTGACTCTACAATAATTCACATAATCCTAGTGACTGCACACACAACAGGGCCAAACAAATGCAAAAGACAGTACCTGGCCTATCAATAAAATGGAAACTCATAAGCAACACAGTTCAATGGACAAAGCAATTATATGCAGCCATACAAAGACCATTAGGCCTTGTCTTATTGTCGAACCCACACCCTCACACAGCCCAAGCAAAGAGCCTACCACCACACCAACACAAAGAAGTGGGAAAGCGACACCACATTAATTCACATAATCCTAGTGACTGTGCACACAACATGGCCAAACAAAAGCAAAAGACTGTACCTGGCCTATCAATCCTATGGAAACGCATAGGCAACACAGTCCATTTGACTAGGCAATTACATGCAACCATACAAAGTCCATGGGCCTTGCCTCAGAGTCGATTCCACTACTTCTCGTAGCCCAAGCAAAGAACCTACCACTACACCTACACAGAGAAGTAGGAAACTGACTCTACATTAATTCACATAATCCTAGTGACTGCGCACACAACATGGCCAAACAAAAGCAAAATATTTTACCAGGCCTATCAATCCAATGGAACTCATAGGCAACACAGTCCATTGGACTGGGCAATTACATGCAGCCATACAAAGTCCATGGGCCTTGCCTCAGAGTAAAACCCACAACCTCTCGTAGTCCAAGCAAAGAGCCTACCCCTACACTAACACAGAGAAGTGGGAAACTGACTCTACATTAATTCACATAATCCTGGTGACTGCGTACACAACATGGCCAAACAAAAGCAAATGATAGTACCTGGCCTATCAATCCAATGGAAACACAAAGACATCACAGTCCATTGGGCTAGGCAATTACATGCAGCCATACAAAGTCCATCGGCCTTGCCTCAGAGGCGAAACCACAACCTCTCGTAGCCAAAGCAAAGAGCCTACCACTACAACAACACAGAGAAGTGGGAAACTGATCTACATTAATTCACATAATCCTATTGACTGCGCACACAACATGGCCAAACAAAAGCAAAAGACAGTACCTGGCCTATCAATCCAACGGAAACTCATAGGTAACATAGTGAATTGAACTAGGCAATTACCTGCAGCCATACAAAGTCCATGGGTCTTGCCTCAGGGTCAAACCCACTACTTCTCGTAGTCCAAACAAAGAGACTACCACTACACCAACACATAGACATGGGAAACTGATCTACATTATTTCACATAATCCTAGTGACTGCGCACACAACATGGCCAAAAAAAAGC
Source organism: Anomaloglossus baeobatrachus (assembly GCF_048569485.1). NCBI lineage: Eukaryota > Metazoa > Chordata > Amphibia > Anura > Aromobatidae > Anomaloglossus > Anomaloglossus baeobatrachus. Next base: position 272,859 of record NW_027442605.1, read on the forward strand.
AGAAGACAGTAACCTGCCTATCAATCCAACAGAAATTCATTGGCAACACAGTCCATTTGCCTAGGCAATTACATGCAGCCATACAAAGTCCATGGGTCTTGCCTCAGAGTCAAACCCACAACCTCTCGCAGCACAAGCAAAGAGCCTACCACTACACCAACACAGAGAAGTTGGAAGTTGATGCTACATTAATTCACATAATTCTAGTGACTGCGCACACAACATGGCCAAACAAAAGCAAAAGACAGTACCTGGCCTATCGATCGAATGGAAACTCATAGGTAACACAGTCCATTAGACTAGCCAATTACATGCAGCCATACAAAGTCCATGGGACTTGCCTTAAACTCGAACCCACAACCTCTCTTAGCCCAAGCAAAGAGCCTACCACTACACCAACACAGAAAAGTGGGAAACTGACTCTCCATTAATTCACATAATCCTAGTGATTACGCACACAACATGGCCAAACAAAAGCAAAAGACCGTACCTGGCCTATCAATCCAATGGAAACTCATAAGCAACACAGTCCATTGGACTAGGCAATTACATGCAGCCATGCAAAGTCCATGGGCCTTGCCACAGAGTCAAACCCACAACCTCTCGCAGCCCAAGTTAAGAGCCCACCACTACACCAACACAGAGAAGTGGGAAACTGACTCTACATTAATTCACATAATCCTAGTGACTGCGCACACAACATGGCCAAACAAAAGCAAAAGGCAGTTCCTGGCCTATTAATCCAATGGAAACTCGTAGGCAACACAGTCCATTGGACAAGGAAATTAAATGCAGCCATACAAAGTCCATGGGCCTTGCCTCAGAGTCGAACTCACAACCTCTTGCAGCTCAAGCAAAGAGCCTACCACTACAATAACACGGAGAAGTAGGAAACTGACTCTACATTAATTCACATAATCCTAGTGACTGCGCACACAACATGGCCAAACAAAAGCCAAAGACAGTACCTGGCCTATCAATCCCATGGAAACTCATAGGTAACACAGTCCATTGGACTATGCTATTACATGCAGCCATACAAAATCCATGGGGCTTGCCTCAGAGTCGAACCCACAACCTCTCGCAGCCCAAGAAAGGAGCCTACCACTACTCCAACACAAAGAAGTGAGAAGTTGAGTTTACATTAATTCACATAATCCTAATGACTGCGCACACAACATGGCCAAACAAAAGCCAAAGACAGTACCTGGCCTATGAAACTCATAAGCAACACTGTCCATTGGACTAGGCAATTACATGCAGCCATACAAAGTCCATGGGGCTTGCCTCAGAGTCGAACCCACAACCTCTCGTAGCTCAAGCAAAGAGCCTACCACTACACCAACACAGAGAAGTGGGAAACTACCTCTACATTAATTCACATAATCCTAGTGACTGCGCACAAAACATGGCCAAACAAAAGCAAAAGACAGTACCTGGCCTATCAATCCAATGGAAACTCATAAGTAACACAGACCATTAGACTAGGCAATTATATGCAGCCAAACAAAGTCCATGGGCCTTGCCTCAGAGTCGAACCCTCAACCTCTCGCAGAACAAGCAAAGAGCCTACCACTACACCAACACAAAGAAGTAGGAAGCTGAGTCTACATTAATTCACATAATCCTAGTGACTGCGCACACAACATGGCCAAACAAAAGCCAAAGACAGTTCCCGGCCTATCAACCAATGGAAACTCATAGGTAACACAGTCCATTGGACTAAGCAATTACATGCAGCCATACAAAGTCCATAGACCTTGAATCCGGAATCAAACCCACAACCTCTCGCAGCGCAAGCAAAGAGTCTACCAGTACACCAACACAGAGAAGTGGGAAACTACCTCTACAATAATTAACATAATCCCAGTGACTGCGCACACAACATGGCCAAACAAAAGCAAAAGAGAGTACCTTGCCTATCAATCCAATGGAAACTGAAATGCAGCACAGTCCATTGGACTAAGCAATTACATGCAGCCATACAAAGTCCATGGGCCTTGGCTCAGAGTCGAACTCGCAGCCCAAGCAACGAGCCTACCACTACACCAACACAAAGAAGTGAGAAACTGATTCTACAATAATTCACATAATCCTAGTGACTGCGCACACAACATGGCCAAACAAAAGTAAAAGACAGTACCTTGCCTATCAATCCAATGGAAACTCAAATGCAGCACAGTCCATTGCACTAAGTAATTACATGCAGCCATACAAAGTCCACGGACCTTGGCTCACAGTCGAACCCACAACCTCTCACAGCCCAAACAAGAAGCCTACCACTACAACAACAAAGAGAAGTGAAAACTGATTCTACAATAATTCACATAATCCTAGTGACTGCGCGCAAAACATGTCCAAACAAAGGCAAAGGACTGTACCTGGCCTATAAATCCAATGGAAACTCATAAGCAACACAGTCCATTGGACTACACAATTACATGCAGCCATACAAAGTCTATAGATCTTGCCTCAGAGTGAAACCCACAACCTCTCGCAGCGCAAACAAAGAGTCTAACTCTACACCAACACAGAGAAGTGGGAAACTGATTCTTCAATAATTCACGTAATCTTAGTGACTGCGCACACAACGTGGCCAAACAAAAGCAAAAGACTGTACCTTGCCTATCAATCCAATTGAAATTCATAAGCAACACAGTGCATTGGACTAGGCAATTACACGCAGCCATACAAAGTCCATAGGCCTTGTCTCAGAGTCGAAGCCACAACCTCTCATAGCCCAAGCAAGATGCCTACCACTACACCAACACAGAGAAGTGAGTAATTGATTCTACTATAATCCACATAATCTTAGTGACTGCGCGCACAACATGGCCAAACAAAAGCAAAAGACTGTACCTGGCCTATCAATCCAATATAACTCATAGGCAACACAGTCCATTGGACTAGACAATTACATGCAACCATACATAGTCCATGGACCTTGCCTCAGAGTCAAACCCACAACCTCTCGCAGGGCAAGCAAAGAGTCTATAGCTACACGAACACAGGGAAGTAGGAATCTGATTCTACAATAATTCACATAATCCTAGTGACTGCGCACACAACATGGCCAAACAAAAGCAAAAGACACTACCTGGTCTATCAATCCAATGGAAACTCATAGGCATCTCAGTCCATTGGACTATGCAATTACATGCAGCCATACAAAGTCCATGGGCCTTGCCACAGAGTCAAACCCACAACCTCTCGTAGCCCAAGCAAAGAGCCTACCACTACACCAACACAGAGAAGTGGGAAACAGTTCCTAAATTAATTAATATAATCCTAGTGTCTGCGCACGCAACATGGCCAAACAAAAGCAAAAGACAGTATATGGCCTATCAATCCAATGGAAACTCATAGGCAACTAGACTAGGCAATTACATGCAGCCGTACAAAGTCCATGGGATTTGCCTCAGAGTCATACCCACAACCTCTCGAAGCCCAAGCAAAGAGCCTACTACTACACCAACACAGAGAAGTGAGAAACTAACTCTACATTAATTCACATAATCCTAGTGACTGCGCACACAACATGGCTAAAACAAAAGCAAAAGACATTAACTGGCTTATCAGTCCCATGGCAACTCATAGGCAACACAGTCCATTGGACTAGGCAATTACATGCAGCCATACAAAGTCCATGGGCCTTGCCTCAGAGTCAAACCCATAACCTCTCGAAGCCCAAGCAAAGAGCCTACTACTACACCAACACAGAGAGGTGGGAAACTGACTCTACATTAATTCACATAATCCTAGTGACTGCGCACACAACATGGTCAAACAAAAGCAAAAGATAGTACCTGGCTTACCAATCCAATGGAAACTCATAGGCAACACAGTCCATTGGACAAGGCAATTACATGCAGCCTTACAATGTCCATGGGCCTTGCCTCAGAATCAAACCAACAACCTCTCGTAGACCAAGCAAAGAGCCTACCACCACACCAACACAGAGAAGTAGGAAACTGCCCCTACATTAATTCACATAATCCTAGTGACTGCGCATACAACATGGCCAAACAAAAGCAAAAGTCAGTACCTGGCCTTTTAATCCAATGGAAACTCATAGGCAGCACAGTCCATTGGACTACACAATTACATGCAGCCATTTAAAGTCCATAGATTTTGCCTCAGAGTCAAACCCACAACCTCTCGCAGCACAAGGAAAGAGTCTACCTCTACACCAACACAGAGAAGTGGGAAACTGATTCTTCAATAATTCACATAATCCTAGTGACTGCGCACACAACATGGCCAAACAAAAGAAAAAGACTGTACCTGGCCAATCAATCCAATATAACTCATAGGCAACACCGTCCGTTGGACTAGACAATTACATGCAGCCATACAAAGTCCATGGACCTTGCCTCAGAGTCAAACCCACAACCTCTTGCAGCCCAAGCAAAGAGCCTTCTACTACACCAACACAAAGAAGTGGGAAACTGATTCTACATTAATTCACATAATCCTAGTGACTGCACACACAACATGGCCAAACAAAAGCATGAGACAGTACCTGGCCCATCAATCCAATGAAAACTCATGGGCAACCCAGTCCATTGGACTAAGGAATTACATGTAGCCATACAAAGTCCATGGACCTTGCCTCAGAGTCAAACCCACAACTTCTCGCAGAACAAGCAAAGAGCCTACCACAACACCAACACAGAGAAGTTTGCAACTTACTCTACATTAATTCACATAATCCTAGTGAGTGCACACACAACATGGCCAAACAAAAGGAAAAGACAGTACCTGGCCTATCAACCCAATGGAAACTCATAGGCAACACAGTCCATTGGACTAGGCAATTACATGCAGGCATACAAAGTCCATGGGCTTTCCTCAGAGTCGAACCCACAAACTCTCGTAGAACAAGCAAAGAGCCTACCACTACACCTACTCAGAGAAGTAGGAAACTGACTCTACATTGATTCACATAATTCTAGTGACTGCGCACACAACATGGCCAAACAAAAGCAAAAGACAGTACCTGGCCTATCAATCCAATGAAAACTCATAGGCAACACAGTCCATTGGACTAGACAATTACATGCATTCATACAAAGTCCATGGGACTTGCCTCAAAGTCAAACCCACAACCTCTCATAGCCCAAGCAAAGAGCCTACCACTACACCAACACAGCGAAATAAGAAACTGATGCTACATTAATTCACATAATCCTAGTGACTGCGCACACAACGTAGCCAAACAAAAGCTGAAGACAGTACCTGGCATATCAATCCAATGGAAGCTCATAGGCAACACAGTCCATTTGACTAGGCAATTACATGCAGCCATACAAAGTCCATGGGCCTTGCCTCAGAGTCGAACCCACAACGTCTTGCAGAACAAGCAAAGAGCCTACCACTACACCAACACAATGAAGTGGGAAGCTGAGTCTACATTAATTTACATAATCCTAGTGACTGCGCACACAACATGGCCAAACAAAAGCAAAACTCAGTACCTGGCCAATCAATCCAATGAAAACACATAAGTAACACAGTCTACTGGACAAGGAAATTAAATGCAGCCATACAAAGTCCATGGGCCTTGCCTCAGAGTCGAACCCACAACCTCTCGCAGCCCAAGTAAAGAGCCTATTACCACACCATCACAGAGAAGTGGGAAACTGGCTCTACATTATTTCACATAATCCTAGTGACTGCGCACACAACATGGCCAAACAAATGCAAAAGGCAGTACCTGGCCTATTAATCCAATGAAAACTCATAGGCAACACAGTCCATTGGACTAGGCAATTCCACAAAGCCTTACAAAGTCCATGGGTCTTGCCTCAGAGTCGAACCCACAACCTCTTGCAGCTCAAGCAAACAGCCTACCACTACAATAACTCAGAGAAGTAGGAAACTGATTCTACATTAATTCACATAATCCTAGTGACTGCGCACACAACATGGCCAAACAAAAGCAAAAGACAGTACCTGGCCTATCAATCCAATGGAAACTCATAGGTAACACAGTCCATTGGACTAGGCAATTACATGCAACCATTCAAAGTCCATGGGCCTTGCCTCAGAGTCAAACCCACAACCTCGCGCAGCCCAAGTAAAGTGCCTACCACCACACCAACACAGAGAAGTGGGAAACTGACTCTACATTAATTCACATAATCCTAGTGACTGCGCACACAACATGGCCAAACAAAAGCAAAAGATAGTACCAGGCCTATCAATTCAATGTAAAACGATAGGCAACACAGTCCATTGGACTGTGCAATTTCATGCAGCCACACAAAGTCCATGGGCCTTGCCTCATTGTCGGACCCACAACCTCACGCAGCTGAAGCAAAGTGCCTACCACTACACCAACACAGAGAAGTGGGAAACTGATTCTTCATTAATTCACATAATCCTAGTGACTGCGCACACAACATGGCCAAACAAAAGCAAAAAACAGTACCTGGCCTATCAATCCAATGGAAACTCATAAACAACACAGTCCATTGGACTAGGCAATTACATGCAGCCATACAAAGTCCATGTGCCTTTCCTCAGCGTCAAACCCACAACCTCTCTCAGCCCAAGCAAAGAGCCTACCACTACACCAACACAGAGAAGTGGGAAATTGATGCTACATTAATTCACATAATCCTAGTGACTGCGCACACAACATGGCCAAACGAAAGCAAAAGACAGTACCTAGCCCATCAATCCAATGGAAACTCATTGGCAACAGAGTCCATTGGACTAGGTAATTACATGCCGCCATGCAAAGTCCATGGGCCTTGCCTCAGAATTGAACCCACAACCTCTCATGGCCCAAGCAAAGAGCCTACCACTACACTAACAAAGAGAAGTGGAAAACTAACTCTACATTAATTCACATAATCCTAGTGACTGCGCACACAACATGGCCAAACAAAAGCAAAAGACAGTACCTGGCCTATCAATCCAATGGAAACTCATAGATAACACAGTCCATTGGACAAGGCAATTACATGCAGCCATTCAAAGTCCTTCGGCCTTGCCTCAGAGTCAAACCCACAACCTCTCGCAGAACAAGCAAAGAGCCTACCACTACACCAACACAAAGAAGTGGGAAGCTGAGTCTACATTAATTCACATAATCCTAGTGACTGCGCACACAACATGGCCAAACAAAAGCAAAAGACTGTACCTGGCCTGTCAATCCAATGAAAACTCATAAGCAACACAGTCCATTAGACTAGGCAATTACATGCATCCATACAAAGTCCATGGTCCTTGCCTCAGAGTCAAACCCACAAACGCTCGCAGCTCAAGCAAAGAGCCTACCGCTACTCCAACACAGAGAAGTGCGACACTGATTCTACATTAATTCACATAATCCTAGTGACTGCGCACACAACATGGCCAAACAAAAGCAAAAGACTGCACCTGGCCTATCAATCCAATGGAAACTCATAGGCAACACAGTCTATTGGACTATGCAATTACATGCAGCCATACAAAGACCATGGTCCTTGACTCAGAGTCAAACCCACAAACTCTCACAGCCGAAGCAAAGAGCCTACCACCACACCAACACAGAGAAGTAGGAAACTGCCTCTTCATTAACTCCCATAATCCTAGTGACTGCACACACAACATGGCCAAACAAAAGCAAAACTCAGTACCTGGCCAATCAATCCAATGAAAACACATAAGTAACACAGTCTACTGGACAAGGAAATTAAATGCAGCCATACAAAGTCAATGGGCCTTGCCTCAGAGACGAACCCACAACCTCTCGCAGCCAAAGAAAAGAGCCTACCACTACACCAACACAGAGAAGTAGGAAACGGATTCTACATTAATTCACATAATCCTAGTGACTGCGCACACAACATGGCCACACAAAAGCAAAAGACAGTACCTGGCCTATCAATCCAATGGAAACTCATAGGTGACACAGTCCATTAGACTAGGCAATTACATGCAGCCATACAAAGTCCATGGGCCTTGCCTCAGAGTCAAACCGAAAACCTCTCGTAGCCCAAGCAAAGAGCCTACCACTACAACAACACAGAGAAGTGGGAAACTGATTCTACATTAATTCACATAATCCTAGTGACTGCGCACACAACATGGCCAAACAAAAGCAAAAGACAGCACCTGGCCTATCAATCCAATGGAAACTCATAAGCAACACAGTCCATTGGACTAAGCAATTACATGCAGCCACACAACGTCCATGGGCCTTGCCTCAGAGTCGAACCCAAAACCTCTCGTAACCCAAGCAAAGAGCCTACCACTACACCAACAAAGAGAAGAGGGAAACAGACTCTACAATAATTCCCATAATCCTAGTGACTGCGCACACAACATGGCCAAACAAAAGCAAAAGACAGTATCTGGCCTATCAATCCAATGGAAACTCTTTTCAACACAGTCCGTTGGATTAGGCAATTACATGCAGCGATACAAAGTCCATGTGCCTTGCCTCAGAGTCGAACCCAAAACCTTTCGCAGTCCAAGCAAAGAGGCTACCTCTACACCAACACAGAGAAGTGGGAAACTGATTCTACATTAATTTACATAATCCTAATGACTGCGCACACAAAATGGACAAACACAGCACCTCGCCTATCAATCCAATGGAAACTCATAGGCAGCACAGTCCGTTGGACAAGGCAATTACATGCAGCCATACAAAGTCCATGGGCGTTGCCTCAGAGTCAAACCCACAATCTCTCGTAGCCCAAGCAAAGAGCCTACCACTACAACAACACAGAGAAGTGGGAAAATGATTCTACATTACTTCACATAATCCTACCGACTGCGCACACAACATAGCCAAACAAAAGCAAAAGACAATACCTGGCCTATCAACCCTATGGAAACTCATAAGCAACACAGTCCATTGGACTAGGCAATTACATCCAGCCATACAATGTCCATGGGTCTTGCATGAGAGTCGAACCCACAACCTCTCACAGCTCAAGCAAAGAGCCTACCACTACACCAACACAGAGAAGTGGGAAACTGACTCTACATTTATTCACATAATCTAATAGGCACAGGTAGCACAGTCCATTGGACTAGGCAATTAAATGCAGCCATACAAAGTCCATGGGCCTTGCCTCAGAGTCAAACCTACAAGCTCTCGCATCCCAAGCAAAGAGCCTACAAGCACACCAACACAGAGAAGTGGGAAACTGACTCTACATTAATTCACATAATCCTAGTGACTGTGCACACAACATGGCCAAACAAAAGCAAAAGACAGTACCTGGCTTATCAATCCAATAGAAACTCATAGGCAACACAGTCGATTGGACTAGGGAATTACACGCAGCCATACAAAGTACATGGTCCTTGACTCATATTCAAACCCACAACCGCTCGTAGCCCAAGCAAAGAGCCTACCACTACACCAACTCAGAGAAGTGGGAAACTAACTCTACTTTAATTCACATAATTTCAGAAAGAGAGCCCTTTACTGAATGATTCTAGGCATACCCTATGAAAAATTAAGCTGGTACAACGTAATGATTATTATTATTGTTATTATTATTGCCTGTGTAAACTGCATAGGTGAATACCAGTGCAACTTTAATATAAACCCTTGTATGTCAGTCACTTCTGAACATCTGACAGCCTAAACTAAGTGTGGTCCAACTAATCTCAATACTAAAGTGAGAGAGGACTCTCCCCTGCATAATTCCAGACATCGTTCAAGAAAAATAAAGCTGGCACAAAAAAGTTATTGAGACTAAAACATTGCGGGATTGCTGACAGTGGTAATGGATAGTAAAGCTCTCTAGACATCAAAGAGATATAATAGATTAGGCAAACTAGTTATACACCAAGTTTAAAAACTATAATTAATCCCTTAAGTGACCTACTATATAATATTAATATTCCTGAAACAAAATGTCTCAAAAAGATAACAGAAAAGGAAAAGAGGAAAATACTTCGACTACATCAACAAACACCAAAGAGGCACCAACTAACACAACAAATATTTCACCTGGGAATCCAAGCTCTGGAGCAATTCCCAAAATAATTAAAGACAAACGCCAACAAGGGAAGAAAAGAGGCTCAAGACAAAAAGAAAAGGATGCGTCAAAAAACAGAGATGCTGACTGGGATGCTTGGGCCATGGATTCAGATTCAGATTCTGGAAATGAACTTTCTTCTTCACTCAACAGTCCAGATAAACAAAGAGCACGCTTGGATGTTGAAAATAACCCACCTGATACCTCACCGATGGACTTAGGAGCTGTAAAAGAAAATGTTATTTTATCACAAGATATACTCTCACTCCAAAAATTCATTTCGGACTCACTTTCTAATTTCAGAATGTCAATTCAGTCAGACTTAGATCAACGGTTCAACGAAATGAGATCAACTTTCAATTCTATGTCCACAAGAATTAAAAACACAGAAACTGAAGTCGATTCATTGAAAAAAGATGCCAAAGTGGTCGCTATAGAGCAATTGAAAATTAAAGAAGAAATCAGAATTTTGAAACAAAAACTAACTGACCAAGAAGACAGGAATCGCAGGAATAATTTTAAGGTTAGAGGCATTCCTGAAAATGACAAAAATAACGAACTTTTGCAATATATCCAGAAACTACTGAAAACAACCTTGCCTAACATGTCAGAATTGGATTTGACTGTAGATAGGGTTCATAGGCTACCTAGACCAAAATTTATATCATAAGACACTCCGAGGGATACCATTCTAAGGATACATTTCTATAAAACGAAAGAAAAACTATTTGAATACCTAAGACTTCAGAAAAGTCTTCCTTCACCCTACAAGAATTTAAAGATTTTTTCGGATTTATCTAAAGAAACCATTCTACAGAGGAAAAGTCTCAATAGTATCACTCAACTACTTAGACAGAACAACATATCATATACATGGGGATTTCCTACAAAGATCCTAATCCATCATCAAGGAAAGAGTTTGTCTGTCATCTCTGCGAAAGAAGGCTAGAAGATGCTGAAGGATCTTGGACTCGTTACAACTTGATTTATTATTTCTTCTCTAGGCTCATCAATTTAGTTGGACAATATTTATGGTCCACCACCTGGATTTGAAGAACACTTCATTATCACTGGATTTGGATATCTACTCATAAAAGAGGTTGGAGTAAGACATTGGCTGTTGAACTTTACTCCCATCAGGAGTGATTCTTGAAATGGGTTTCATTTCATTTCCATATCAAGATCCTCCAGGAAGACTTTGGGACTTATGTTATACAGTTAAGTTTTTCTTGTTTGTATTACTTGTGTTTAACCTTTTTCTTTCCATACAGGAACATAATAATAGTCAAGTTATATGGTTATACGAATCTAATCTTTGGTTACCCCACACAACATTCGGAGCAACCACCTTTTTCAATACTATTGCTAATGACACTTAATCTCTTGACATATAATGTCAGGGGACTAAACAGTCCAAGGAAGAGATTTGCGGTCTGGAAATTCCTGAATGAATCAAAGGCGGATGTTGTAGGTCTCCAAGAAACAAAATTTAAAAAGTCCAAACCACCTTCATTCAACCATAGACGTTTTCCCCACAAATTTCCTCAAATGAAAAAAAAAAGGCTGGAGTGGCTATTCTAATTAGAGATTCTGTAACCTTTGAACTTATTACTAAGGTATCTGATAATGCAGGTAGGTATTGCATAATAGTGTGCAAAATCAACAACACTATATATACATTTGTTACTGTATACGCACCAAATAGAGGCCAGATACACTTCCTTAATAAGTTGATGACTATTGTCAGAGAAGTTCAGAAGGGGGATTTGATTCTTTTTGGTGATTTTAATATGGTACCAAATTGCATGCTAGATTCAACATCTAAAACAAGATATCTTTTACCTACATTAGATAATTGGCTTGAAGACGAAGAATTGTTTGATATGTTCAGGTGCTTAAATACGAGTTCAAGAGAGTATACGTATTATTCTGACTCCCATAAGACTTTTTCAAGAATAGACTTGGTTCTAACTACATTATTTACAATAAATAAATTTAAATCTGTAAGCATAGGTCAAAGAACCTGGTCTGACCATTCCCCTGTAAATTTTCAGATAGGTTCTGGAAAATTAGATAATAGTGATAGAATATGGAGGTGCAATTCGTATTTGCTTAGAAACCCAAAACATACTGCAGTAATTGAAGAAGCCCTTAAAAATTATTTCAAGGAAAATGACACAAACGACATCTTAATTAGCTCTCTTTGGAACGCACATAAAGCGGTCATAAGAGGGACAATGATACAAATTAACAGAAAAGATAAAAAGCAAAAATCGAAGAAATTCAAAGAAATTTCAGACAAAATTAGGGAAGCTGAACACATACAAATAATAAACCCATCAGATGCAAATCACTCCCACATTATGAATCTGAGAATAGAACTAAATTCTTTACTAACCCAAGAGTACAACAAAGTGACGTTAATAAACAAAACAAATTATGACCATTCTAATAATAGACCCACAAAATTAATGATGAAAAGAATTAGGCAACAAAGAGTTAAAAGTAAAATACCAGCAATTAAAAATAAAGACAGTATCCTTTGTAAACATCCTAAAGATATTGCAAATTCCTTCGCCAGATACTACCACGATTTATATAACTTGAAAGATAATGATAACCTAATACAACCCACTGAAAAATCAATAAAGGATTTTCTAGATAAAATTGACCTTCCCAAAATTTCAAATAATGATTTAAAATCTTTAAATAAGCTATATACAAAAGAAGAAGTTTTATTAGTCATCAAACAGCTTAAATTAGAGAAATCACCAGGTCCCGACGGGCTAAATAATGAATATTATAAAACATTTGGAGATATATTATCCCCATATCTGACCAGTATAATTAACTACTTATTTACAGAAGGACATATCCCAAAAGAGATGCTTACAGCTAATATTACTATTATCCCAAAAAATAAAGGTGATCCTCTAGACATGTCAAATTATAGGCCGATATCCTTGATTGACACAGATATGAAGTTAATCTCTAAGCTTATTGCAAACCGGCTTCAGAAAATTCTCCCTAATTTGATCCACTTGGATCAGGTGGGGTTTATTAAAGACAGGCAGTCATCTGATGCAACGCGTAAAATTTTGAACCTTGTGGATCTGGTTGAGAAAAATCAGGAGCCTTCTCTGCTCCTTTCATTGGATGCAGAGAAGGCTTTCGATAGGATCCATTGGGGTTACATGATAGCAACCTTGAAAAAATTTGGATTTAATGGTCAGATATTAAAATTAATGTTAAAAATTTATTCCCAACCCACTGCAAAAATCTACGTCAATAACTTCCTCTCTAGTAATTTTTCTATAAGCAATGGAACCAGACAGGGCTGCCCACTCTCTTCTTTATTATTTGCCTTAATGATGGAACCCCTAGCTGAAAAAATTAGAGTAAGAGAAAATATAAAAGGTATTTTCACAAATCACAAACAGTATAAAATCACACTATATGCTGACGATGTAATTCTTAGTATAACCGACCCACTAGAGTCACTTAGAAATACAATTAATATTCTGGATGATTTCTCAGCCGTATCATATTATAAAATCAATTATTATAAGTCCCAAATTTTGGGTTATAACATAGACCCTGATTTAAAAGATTGTATTCAGGAGGAATTTGCCTTCAAGTGGGAAACTGAAAAATTGAAATATTTAGGGGTATACATTACAAACCCAACCAAAAAAATTGTATCTATGAACATTACCCCATTATTAAACAACATCCAAAATGAATTGAAAAATTTAAAGATGACTGAAGTTTCATGGATGGGAAAGGTCATATCATATAAATCTATTATTTTGCCGAAAATTCTATACCTATTCCGATGTTTAACAACAACAATTCCTAAGCACTGGATCCAGAAACTACAATCTCAGTTATCACTATTCATCTGGCAAAATAAGAAACCTTGAATTTCCCAAAACATTTTATGTAAACATAAGAGGAATGGAGGCCTAGGTTTACCGAATATTTACGCTTATTATTTAACTAGTCTCATTAAACAGACCCAAAATAGTCTAATTACCGAATTTAAAAATAGTTGGGTACATATAGAAAAACATTATAATCGAAACATTCCCAAATCAGATATCATTTTGGCCCAACTTTTAAACACACAAAAAACATTAACTAAATTTCAAACAAGTAAAGCAGAACTATGGGCATGGAAATCCCTATTAAAAACATTGATGAAAGATAATGTACCTTTGGAGGATATTAAATGTTGCCCAATTGAAACAATACAAATTCTGACTCCCAAAATGAACATAATAAAATGGAAACAATACAACATAAACAATTTTCTCGACCTAATAGAAAATAACAAAATCTTGCCTTCAAAAGCATATAAAGTAAATTCAACATACCAAATAAAGAGAAAAAAATTTTGTACCGTATAGAAAATTTTCTTACAAACAAAAAACCTAGATTTCAGCTTACTAAACCCCTAATAAATTTATTGAATAATCCATTAAACCAAATTATTTGGAAAACCAGTAATATATATTCCTTACTAAATAAAGATTATGAATTTGAGAAAAAGCTAAACCTAAATAATTGGGAGAAAGATTTGCACAAGGAATTCCCTATAAGTACATGGAAACAAGCTCTGGAAACAACTTATGCAACTACAACCTGTGCTTCTCTTCAGGAGACATATTATAAAGTGTATTCCAGATGGTACTATACCCCTCTAAAGTTGTGCAAGTTTTCTGCTGAAAACTCACCACTATGTTGGAGAGGTTGCGGGAAAAATGGATCCTTTATCCACATTTTCTGGGGATGTCCTTTACTTAAACCCTTATGGAAGAAAGTCAGAGACCTCTTAAAGCAATTGACTACAAAAGATATAAATCTTATTCCAGAATTGGTTATTCTTTCCATAGGGTTAGAAAAATATGAGAAAAAGTATAGATACATTGTCTGTCACATTTTCTTAGTTATTAAGAATTTATTAGCAGCCAACTGGAGAGAAGAAAGAATCCCATCTATTTCAGAAGTTACGGACAGGGTTTCAGCTCATAATATATATGAGAATACCACAATAAGACACTTGGGATGGTGCATATCCTCAATAAAATTCTTTTATTTTATTAATTTCTAAATATAAAATCATTTTCAAATTGCATATATGTATACAACAGGGTCACAAAATTCTTAATCACACTGGACTAGCTCCAATACCGCTATTATAAGTTACAGTAGCTGCATAAACTTATTCATGGCCTATAACAAGCCTCCACCATAAACCATGGTGAGTTTCCCCTCCCATCGGGTGAATCTCTATCTTTCAAGGGGCTCCCTAACACTTCCTCACCACAGCCTCCAATAGCACTGTACATATAGTAGTTCCTGGCGAGGTTTGGAAACCCTGATTAATATTAATAGTGGAGCGCAGCTGTAACTAACCTGTACGGAGTCAATTGCGGTTGTGCCGTCCTTGGTCCCGACGCGCAATTCCCTACTTCTTCAGGGGATGTGCCTATATTGTTGTGAGCTAAGCCATTATATGCGGGCGCTGTGAATGAATAATTCCCGTCACCTGTGTAGTGACGTCCGTGGGGTTTCCCTTTGTGACGCGTAACCACTCCTACTTCCGGGGCAGAGTGCCGACCCAGATTTCCGGCATTTGGAGCGCACGCTGCGTGTCAACCACCACGGTATCGCTGCCATGGAGACCGAAGACGCACATGCGCGCCAAGCTTGCCGTACTGTCAGAATCGGGTCCCCGGATAGCAGGAGCGATCACGCAAGCAGGGTAATTCACCATTCTCATAGCAATCAGTAGTATCGGGGGAATTAGATATTTAATAGATTGGCAATAATGCCTTCATGTGTAGTCATAGTTACTACTATAGTATTCCCAGACTAATTAGTGATTAAAAAGGGGGGGGGTATTTATATTATTCTCAATTTTAGTTTTTTAATCTCTATAAGTACCTCTAATGGTATTAATTATATTCTGCCAATGTGGATACGGGACTCATTCTATTCTTATAACTTTAGATACTTAGAACTACCAGTACGTAAACACATATATATATCTCCATACCCCTACAAACAAATATATATAGTAAGATCCCTACATCTGCCTGTTTATTCTATTCGTATATTATTTCTTTTTTACTGAATTTTATTCTATATTATTCACCTTTTTATTTTTATATTATTATATTTATATATAAATACATGCATACAAACACAAGTATTCATCCTTACTATCGATCTTATTAATTAATTTATTGTACTAACACTAGTTATGATACATGTATTTCTCAATAAATAAATATTTTTATGTATACACGAATTCATTCTATTTATCACTAAAATTCCAAAATTAATAGTCAGTTCTACGTTTATAGGGAATCTTGTAATTACTAACTTCTACTTCCCTCCTCACAAAACCAACCTCTGGCTACCAACCACCATTACCCCTTACCAATACACCAACTCAATTCCCCTAAATCCCAGAACCTACATTAACAACCATTAACAAATCATCCAGACCAGTTCTTTGAAGATATCAATCATTACATTCAATGGAAGGTGTCTTTTTAATTTCGTCTGGAGAGGAACTGGCAACTTCTCTCCCTTTGGATCCATTGATTCCTTTTTCTAGATGTTCTACGTATGTGTATATGCATAACCTATACCTAAATTAAAAAACCATACTAAAAAACTATTTATGTACTATGTATCTATGATTTAATTTTAAATCATAGATACATAGTACATAAATAGTTTTTAGTATGGTTTTTTAATTTAGGTATAGGTTATGCATATACACATACATAGAACATCTAGACCATTTATATGGTGGCGCTATGATATTGATTCATCAAAACTGGGGCGGTCAGTCAATTGGGGGAACCAGGAAGGGGTGTAGTGTCTGGTATAGATATTAATTTTGTTTCTCGTTTGTCCTAGAATTTAATCGACCATAATACATATGACATTGATGGAGCCTTTAACATCATTTGGAGAAGGTGTTGACAACTGTGGACTGTCCAAGGGAAAAAGAAAAAGGAATCAATGGATCCAAAGGGAGAGAAGTTGCCAGTTCCTCTCCAGTAGAAGTTAGTAATTACAAGATTCCCTATAAACGTAGAACTGACTTATAATTTTGGAATTTTAGTGATAAATAGAATGAATTCGTGTATACATAAAAATATTTATTTATTGAGAAATACATGTATCATAACTAGTGTTAGTACAATAAATTAATTAATAAGATCGATAGTAAGGATGAATACTTGTGTTTGTATGCATGTATTTATATATAAATATAATAATATAAAAATAAAAAGGTGAATAATATAGAATAAAATTCAGTAAAAAAGAAATAATATACGAATAGAATAAACAGGCAGATGTAGGGATCTTAGTATATATATTTGTTTGTAGGGGTATGGAGATATATATATGTGTTTACGTACTGGTAGTTATAAGTATCTAAAGTTATAAGAATAGAATGAGTCCCGTATCCACATTGGCAGAATATAATTAATACCATTAGAGGTACTTATAGAGATTAAAAAACTAAAATTGAGAATAATATAAATACCCCCCCCTTTTTAATCACTAATTAGTCTGGGAATACTATAGTAGTAACTATGACTACACATGAAGGCATTATTGCCAATCTATTAAATATCTAATTCCCCCGATACTACTGATTGCTATGAGAATGATGAATTACCCTGCTTGCGTGATCGCTCCTGCTATCCGGGGAGCCGATTCTGACAGTACGGCAAGCTTGGCGCGCATGTGCGTCTTCGGTCTCCATGGCAGCGATACCGTGGTGGTTGACACGCAGCGTGCGCTCCAAATGCCGGAAATCTGGGTCGGCACTCTGCCCCGGAAGTAGGAGTGGTTACGCGTCACAAAGGGAAACCCCACGGACGTCACTACACAGGTGACGGGAATTATTCATTCACAGCGCCCGCATATAATGGCTTAGCTCACAACAATATAGGCACATGTCCCCTGAAGAAGTAGGGAAACGCGCGTCGGGACCAAGGACGGCACAACCGCAATTGACTCCGTACAGGTTAGTTACAGCTGCGCTCCACTATTAATATTAATCAGGGTTTCCAAACCTCGCCAGGAACTACTATATGTACAGTGCTATTGGAGGCTGTGGTGAGGAAGTCTAAGGGAGCCTCTTGAAAGATAGAGATTCACCCGATGGAAGGGGAAAATCACCATGGTTTATGGTGGAGGCTTGTTATAGGCCATGAATAAGTTTATGCAGCTACTGTAACTTATAATAGCGGTATTGGAGCTAGTCCAGTGTGATTAAGAATTTTGTGACCCTGTTGTATACATATATGCAATTTGAAAATGATTTTATATTTAGAAATTAATAAAATAAAAGAATTTTATTGAGGATATGCACCATCCCAAGTGTCTTATTGTGGTATTCGCATTTATCAGGTGTGACTCCTGCATTATGTAGGTTCAAGATTAGGACAAATGATGCATAATTTATATGAGTATAATATTGTGTTAAAAGAAAAAAACTATCAAAGATATAAAATAAGATGGTCTCTTTGGTCCCAGAAATACATGCCAAACCTTGTTTTGCATTAGTTCCTTGACATTATCTAAATAATATAAATGCAATATGTTATTTCCGAATGTGTTTATATACTGTGCTAAATGAATATGAGTTTATAATCTTGCTTGACTTTGAAACTTAACGAATTACCTCAACGTCTTCCTCCTTCCCTTTCTCCTCCCCTTTATATTCCCTAACTCTTTCCATTCCCACTTCCCCTCCAATACCCCTTCCCATCCACTTTTAGCCTACCCTTTCTTCCCTTCCTCTTTCCCTTCTTTGTTATTTCAACAATATTTTTAAGAATGCATTTTAAATACTTCAATTACCCCCTCCCCTGTTATTGTAAAGCCCTTAAAATTTTATAAAGTATACAAAGAAGTGGGAAGCTGAGTCTACATTAATTCACATAATCCTAGTGACTGCGCACAACATGGCCAAACAAAATCAAAAAACAGTACCTGGCCTATCAATCCAATGGAAACTCATAGGCAACACGGTTCATTGGACTAGGCAATTACATGCAGCCATACAAAGTCCATGGGCCTTACCTCAATGTCGAACCCACAAACTGTCTTAACCCAAGCAAAGAGCCTACCACTACACCAACACAGAGAAGTGGGAAACTGATTCTACATTAATTCACATAATCCTAGTGACTGCGCACACAAAATTGCCAAACACAGTACCTGGCCTATCAATCCAATGGAAACTCATAGGTAACACAGTCCATTGGACTAGGCAATTACATGCAGCCATAAAAAGTCCATAGGCCTTGCCTCAGAGTCGAACCCATAAGCTCTCGTAGCTCAAGCAAAGAGCCAACCACTACACCAACACAGAGAAGCGGGAAATTGACTCTACATTAATTCACATAATCCTAGTGACTGCGCACGCAACATGGCCAAACAAAAGGAAAAGACAGTACCTGGCCTATCAACCCAATGGAAACGCATAGGTAACACAGTACATTGGACTAGGCAATTACATGCAGCCATACAAAGTCCATGGGCCTTGCCTTAGAGTCTATCCCACTACCTCTCACAGCCCAAGCAAAGAGCCTACCACTACACGTACACAGAGAAGTGGGAAACTGACTCCAGATTAATTCACATAATCCTAGTGACTGCGCACACAACATGGCCAAACAAAAGACAGTACATGGCCTACCAATTCAATGGAAACTCATAAGTAACACAGTCCATTGGATTAGGCAATTACATGCAGACATACAAAGTCCATGGGCTTTGCCTCAGAGTCATACCCACAACCTCTCACAGCCCAAGCAAAGAGCCTACCACTACACCAACATAGAGAAATGGGAAACAAGCTCTACATTAATTCACATATTCCTAGTGACTGCGCACACAACATGGCCAAACAAAAGCAAAAGACAGTACCTGGCCTATGAATCCAATGGAAAATCATAGGCAACACAGTCCATTGGACTAGGCAATTACACGCAGCCATGCAAAGTCCATGGGTCTTGCCTCAGAGTCAGACTCATAACCAAAGCAAAGAGCCTACCACTACACCAACACAGAGAAGTGGTAAACTGATTCTACATTAATTCACATAATGCCAGTGACTGCGCACACAACATGGCCAAACAAAAGCAAAAGACAGTACCTGGCCTATCAATCCAATGGAAACTCATAGGCAACACAGTCCATTGGACTACACAATTACATGCATCCATACAAAGTCCATGGGCCTTGCCTCAGAGTTGAACCCACAAACTCTTGCAGCCCAAGCAAAGAGCCTACCACCACACCAACACAGAGAAGTAGGAAACTGCCCCTACATTAATTCACATAATCCTAGTGACTGCGCATACAACATGGCCAAACAAAAGCAAAAGACAGTACCTGGCCTAATAATCCAATGGAAACTCATAGGCAACACAGTCCATTAGACTACGCAATTACATGTATCCATACAAAGTCCATGGGCCTTGCCTCAGAGTCAAACCCACAAACTCTCGCAGCCCAAGCAAAAAGCCTACCACTACACCAACAAAAAGAAGTGAGAAACTGATTCTACATGAATTCACATAATCCTAGTGACTGCGCACACAACATTGCCAAACAAAAGCAAAAGACAGTACCTTGCCTATCAATCCAATGGAAACTCATAAGCAACACAGTGCATTGGACTAGGCAATTACATGCAGCCATTCAAAGTCCATAGATCTTGTCTCAGAGTCAAACCCACAACTTCTCGTAGCACAAGCAAAGAGTCTACCTCTACACCAACACAGAGAAATGGGAAACCGTTTCTACAATAATTCACATAATCCTAGTTACTGCACACACAACATGGCCAAACAAAAGCAAAAGACAGTACCTGGCCTATCAATCCAACGGAAACTCATAGGCAACACAGTCAATAAGAATATGCAATTACATGCAGCCATACAATGTCCATGGGCCTTGCCACAAAGTCAAACCCAAAATTTCTCGTAGCCCAAGCAAAGAGCCTACCACTACACCAACACAGAGAAGTGGGAAACAGATCCTAAATTAATTCACATAATCCTAATGACTGCGCACGCAACATGGCCAAACAAAAGCAAAAGACAGTATATGGCCTATTAATCCAATGGAAACTCATAGGCAACACAGTCAATTAGAATATGCAATTACATGCAGCCATACAAAGTCCATGGGCCTTACCTCAGAGTAAAACCCACAACTTCTCGCAGCGCAAGCAAAGAGCCTACCACTACACCAACACAGAGAAGTGGGAAACTGCCTTTACATTAATTCACATAATCCTAGTGACTGCACACACAACATGGCCAAAAAAAAAGCAAAAGACTGTACCTGGCCAATCGATCCAATATAACTCATAGGCAAC
Organism: Anomaloglossus baeobatrachus; assembly: GCF_048569485.1. Taxonomy (NCBI): domain Eukaryota; kingdom Metazoa; phylum Chordata; class Amphibia; order Anura; family Aromobatidae; genus Anomaloglossus; species Anomaloglossus baeobatrachus. The sequence continues at coordinate 294,279 of NW_027442605.1, forward strand.
ACAGTCCATTGGACTAGACAATTACATGCAGCCATACAAAGTCCATGGACCTTGCCTCAGAGTCAAACCCACAACCTCTCGCAGGCCAAGAAAAGAGCCTACCAATACACCAACACAAAAAAGTGGGAAACTGATTCTACATTAAGTCACATAATCCTAGTGACAGCACACACAACATGGCCAAACAAAAGCATAAGACAGTATCTAGCCTATCAATCCAATAGAAACTCATAGGCAACACAGTTCATTGGACTACGCAATTACATGTATCCATACAAAGTCCATGGGCCTTGCCTCAGAGTCGAACCCACAAACTCTCGCAGCCCAAGCAAAACGCCTACCACCACACCAACACAGAGAAGTAGAAATTTGCCTCTACATTAATTCACATAATCCTAGTGACTGCGCACACAACATGGCCAAACAAAAGCAAAAGACAGTTTCTATCCTATCAATCCAATGGAAACTCATAGGCAACACAGTTCATTGGACTAGGCAATTACTTGCATCCATACAAAGTCCATAGGCCTTGCCTCAGAGTCAGACCCACAACCTTTTGCAGCCCAAGCAAAGAGCCTACCACTACACCAACACAGAGAAGTAGGAAAGTGATTCTACATTAATTCACATAATCCTAGTGACTGTGCACACAACATGGCCACATAAAAGCAAAAGACAGTACCTGGCCTACCAATCCAATGGAAACTCATAGTTAACACAGCCCATTAAACTAGGCTATTACATGCAGCCATACAAAGTCCATAGGCCTTGCCTCAGAGTCGAACCCACAATGTCTTGCAGAACAAGCAAAGAGCCTACCACTACACCAACACAAAGAAGTGAGAAGCTGAGTCTACATAAATTCACATAATCCTAGTGACTGCGCACACAACATGGCCAAACAAAAGCGAAAGACATTACCTGGCCTATCAATCCAATGGAATCTCAAAGATAACACAGTCCTTTGGACTAGGCAATTACATGCAGCCATGCAAAGTCCATGGGCCTTGCCTCAGAGTCAAACCCACAACCTCTCGCAGCATAAGCAAAGAGCCTACCACTACACCAACACAGAGAAGTGGGAAACTGTTTCTACATTAATTCACATAATCCTAGTGACTGCGCACACCACATGGCCAAAGAAAAGCAAAAGACGGTACCTCTCCTATCAATGCAATGGAAACTCATAGGCAACACAGTCCATTGGACTAGGCAATTACATGCAGCCATACAAAATCCATGGGCCTTGCCTCAGAGTCGAACCCACAACCTCTCGCAGAACAAGCAAAGAGCCTACCACTACACCAACACAGAGAAGTAGGAAGCTGACTCTACATTAATTCACATAATCCTAGTGACTGCGCACACCACATGGCCAAACAAAAGCAAAAGACAGTACCTGGCCTATCAATCCAATGGAAACTCATAGGCAACACAGTCCATTGGACTAGGCAATTACATGCATCCATACAAAGTCCATAGGCCTTGCCTTAGAGTCAACCCACAATTTCTCACAGCCCAAGGAAAGAGCCTACCATTACACCAACACAGAGAAGTGGGAAACTGATTCTACATTAACCCTGCTGTACTGTTCGGGTCAATATGACCCTTAATGATTTTTGAGACCCTGCAGATTTTTTTTAATGAGGATTTGAAACTAGTGGTTCCTTGACTACTCCTCATTTGTGGAGCTCTACATTTTTTTTTTGCTTTTGTTTTTTTTTTTGTTTACTGTTTGCTACACGCTGATTGTTACACTTGCAGTGTTCGGGTCAATATGACCCGATTGCATTTTATACTGTTCTACACGTCTCTGATTATTTCTGACTGCAAAAGTTATGTTTTTTTATGTGTACTTCATCTCAAAATGGTGTATACAGGAAAAACCCCTGATGAAAGACCTGAAAAAAGTCAGGGTATGCGTGTTGTTCTAGATTTGACTCATGGACTAAAAGGACAAAATGTCACACGTGACAACTTTTTTACATCCTATCAACTAGGCCAGATGTTGAAGAAAAAACAACTTTCCATGCTGGGTACTTTGAGAAAAAACAAACCTGAACTACCGCAAGGTATCCTTAGCAAAGAGATGTGTACAGTTCTACTTTTTATTTTTCTGAAAAAACAACTGTTGTTCATTATGTTCCAAAAAAACCAAACAGGTAATTCTAATGAGAACAATGCACCATGACAATGCCGTAAGTGATAGAGAAGACAGAAAACCTGACATTATTTTGGATTATAATACCACAAAGGGAGCAGTTGATACTTTAGACCAAGCAATATCAACTTATACATGCAAACGCAAAACCAATCGGTGGCCAATGATTTTATTTTATAACATACTGGACGTTTCTGCATACAATGCATTTGTCTTATGGAGAGAAATCGACCCTGATTGGAACCGAAATAAGCTGCATAAAAGAAGATTATTTCTTGAGGAATTGGGAAAATCCCTGGTGAGGCCATATATTGAGAGCAGAAAAGTGAACCCCAGAAGTGATGGAGCAACAGCCATTGGAAAAAGTGTCCAGCATGCTCAAGAAAGAGACTTCACATCCACGGCCTCCACCAGCACAACTAACAGCAAAAAAAAGGAAGAGATGTAGCTTCTGTCCATCTTCCTGTGACAATAAGACTAATCTGACATGTGCTGGATGTTCAAAATATCTGTGCAAAGGACATGTGTCTTATTATTGTGTTCAGTGTAAAAACGCATGAACATGTTCAGTTTATTCTTTTTTCTTTCTAAAAAGGTTGAAGTTTTTATGATTTTTCATTTGTTGATTTGTAAAATTTGTTTTCAAAAAGTTAAATTTCATGTTTTAGTAATAGTAATGTAAAGCTTCTTTATTATTTGTGTGCAGAATGTCAACAATCGAAGATAATTGCAAAAAGCCTGTGTAACCTTTTTATGAAAAAAAAAAATAATTAAGTTTGAATTTAAATTTTTTATTTGTTTATGATCAACCATGTTCACATACAGTATTTCAATGAAAAAAGTATTCAAATAAAACAATTATAGTAGCTAAAAATCAAGAATTAATAGGTCGGGTCATATTGACCCGGGAACAGTACAAGTGTATAGCAAATGCGAACAGAACAGCAGGGTTAATTCACACAATCCTATGAGCGCACACAACATGGCCACACAAAAGCAAAAAACAGTACCTGGCCTATCAATCCAATGGAAACTCATAGGTAAAACAGTCCATTAGACTAGGCAATTACATGCAGTCATACAAAAACTATGGGCCTTGCCTCAGAGTCGAACCCTCAACGTCTTGCAGAACAAGCAAAGCGCCTACCACTACACCAACACAAACAAGTGAGAAGCTGAGTCAACATAAATTCACATAATCCTAGTGACTGCGCACACAACATGGCCAAACAAAATCAAAAGACAGTACCTGGCCTATCAATACAATGGAAACTCATAGGCAACACAGTCCATTGGACTAGGCAATTACATGCAGCCATACAAAGTCCATTGGCCTTGCCTCAGAGTCGAACCCACAACCTTTCGTAGCCCAAGCAAAGAGCCTACCACTACACCAACACAGAGAAGTAGGAAACTGCCTCTACATTAATTCACATAATCCTGTTGACTGCGCACAACCCATGGCCAAACAAAAGCAAATGACAGTACCTGGCCTATCAATCCAATGGAAACTCATAGATAACACAGTCCATTGGACTAGGCAATTACATGCAGCCATTAAAAGTCCATGGGCCTTGCCTCAGAGTCAAACCCACAAACTCTCGTAGCCCAAGAAAAGAGCCTACCACTACATAACACAGAGAAGTGGAAACTGATTCTACAATAATTCACATAATCCTAGTGACTGCGCACACAACATGGCCAAACAAAAGCAAAAGACGGTACCTGGCCTATCAATCCAATGAAAACTCATAAGCAACTCAGTTCATTGGACTAGGCAATTACATGCATCTGTACAAAGTCCATGGGCCTTGCCTTAGAGTCAAACCCATAAACTTTCTCAGCTCAAGCAAAGAGCCTACCGCTACACCAACACAGAGAAGTGCAACACTGTTTCTACAATAATTTACATAATCCTAGTGACTGCGCACACAACATGGCTAAACAAAAGCAAAAGACTGATCCTGGCCTATCAATCCAATGGAAACTCATATGCAACACAGTCCATTGGACTAAGCAATAACATGCAGCCATTCAAAGTCTATGGGCCTTGCTTCAGAGTCAAACAAACAACCTCTCATGGCCCACACAAAGAGCCTACCACTACACCAACACAGAGAAGTAGAAATTTGCCTCTACATTAATTCACATAATCCTAGTGACTGCGCACACAACATGGCCAAACAAAAGCAAAAGACAGTATCTATCCTATCAATCCAATGGAAACTCAAAGGCAACACAGTCCATTGGATTAAGCAATTTCATGCTGCCATACAAATCCCATGGGCCTTGCCTCAGAGTCAAACCCACAACCTCTCACAGCACAAGCAAAGAGCCTACCACAACACCAACACAGAGAAGTGGGAAACTGATTCTACATTAATTCACATAAACCTAGTGACTGCGCACACAACATGGCCAAACAAAAGCAAAAGACTGCACCTGGCCTATCAATCCAATGGAAGCTCATAGGTAACACAGTCCATTGGACTGGGGAATTACATGCAGCCATACAAAGTTCATGGGCCTTGCCTCAGAGTCAAACCCACAACGTCTTGCAGAACAAGCAAAGAGCCTACCACTACACCAACAAAATGAAGTGGGAAGCTGACTCTACATTAATTTACATATTCTTAGTGACTGCCGCACACAACATGGCCAAACAAAAGCAAAACACAGTACCTGGCCAATCAATCCAATGAAAACGCATAGGTAACACAGTCTTTTGGACAAGGAAATTAAATGCAGCCATACAAAGTCCATGGGCCTTGCCTCAGAGACGAACCCACAACCTCTCGCAGCCCAACAAAGTGCCTACCACTACATCAACACAGAGAAGTAGGAAACTGATTCTACATTAATTCATATAATCCTACTGACTGCGCACACAACAGCAAAAGACAGTACCTGGCCTATCAATCCAATGGAAACTCATAGGTAACACAGTCCATTAGACTAGGCATTTACATGCAGCCATACAAAGTCCATGGGCCTTGCCTCAGAGTCGAACCCAGAACGTCTTGCAGAACAAACAAAGAGCCTAACACTACACCAACACAAAGAAGTGGGAAGCTGAGTCTACATAAATTCACATAATCCTAGTGACTGCGCACACAACATGGCCAAACAAAAGCTAAAGACAGTACCTGGACTATCAATCCAATGTAAAATCATAGCCAACACAGTCCATTGGACTGAACAATCTCATGCAGCCATACAAAGTCCATAGGCCTTGCCTCATTGTCAAACCCACAACCTCTCATAGCCGAAGCAAAGTGCCTACCACTACACCAACATAGAGAAGTGGGAAACTGGTTCTACATTAATTCACATAATCCTAGTGACTGCACACACAACATGGCCAAACAAAAGCAAAAGACAGTACCTGCCCTATCAATCCAATGGAAACTCAAAGGCAACACAGTCCATTGGACTAGGCAATTACATGCAGCCTTACAAAGTCCATGGGCCTTGCCTGAGAGTCAAACAAACAACCTCTCACAGCCCAAGCAAGGAGCCAACCATTACACCAACACAGAGAAGTGGGAAACTGGTTCTACATTAATTCACATAATCCTAGTGACTGCACACACAACATGGCCAAATGAAAGCAAAAGATGGTACCTGATCTATCAATCCAATGGAAACTCATAGGCAACACAGTCCACTGGACTTGGTAATTACATGCAGCCATGCAAAGTCCATGGGCCTTGCCTCAGAATTGAACCCACAACCTCTCACAGCCCAAGCAAGGAGCCTACCACTACACCAACACAGAGAAGTGGAAAACTGATTGTACATTAATTCACATAATCCTAGTGACTGTGCACACAACATGGCCAAACAAAAGCAGAAGACAGTACCTGGCCTATCAATCCAATAGAAACTCATAGGCAACACTTTCCACTGGACAAGGCAATTACATGCAGCCATACAAAGTCCATGGGCTTTGCTTCAAAGTCGAACCCACAATCTCTCGCAGCCAAAGCAAAGAACCTACCACTACTCCAACACAGAGAAGTGGGAGACTGTTTCTACATTAATTCACATATTCCTAGTGACTGCGCACACAACATGGCCAAACAAAAGCTAAAGACAGTACCTGGCCTATCAATCCAATGGAAACTCATAGGGAACACAGTCCATTGGACTAGACAATTACATGCAGCCATACAAAGTCCAAGGGCGTTGCCTCAGAGACGAACCCACAAACTCTCGCAGCCCAAGCAAAGAGCCTACCACTACACCAACACAGAGAAGTAGGAAATTGCATATACATTAATTCACATAATCCTGGTGTCTGCGCACACAACATGGCCAAACAAAAGCAAATGACAGTACCTGGCCTATCAATCCAATGGAAACTCATAGATATCACAATCCATTGGACTAGGCAATTACACGCAACCATACAAAGACCATGGACCTTGTCTCTGAGTCGAACCTACAACCTCTTGCAGAACAAGCAAAGAGCCTACCGCTACACCAACACAGAGAAGTGGGAAACCGTCTCTACATAAATTCACATAATCCTAGTGACTGCGCACACAACATGGCCAAACAAAAGCAAAAGACAGTACCTAGCCTATCAATAAAATAAAAACTCATAGGCAACACAGTCCATTGGACTAGGCAATTACATGAAGCCACTTAAAGTCCATGGGCCTTGCCTCAGAGTCAAACCCACAAACTCTCGTAGCCCAAGAAAAGAGCCTACCACTACATAACACAGAGAAGTGGAAACTGATTCTACAATAATTCACATAATCCTAGTGACTGCGCACACAACATGGCCAAACAAAAGCAAAAGACGGTACCTGGCCTATCAATCCAATGAAAACTCATAAGCAACTCAGTTCATTGGACTAGGCAATTACATGCATCTGTACAAAGTCCATGGGCCTTGCCTTAGAGTCAAACCCATAAACTTTCTCAGCTCAAGCAAAGAGCCTACCGCTACACCAACACAGAGAAGTGCAACACTGTTTCTACAATAATTTACATAATCCTAGTGACTGCGCACACAACATGGCTAAACAAAAGCAAAAAACTGATCCTGGCCTATCAATCCAATGGAAACTCATATGCAACACAGTCCATTGGACTAAGCAATAACATGCAGCCATTCAAAGTCTATGGGCCTTGCTTCAGAGTCAAACAAACAACCTCTCATGGCCCACACAAAGAGCCTACCACTACACCAACACAGAGAAGTAGAAATTTGCCTCTACATTAATTCACATAATCCTAGTGACTGCGCACACAACATGGCCAAACAAAAGCAAAAGACAGTATCTATCCTATCAATCCAATGGAAACTCAAAGGCAACACAGTCCATTGGATTAAGCAATTTCATGCTGCCATAGAAATCCCATGGGCCTTGCCTCAGAGTCAAACCCACAACCTCTCACAGCACAAGCAAAGAGCCTACCACAACACCAACACAGAGAAGTGGGAAACTGATTCTACATTAATTCACATAAACCTAGTGACTGCGCACACAACATGGCCAAACAAAAGCAAAAGACTGCACCTGGCCTATCAATCCAATGGAAGCTCATAGGTAACACAGTCCATTGGACTGGGGAATTACATGCAGCCATACAAAGTTCATGGGCCTTGCCTCAGAGTCAAACCCACAACGTCTTGCAGAACAAGCAAAGAGCCTACCACTACACCAACAAAATGAAGTGGGAAGCTGACTCTACATTAATTTACATATTCTTAGTGACTGCCGCACACAACATGGCCAAACAAAAGCAAAACACAGTACCTGGCCAATCAATCCAATGAAAACGCATAGGTAACACAGTCTTTTGGACAAGGAAATTAAATGCAGCCATACAAAGTCCATGGGCCTTGCCTCAGAGACGAACCCACAACCTCTCGCAGCCCAACAAAGTGCCTACCACTACATCAACACAGAGAAGTAGGAAACTGATTCTACATTAATTCATATAATCCTACTGACTGCGCACACAACAGCAAAAGACAGTACCTGGCCTATCAATCCAATGGAAACTCATAGGTAACACAGTCCATTAGACTAGGCATTTACATGCAGCCATACAAAGTCCATGGGCCTTGCCTCAGAGTCGAACCCAGAACGTCTTGCAGAACAAACAAAGAGCCTAACACTACACCAACACAAAGAAGTGGGAAGCTGAGTCTACATAAATTCACATAATCCTAGTGACTGCGCACACAACATGGCCAAACAAAAGCTAAAGACAGTACCTGGACTATCAATCCAATGTAAAATCATAGCCAACACAGTCCATTGGACTGAACAATCTCATGCAGCCATACAAAGTCCATAGGCCTTGCCTCATTGTCAAACCCACAACCTCTCATAGCCGAAGCAAAGTGCCTACCACTACACCAACATAGAGAAGTGGGAAACTGGTTCTACATTAATTCACATAATCCTAGTGACTGCACACACAACATGGCCAAACAAAAGCAAAAGACAGTACCTGCCCTATCAATCCAATGGAAACTCAAAGGCAACACAGTCCATTGGACTAGGCAATTACATGCAGCCTTACAAAGTCCATGGGCCTTGCCTGAGAGTCAAACAAACAACCTCTCACAGCCCAAGCAAGGAGCCAACCATTACACCAACACAGAGAAGTGGGAAACTGGTTCTACATTAATTCACATAATCCTAGTGACTGCACACACAACATGGCCAAATGAAAGCAAAAGATGGTACCTGATCTATCAATCCAATGGAAACTCATAGGCAACACAGTCCACTGGACTTGGTAATTACATGCAGCCATGCAAAGTCCATGGGCCTTGCCTCAGAATTGAACCCACAACCTCTCACAGCCCAAGCAAGGAGCCTACCACTACACCAACACAGAGAAGTGGAAAACTGATTGTACATTAATTCACATAATCCTAGTGACTGTGCACACAACATGGCCAAACAAAAGCAGAAGACAGTACCTGGCCTATCAATCCAATAGAAACTCATAGGCAACACTTTCCACTGGACAAGGCAATTACATGCAGCCATACAAAGTCCATGGGCTTTGCTTCAAAGTCGAACCCACAATCTCTCGCAGCCAAAGCAAAGAACCTACCACTACTCCAACACAGAGAAGTGGGAGACTGTTTCTACATTAATTCACATATTCCTAGTGACTGCGCACACAACATGGCCAAACAAAAGCTAAAGACAGTACCTGGCCTATCAATCCAATGGAAACTCATAGGGAACACAGTCCATTGGACTAGACAATTACATGCAGCCATACAAAGTCCAAGGGCGTTGCCTCAGAGACGAACCCACAAACTCTCGCAGCCCAAGCAAAGAGCCTACCACTACACCAACACAGAGAAGTAGGAAATTGCATATACATTAATTCACATAATCCTGGTGTCTGCGCACACAACATGGCCAAACAAAAGCAAATGACAGTACCTGGCCTATCAATCCAATGGAAACTCATAGATATCACAATCCATTGGACTAGGCAATTACACGCAACCATACAAAGACCATGGACCTTGTCTCTGAGTCGAACCTACAACCTCTTGCAGAACAAGCAAAGAGCCTACCGCTACACCAACACAGAGAAGTGGGAAACCGTCTCTACATAAATTCACATAATCCTAGTGACTGCGCACACAACATGGCCAAACAAAAGCAAAAGACAGTACCTAGCCTATCAATAAAATAAAAACTCATAGGCAACACAGTCCATTGGACAAGGCAATTACATGAAGCCACTTAAAGTCCATGGGCCTTGCCTCAGAGTCAAACCCACAAACACTGGCAGCCCAAGCAAAGAGCCTACAACTACACCAACATAGAATAGTGGGAAACTGATTCTACAATAATTCACATAATCCTAGTGACTGCGCACACAACATGGCCAAATAAAAGCAAAAGACAGTACCTGGCCTATCAATCCAATAAAAACTCATAGGCAACACAGTCCATTGGACTAGGCAATTACATGCCTCCATACAAAGTCCATGGGCCTTGCCTCAGAGTCAAACCCACAAACTCACGCAGCGCAAGCAAAGAGCCTACCGCTATACCAACACAGAGAAGTGGGACACTGATTCTACAATAATTCACATAATCCTAGTGACTGCGCACACAACATGGCCAAACAAAAGCAAAAGACTAAACCTGGCCTATCAATCCAATGGAAACTCATAGGCAACACAGTCCATTGGACTAAGCAATTACATGCAACCATACAAAGTCCATGGGCCTTGCCTCAGAGTCAAACAAACAACCACTCACAACCCAAGCAAAGAGCCTACCACTACAACAACACAGAGAAGTGGGTAACTGTTTCTACATTAATTCACATAAGCTTAGTGACTGCGCACACAACATGGCCAAACAAAAGCAAAAGACAGTACCTGGCCTATCAGTCCAAAGGAAACTCATAGGTAACACAGTCCATTGGACTATGTAATTACATGCAGCCATACAAAGTCCATGGGCCTTGCCTCAGAGTTGAACTCACAACATTGCGTAGCCCAAGCAAACAGCCTACCACTACACCAACACAGAGAAGTGAGAAACTGACTCTACATTAATTCACATAATCCTAGTGACTGCGCACACAACATGGCCAAACCAAAGCAAAAGACAGTACCTGGCCTATCAATCCAATAGAAACTCTTACACAACACAGTCAATTGGACTACGTAATTACATGCAGCCATAAAAAAGTCCATGGGCCTTGCCTCAGAGTTGAACTCACAACATTGCGTAGCCCAAGCAAACAGCCTACCACTACACCAACACAGCGAAGTGAGAAACTGACTCTACATTAATTCACATAATCCTAGTGACTGCGCACACAACATGGCCAAACCAAAGCAAAAGACAGTACCTGGCCTATCAATCCAATAGAAACTCTTACACAACGCAGTCCATTGGACTACGTAATTACATGCAGGTATACAAAGTCCATGGGCCTTGCCTTATAGTCGAACCCATATCCTCTTGTAGCCAAAGCAAAGAGCCTACCACTACACCAACACAGAGAGGTGGGAAATTGACTCTACATTAAATCACATAATCCTAGTGACTGCGCACACAACATGGCCAAACGAAAGCAAAAGACAGTACCGGCCTATCAATCCAGTGGAAACTCATAGGCAACACAGTCCTTTGCACTAGGTAATTACATGCAGCCATGCAAAGTCCAAGGGCCTTGCCTCAGAGTTGAACCCACAACCTCTCATAGCCCAAGCAAAGAGCCTACCACTACACTTACACAGAGAAGTGGAAAACTAGCTCTACATTAATTCACATAATCCTAGTGACTGCACACACAACATGGCCAAACAAAAGCAAAAGACTGCACCAGGCCTATCAATCCAATGGAAACTCATAGGCATTACAGTCCATTGGACTAAGCAATTACATGCAGCCATACAAAGTCCATGGGCCTTGCCTCAGAATCAAACCCACAAGCTCTCTCAGCCCAAAAAAAGAACCTACCACTACACCAACACAGAGAAGTGGGAAACTGCTTCTTCATTAATTCACATAATCCTAGTGACTGCGCACACAACATGGCCAAGCAAAAGACAGTACCTGTCCTATCAATTCAATGGAAACTCATAAGCAACACAGTCCATTGGACTAGCAATTACATGCAGCCATTCAAAGTCCATGAGCCTTGCCTCAGAGTCGAACCCACAACCTCTCGCATCCAATACAAAGAGCCTACCCCTACACCAACACGGAAAAGTGGGAAACTGATTCTACATTAATGCACATAATCCTAGTTCAATAGTATGAATCAGCTCACCGTGGAAAAAGCTCAGTCTTGATTTCGTCCTGGAGCATGGACAGGCACTGCCACAGCCCAAAATAATGCAAAAGATGAGGATGTCCAGCTCTTCAGGCAAAAAAATCTTGTCTTTATTTTATCATGCAGACACAAAGAATGTTAAAAACCCACACAGCGGATAGCAGTGGGTTTTCCATGGTCGCACAGGCATCCAGTATATAGCTTTTTTATATATCGGTTCATTAAGGGTTAATTTGATGATTTCATAATATGGAGTAATCTACCTGGTAACACAGACAGCTGGAATAAACTGGTTTTGTCCAGCTGTTGCGCGCTTGGGTTTTTCTAGGTCCTGATTGGCTGAATGTAAAAAGTGCGGGAATTTGAATTATATTTAAGGCAGTGTCCGTGGGTCAGCTGTGCAGTTCCAGCTGACTGAAGCAAGAAGCATGGAAGAAATGCTGCAGGAGCTGGTGCGGAGAGCGGGGGAAGAAGGCGGAGAAGACTGGCTGCGGGCGTGCCTCTCTACTGCGGCACCGTTACCCGAGCCTGAAGTGAATGAAACAGCGGCGATGGATGAAGCGAGCGAAGAAGAGGAGGTCGCGCCGCGTATGGATTCGGCTACTAGCAAGAACCTGCGGAAGAAAAGAAGCCGTTGGGATGTTTACTCACCTCCGCCGCTGCCAGCGAGGAAGACGACAAGCAGGAAGACGTCTGGGAGGCGGCGAGATCAGGACAACGCATCGCGTGAACAGAGTCGTCATGGAAAAGCGACGGTCGGCGTGTCAACAGGAAGTGCGACGTCATCAAGCAGCGCGGACCGGAAGAAGATGGCGGCGACCAGCGAACGCGGCCGCTGCAGAGACCGGAGTGTCGCGCCGCTGCCCATGCAAAAGAGCCTTTCTGGGGCAGCGGCGGCGCTCAGGGTCTGGGCAGGCAGTGTGCCTGCAACAGCGGTGAGCGATAGCCGGTCGGACACAGGGTGGCAGCAGATCGTGGAGGAAGAACCGGTGATCCTGGACGCGGCCCCCAGTGTGAATAGGGGTGAAGAGGTCCGTGGCTTGCCGACAGATGGAAAGGGTAAGAACACCCATACAATGTCTAATGTGTCAAATGCGAGTTTTGATGCTATTGAGTTTAGGGAATTAGTGAATGAAGCTGTATGTCATGTATTGCAGAATAGGGTTTGTACTAAAAAAGCATCTGAGGTGTCTGCCTTACGTAAGGACAGACCCTCGGGTGTAGCGGATACTTGTTTTAAGGAGACACTTACTTGTGAAATCTCTCCTTTAGGTTTCCATTTGAGTGTCTCCTTGAAAGAAAAAATATGGAACAGGGAGTTCATTGATTTGTTCTCCCTGTTGCCTTGTACTAGAGAACAGCAGCATAAATCAGATAAAAGAGATGAGAAACAGGATTTGGAGGGTAGGAAGGTGTACAAATCTTTTAATAATTGGGTGCAAGCGTTTGCCATTTATGCTGCTGTTCTAGGTGAAAAACGTCCGGAGCTGTGCAGCGGACTTTTCCAGCACTTAGATATAATATTGGAGGCATACCGTAACTTTGGCGGTTTGGCCTGGTTAAATTATGATTAATCTTTTCGTCAAAAAATAGCAATTCATCATAGTTTAACATGGGGTGTAAAGGATGTTGGGCTTTGGCTCAATCTAATGCTTCCACAAAGGAATGTTGGATTGAGACAAACATCTAATCAGACAATTAGGAAGGGAGTGTGTTTTGCCTTTAACGAATCCGCTTGTCGCTGGTTAAACAATTGTCGTTTTCGGCACGAGTGTTCGTTTTGCGGCGGAGCACACTCCATGTCAAAATGTTTTAAGAAACAATCCCAATCTACACAGCAGGTGCATAACACTAAAGAACACATTTCTAAAAGCAGTGACGCCAGTGAAGTGGGAAAACATAAGCGTAATGTTGTTTTGAATGGTTTTAAGTCAGGTTTTCCGGTGCCAAGGTTTAATGGGGTTGGTTGTTTAATGTTTGAAAATTTGCGTTCAGTTAATGAGAATAGGGACATAGTGAGGGATAAAATTGCAAAGGAGGTTGAAGCCGGTAGAGTAGCAGGTCCCTTTGAAGGGACCACCATTTGTCAATTTTAGAGTGTCTCCATTGGGCTTGGTGCCAAAGAAGGAATTGGGTACGTTTCGGCTTATCCATCATCTTTCTTACCCAAGTGGTTTTTCTTTAAATGATGAGGTTGATTCATCGGTGGCCTCAGTGAAATATGCGTCATTTGATATGGCGGTTGATTTAGTGAGGAGGTTTGGTAGGGATGCTCTGTTGGCAAAATCAGATATTAAATCGGCATTTAGGTTGTTACCTGTGGATCCTGATGGTTTTAGTTCTTTAGGTTTTTCTTTTGATGGTTATTTTTATTTTGATCGTTGTCTCCCTATGGGTTTCTCCCTGTCGTGTTATTATTTTGAGGCTTTTTCGTCTTTCCTACAATGGGTGGTTGAGTTTGAGTTACCTATAGGGGGAATTGTTCATTATCTTGATGATTTTTTATTTGTGGGTAAGGCTGGTTCGACGTGTTGTCAAGAGCTGCTTTTTAAATTTATGGCAATGAGTGGTCTCTTTGGTATCCCGTTAGCAGAGGAAAAAACAGTCTTTCCTTGTACTAGTTTAGAATTTTTGGGTATTTTGATTGATTCTACAAAAATGGAATGCAGTTTACCAATAGAGAAGATTGTGAAATTAAAAGAGCGGGTGTTGGAGCTGCTTGGAAAGGAAAAAGTGACATTGAAAACGTTGCAGTCTCTGCTAGGATTGTTGAATTTTAGTTTGAGAATCATTCCAATGGGAAGAGTTTTTTCCAGGAGCTTGTATGATGCAACAAAAGGGATTAAATCTAATAGGTGTCATATTAGAGTGACGAAGCATATGAAAGATGATTTAGTTGTTTGGTTGGAATTTTTGGAGAATTTCAATGGGATTAATTGTTGGCAGGATGAATTTCAGTCGTCAGATGCGTTATCTTTATTTTCTGACGCAGCCGGAGGTGTTGGTTATGGAGTATTGTTGGGTAATCATTGGTCAGCGGAGTTGTGGCATGAGTCTTGGGTTCGACAAGGTGTTACCAAGAATATTTTAGTATTGGAATTATTTCCAGTTTTAGTGGCTCTAGTGCTTTGGGGTAGTGTTCTAGCAAACAAGAGGATATTGTTGTTTTCAGATAATCAGGGTGTTGTATTTAGTGTTAATACATTGGGGTCCAAGTGTCGGTGGACTGTCAGGATTTTAAGACAGATAGTGTTATGCTGTCTTAAATTCAATATTTGGATGAAAGCGAAGTATATTGAGGGTAAGTCTAATGTCATGGTTGACTCTCTTTCTCGCCAGCAGTGGGAGGAGTTTCATCGGGTGTGCCCAGAGGCAGATCAAGACAATACAGCCTGCCCACCGCATCTTTGGCAGGTTTTATGGGACTGATTCCCATGGTTATTCAAAATTCAGTGGCGCATAGTACATGGAAGGGGTATGCATCGGCATGGGTTAAATGGACAAAATTTTGTGCTCTGAACAATATTAATCCGTATGTGACTAATTCTGTGTCAGCAATGCAATTTGTGAATGAACTGCTTGAGGCTGGTGTCACTTATGCTTCATTGGCAAAATTGATAGCGGGTATTTCCTTTTTTCTGAAGCTTAGTGGCAGTAAGCCTTTGAGCGGTTTGTTCTCAATTGTGCAAGTGATGAAAGGGCTGAAAAGATTGAATTTTCAGCCGGATACAAGAAGACCTATATCCATTGATTTATTATATCGGTTATGGGAGGTCTTGAACTTTGTATGTAAGAATGAGTTTGAGACTTGTTTGTTTCAGACAGCATTCATTTTAATGTTTTTTGCTGCATTACGAGTGGGTGAATTACTTAGTGCTAGCAAAAGTCGTCCTTCAGGGCTGAGAGTTGAGGACGTGGCTTTTGTTAACAATCAGTTGTTAATTAATATTAGAAGATCTAAAACGGATCAGATGGGGAGAGGGTCATTAATAAAGTTGAATCCTTTGCTTTACACATCTATTTGCCCGATTGCTAATCTTAAAAAGTGGCTTCAGGTACGGCCTGTTGGTAAGGGGCCTTTGTTAGTACATATTGGAGGTGACCCTGCTACAATATTTCAATTCAATAGCGTATTGAAGAAATGTTTATGGAAGCTGAACATGGGTAAGTGTAACATTTCATCACACTCATTCAGAATAGGTGCAGCTACAATGGCTGCAGGGTTTGGTCTCAGTGAGGATAGTATTAAAGCTATAGGGCGGTGGCAGTCTAATAGATTTAAGTTATATGTCAGGCCTAATTTACTAACTTAATTGATCCTCATTTTTTTAGGCCCAATAATTGTCTGGATTTTGGGACATTCTTACGTTCATTGGGCACAGAAGAGAGCGAGTCAGCGGCAATATACAGAGAATTTGTCGTTTGATTTGGACTTTATTCAGGTTATGTGGTTTGGTTATAGAGGCATGGTTTGGTCACAGTTAATGGGTAAAATAAGGAAGTTGTTATTGTATTATCCTTCCCCTGATGTGATCATTATTCATCTTGGTGGGAATGATATAGGTAAAGTAAATACTGTAAATTTGTTATGGGAAATGCATAGAGACCTTGTAGCCCTAAAAAATTATTTTCCCAATACATGTCTAGTTTTTTCAGAAATAATCCCGCGTTTAGCGTGGAAATTGGGTGGAGTGCAATTTATGGATAAAATTCGAAAGAGGGTTAATAGAGATTTAGAGAAGTTTTTTCAAATTGTTAGGTGGCTTTACATATAGACACCTAGATCTTGAAGGTTTTACGCCGGGATTATTTAGACATGATTGGGTTCATTTGTCGGATATAGGAATGGACATTTTTAATCTTGGCCTCCAATCAATGGTAGAAAAATGGCTGTGTGGTTTTGTGGGGGGGGCCACGCCTGTGTAGTCGTGTCCTGGTGGGAAAAATCACCCAGTTTTTGCTGGGTGGATTTGGTGTTTTTATTAAATAGATATATGGTTGATAAAATTGTTATTAATTCAGTTAAAAGGTGGAATTTTGAATATTTAATTTTCTATGTTTCTGGTTGTTTTAATTCTTACGAAACTCTTAATAAAACATCACGGCCATTTTTCACCATTATTGACTTTGCTGTTTTTATTTATTATTGTAGTGTTATTAATGTAAGAATTATTTATATTAAGGTATGCCTTGTGCTACCATGTTAAAAACCCACACAGCGGATAGCAGTGGGTTTTCCATGGTCGCACAGGCATCCGGTATATAGCTTTTTTATATATCGGTTCATTAAGGGTTAATTTGATGATTTCATAATATGGAGTAATCTACCTGGTAACACGGACAGCTGGAATAAACTGGTTTTGTCCAGCTGTTGCGCGCTTGGGTTTTTCTAGGTCCTGATTGGCTGAATGTAAAAAGTGCGGGAATTTGAATTATATTTAAGGCAGTGTCCGTGGGTCAGCTGTGCAGTTCCAGCTGACTGAAGCAAGAAGCACCCGCCCTCCCTCCCAGGATGTTTGTTATTTTATGTCGTGATGTTTTGTTAGAGGGAAAAATCACCCAGTTTTTGCTGGGTGGATTTGGTGTTTTTATTAAATAGATATATGGTTGATAAAATTGTTATTAATTCAGTTAAAAGGTGGAATTTTGAATATTTAATTTTCTATGTTTCTGGTTGTTTTAATTCTTACGAAACTCTTAATAAAACATCACGGCCATTTTTCACCATTATTGACTTTGCTGTTTTTATTTATTATTGTAGTGTTATTAATGTAAGAATTATTTATATTAAGGTATGCCTTGTGCTACCATGACATGACCAGCACAACGCGTTTCAGGTGAAAGCACTCACCCTTAACCATGATACTGGATAGATGGTGCTGCAAAGCTTATATGCAAATGCTAATCAATGTGACAGATGTTTAAATTACTTCAGCACCTTACATGCATGAAATAGGTTTTACCATGAAAAACATTACATACATATACAATTAAAAAACAATGATACAATACAATACAATAAAGTACACATTTTTCAATGGTTTTCTGGATTTGAAGATATATACGTTTATAACCAAACCAGTTGCAGTGCGCCATTCAGTGTGTGCAGATATAACACCTTCAAGTTTAATGCACATACATGTGTGCCAATAACCATCCATGTCGGAACTTAAAAGCTTTTACATAGTATGACAACTGAGCACATATATAGAAGGGCAATATGTGTGCATATACATGGGAATATACATGAGTAAATATGTTTGTAAAAAAAATTCCGGTGTGCGCTATTTGTTGAGTGCAGATTTATTTATTTAAATATGATATATTGGCACATATGTATGTGTACATTCTTTGTGTCTGCATGATAAAATAAAGACGTGATTTTTTTTCCTGAAGAGCTGGACATCCTAATTTTTTACATAATCCTAGTGACTGTGCACACAACATGGTTAAACAAAAGCAAAAGACAGTACCTGGTCTATCAATCCAATGGAAAGTCATGTATTGGTAGGCTCTTTGCTTGTTCTGTAAGATATTGTGGGTTCGACTCTGAGGCAAGGCCCATGGACTTTGTATGGCTGCTGTAATTGCTTAGTCCAATGGACTGTGATGCTTATGAGTTTCCATTGGATTGACAGGCCAGGTACAGCCTTTTGCTTTTGTTTGGCCATGTTGTGTGCGCAGTCACTAGGATTATGTGAATTATTGTAGAATCAGTTTCCCACTTCTCTGTGTTGGTGTAGTGGTAGGCTCTTTGCTTGGGCTGTGAGAGTTTGGGGTTCGACTCTGAGGTAAGGCCCATGGACTTGGTGTGGATGCATGCAATTGCCTAGTTAAATGGACTGTGTTACCTATGTGTTTCCATTGGATTGATAGGACAGGTATTGTTGTTTGCTTTTGTTTGGCCATATTGTGTGTGCAGTCGGTAGGATTATGTGAATTAAGGTAGAATCAATTTCCCACTTCTCTGTGTTGGTGTAGTGGTAGGCTCTTTTCTTGGGCTGCGAGAGGTTGTGGGTTTGACTCTGAGGCAAGGTCAATGGACTTGTAATTGCCTACTCCACTGGACTGTGTTGCTTATGAGTTTCCATTGGCTTGATAGGCCAGGTACTGTCTTTTGCTTTTGTTTGGCAATGTTGTTTGCGCAGTCACTAGGATTATGTCACTTATTGTAGAGTCAGTTTACCACTTCTCTGTGTTGGTGTAGTGTTAGGCTCTTTGCTTGGGCTGCGAGAGGTTGTGGTGTAGACTCTGAGGCAAGGCCCATGGACTTTGTATGGCTGCATGTAATTGCCTAGTTCAATGGACTTTGTTGCCTATGAGTTTACATTGGGTTGATAGGCCAGGTACTTTCTTTTGCTTTTGTTTGGCCGTGTTGTGTGCGCAGTCACTAGGATTATGTGAATTAATGTAGAGTCTGTTTCCCACTTCTCTGTGTTGGTGTAGTGTTAGGCTCTTTGCTTAGGCAATGAGAGGTTGTGGGTTTGACTCTGAGGCAAGGCCCATGGACTTTGTATGGCTGCATGTAATTGCCTAGTCCAATACACTGTGTTGCCTATGATTTTCCATTGGATTGATAGGCCAGGTACTGTATTTGCTTTTGTTTGGCCATGTTGTTTGCGCAGTCACTAGGATTATGTGAATTATTGTAGAGTTAGTTACCCACTTCTCTGTGTTGATGTAGTGGTAGGTTCATTGCTTGAGCTATGAGAGGTTGTGGGTTCGACTCTGAGGCAAGGCCCATGGACTTTGTATGGCTGCATGTAATTGCCTAGTCCAATGGACTGTGTTGCCTATGAGATTCCAATGTATTTATAGGCCAGTTATTTTATTTGCATTTGTTTGGCCATGTTGTTTGCGCAGTCACTAGGATTATGTGAATTATTGTAGAATCAGCTTCCCACTTCTCTGTGTTGGTGTAGTGGTAGGCTCTTTGCTTAGGCTACGAGAGGTTGTGGGCTTGACTCTGAGGCAAAGCCAAAGGACTTTGTATGGCTGCATGTAATTGCCTAGTCCAATGGACTGTGTTGCTTATGAGTTTCCATTGGATTGATAGGCCAGGTACAAACTTTTGTTTTTGTTTGGCCATGTTGTGTGCGCAGTCACTAGGATTATGTGAATTAATGTAGAGGCAGTTTCCAATTTCTCTGTGTTGGTGTAGTGGTAGGCTCTTTGCTTAGGCTACGAGAGGTTGTGGGTTTGACTTTGAGGCAAGGCCCTTGGACCTTGTATGGCTGCATGTAATTGCCTAGTCCAATGAACTTTGTTGGCTATGAGTTTTCATTGGATTGATAGGCCATGTACTGTCTTTTGCTTTTGTTTGGCCATGTTGTGTGCGCAGTCACTAGGATTATGTGATTTAATGTAGAGACGCTTTCCAATTTCTCTGTGTTGGTGTAGTGGTAGGCTCTTTGCTCAGGCTACGAGAGGTTGTGGGTTCGATTTTGAGGCAAAGCCAATGGATTTTGTATGGCTGCATGTAACTGATTAGTCCAATGGACTGTGTTGCCTATGAGTTTCCTTTAATTGATAGGCCAGGTACTGTGTTTGGCCATGTTGTGTGCGCAGTTACTAGGATCATGTGAATTAATGTAGTGTCTCTTTCCCTCTTCTCTGTGTTGGTGTAGTGGGTAGGCTCTTTGCATCTGCTCGAGAGGTTGTGGGTTCCACTTTGAGGCAAGGCCCATGGACTTTGTATGGCTGCATGTAATTGCCTATTCCAATGGACTGTGTTGCCTATGAGATTCCAATGGATTTAAAGGCCAGTTACTGTCTTTTGCTTTTATTTGGCCATGTTGTGTGCGCAGACAGTAGGATTATGGGAATTATTGTAGAGTTAGTTTCCCACTTATTTGTGTTGGTGTAGTGGTAGGCTCTTTGCTTTCTCTGTGAGAGCTTGTGGGTTTGATTGTGAGGCAAGGCCCATGGACTTTATTTGCCTGCATGTAATTGCCTAGTCCAATGGAGTGTGTTGCCTATGAGTTTCCATTGGATTGATAGGCTAGGTACTGTCTTTTGCTTTTGTTTGGCCATGTTGTGTGCGCAGTCACTAGGATTATGTGAATTAATGTAGAGTCAGCTTCCCACTTCTATGTGTTGGTGTAGTGGTTGGCTGTTTGCTTGGGCTGCAAGAGGTTGTGGGTTTGATCCTGAGGCAAGGCCCATGGACTTTGTATGGCTGCTTGTAATATCCTAGTCCAATGGACTCTGATACATATGAGTGTCCATTGGATAGATTGCCAGGTACTGTCTTTTGTTTGGCCATGTTGTGTGCGCAGTCACTAGGATTATGTGAGTTAATGTAGAATCAGTTTCCCACTTCTCTTTGTTGGTGTAGTGGTAGGCTCTTTGCTTGGGCTACGAGAGGTTTTAGGTTTGACTTTGAGGCAAGGCCCATGGACTTTGAATGGCTGTATGTAATTGCAAAGTCCAATGGACTGTGTTGCCTATGAGTTTCCATAAGATTGATGGGCCAGGTACTGTATTTGGCCATGTTGTGTGCGCTGTCACTAGGATTATGTTAAGTAATGTATAGTCAGTTTCCTACTTCTCTGTGTTGGTGTAGTGGTAGGCTCTTTGCTTGGGCTGAGAGAGGTTGTGGGTTTGACTCTGAGGCAAGGCCCATGGACTTGTAATTGCCTAGTCCAATGGACTGTGTTGCCTATGAGTTTCCATTGGATTGATAGGCCAGGTACTGTCTTTTGCTTTTGTTTGGCCATGTTGTTTGCGCAGTCACTAGGATTATGTGAATTAATGTAGAGTCAGTTTCCAACTTCTCTGTGTTGGTGTAGTGGTAGGCTCTTTGCTCAGGCTGCAAGAGGTTGTGGGCAGAGATGAGCGAACCGGTCTTGGTTCGGCTCGAGTTCGGTTCGCCGAACGGAGGTCCCGTTCGAGTTCGGTTTGTCAAACGTTTGACGAACCAAACTCGAACAGCATAGGAAACAATGGCAGGCAATCACAAACACATAAAAACACCTAGAAAACACCCTCAAAGGTGACAAACAACACAAACACATGGGAAAGTGACAAGGACATATACTCATGCAAAAACAAAAGAGCTTGACAAGGAAAAAGAGGAGTAAACACAGATATAGGCATGGCACGCCCTTCTAAAATCATGTAAAACACTGCAAGGTGACTCCAAGCGGAGTCTCCCTTTTTTCCAAAAATTGGGCCCCACACACACCCACCCATTCAGTGGCAGCACTTGTGCCCCAGTTGTACACTTCACAGCTAGATTTGCATCAATCACATTCAAAAATACGACATTCTTAACCGTCCCCAGGATGACACCGGGGTAGGTAGCAAAGTCTTTCCTGATCCCAGCTCTGTTCATCTTCATCATTTTTAAAAACAATGTAAGCAAGGGTTACTCCAAGCGGAGTCTCCCTTTTTTCCAAAAATTGTGCCCCACACACACCCACCCCTTCAGTGGCAGCACTTTTGCCCCAGTTGTACACTTCACAGCTAGATTTGCATCAAGCACATTCAAAAATACGCCATAATTAACTGTCCCCAGGATGACCCCAGGGTAGGTAGCAAAGTCTTTCCTGATCCCAGCTCTGTTCATCTTGGATCATTTTTAAAAACAATGTAAGCAAGGGTTACTCCAAGCGGAGTCTCCCTTTTTTCCAAAAATTGGGCCACACAGACACCCCATCAGTGGCAGCACTTTTGCCCTAGTTGCAAACAGGATGTTTTGATTTGCATCAAGCACATTCCAAATCCACAAGCATTTACTCTCCCCAGTATGACACAGGGGTAGTAAATTCCTTGTGGATCCATGACTTTTTCATTTTGATGAACGTTAGTCTGTCCACATTGTCACTGGACAGACGCGTGCGCTTATCTGTCAGCACACACCCAGCAGCACTGAAGACACGTTCAGAGACAACGCTGGCAGCTGGACACGAGAAAATCTCCAAGGTGTAAGTGGAGAGCTCTGGCCATTTTTCAAGATTTGAAGCCCAAAATGAGCAAGGCTCCATTTGCAAAGTCATGGCATCGATGTTCATTTGCAGATACTCCTGTATCATCCTCTCCAGTCGTTGACTATGTGTCAGACTTGTTGTCTCTGTTGGCCTTGCAAAGGAGGGTCTAAAAAAATTTTGAAAGATTCCATATAATTGCTGTTACCAGTAGCACCAGATAGGGTTCTACTGGTACGGGTAGACTGTTGAAGATGACGAGACCGTCCCATGTTTGTCAAGTTACAACTGGGAGATTCACTCCCTGCACCTGCACGGTTGTTTGGTGGAAAAGCCGAGCTAAGATCGAGTAACAGCTTCTGCTGATACTCCTGCATACGTGCGTCCCTTTCTATGGCTGGAATTATGTCACAAAATTTGGACTTGTACTGGGGATCTAATAGTGTGGCAAGCCAGTAGTCATCATCACTTCTAATTTTGACAATACGAGGGTCATGTTGGAGGTAGTGCAGCAAGAAAGCACTCATGTGTCTTGCACAGCCATGCGGACCAAGTCCACGCTGTGTTAGTGGCATAGAGGTGCTAACTGTTCTTTCTTCCTCTGACATCTCCCCCCAACCTCATTCAACTGAAATTTGACCAAGGTCTCCCTCATCCACTGAGTCTCCCTCATCCGCTGAGTCTTCCATGTCCATGGACAGTTCGTCCTCCATTTCTTCATGTTCTCCTGCACCTTCCTCAACATTTCGCCTGCTACCATGTGCCCTTGTTGATCCCTGTCCCCCATGGTCCCATGCCTGCCGCGTTGGTGATGATGAACGTCTGGACTTTGGTAATGTTGTTGTGTCTTGCGCATATGAATCCTCCTGTAGTTCCTCCCCTTCCTGTTGTCCAACCCCCTGACTCCGAATAGTGTTTAGCGTTTGCTCCAGCATTTAAATGACTGGAATTGTCATGCTTATAATGGCATTGTCAGCGCTAAACATATTCGTCGCCATGTCGAAACTGTGCAGAAGGGTGCATAGGTCCTTGATCTGAGACCACTCCATCAGGGTGATCTGCCCCACCTCTGCATCTCGTTGGCCCAGGCTATACGTCATGACGTATTCCACCAGGGCTCGGCGGTGCTGCCACAGTCGCTGTAACATGTGGAGAGTCGAATTCCAGCGTGTCGGCATATCGCATTTCAGGCGATGAACCGGCAGGCCGAAAGACTTTTGGAGCGATGCAAGTCGCTCAGCTGCGGCGGTTGAACGGCGGAAGTGAGCAGACAGTTTTTGTGCCCTGGTCAGAAGGCCATCTAGGCCGGGATAGTGTGTTAAAAATTGCTGGACAACAAGGTTCAACACATGAGCCATACAAGGCACGTGTGTCACCTTGCCCAGGCGAAGGGCCGCACCCAGGTTTGCAGCATTGTCGCACACGGCCTTACCAGGCTGCAGGTTGAGTGGAGACAACCATTTATTAAACTCGGACCGCAGAGCTGACCACAACTCCTCAGCTGTGTGACTCCTATTCCCAAGACATGTCAAGCTAAAGACCGCCTGATGCCGTTGCGCTCTGCTGCCAGCATAGTAATGAGGGGTGCGTGATTCCTTCTGCGCAGTGAGAACGCTGGTGGCCTGACCAAGCAGGCTTGGGGCGGAGGTGGAGGACACAGATGAGGTGGAGGAGGCAGAAGCAGTGGCGGAACTTGGACAGACAGAGGATTGACACACAAGTTGTGGGGACGGCAAGACTTGTGCAGCAGACCCTTCACCATCTATCACCATAGTTACCCAGTGCCCAGTCAGCGACATGTAACGTCCCTGTCCATGCTTACTGGTCCAAGTATCGGTGGTGAAATGCACCCGTTCACACACAGAGTTTCTCAAGGAAGCGGTGATGTTGTGTGCGACATGCTGGTGTAGCGCGGGCACACCTTTCTTAGAGAAGTAGTGGCGACTGGGCATCTGGTACTGGGGCACAGCGACAGACATAAGGTCTCTAAAATCCTGTGTGTCCACCAGGCGGAAAGGCAGCATTTCGGTAGCCAAGAGCTTACAGAGGGATAAAGTCAACCTCTTAGCTTTGTCATGGGTCGCAGGAAATGGCCTTTTATTTGTCCACATCTGAGGGACAGAGATCTGGCTGCTGTGTGTAGACGGTGTTGAGTAGGGTGTCCCTGGAAAAATGCAGGTTTGTGAGGAAAGTGCAGGCGTAGACATGATGTTGCCTTCATCCAACGTTGGTGCTATCGATGTCTGAGAGAGCTGTACACACGCACTTGTTTCCCCTTCCAAACCAACTGACGACCTACCAAGCAAACTGCCTGTTGCGGTTACAGTGGTGGAAGTTGTGCGTGGAAAACCAGGTGTGACAGCTGTCCCCACAGTCCTAGAAGATGAAGAGCGCGCGGATGCACTGGAAGGGGCAGGCCGTGGATGGTTCACTCTGCTAGGCCGCATTGCAGCACGGTGAGCTTCCCACTGGGACATATGATATTTATTCATGTGACGATTCATGGAAGAAGTTGTCAAACTGCTGAGGTATTGACCTCTACTAACAGAATCACGACAAATTTTACAGATCACATAATTTGGGCGATCTTTTTCTATGTCAAAAACGGACCAGGCTAGGCAAGGCTTAGAGGGCATGCGACCTGCTGAGCCCCCCCGACTAGTGCTCAGAGGCAGAGTGGTGGCTGATGATGCAGTTGTAGACGTGCTACCAGTGCTCCGACTCTGTCCAGGAAGGCGAAAGGTAACTTCGTCGTCAGTTGCATCCTCCTCCACCGCCTCTGTTGACCTCCTCGAGTGCCTGACTGTGGGTTGACAGTGGGTGGGATCTAGAACTTTATCATCAATTGTTGTGTTTGCACTCCCCTCACCCTCAGACCGAGCCTCTTCTTGCCCTGACCGAATATTTAAGTTGTCATCCCAATCTGGTATCTGCGTCTCATCGTCATCAGTATGTTCCTCATTGTCTATAACCACAGGTGTTACAGTTTGTGACAAAGGGTCAACATTATGGTCAGAAACTTGGTCCTCACGGCCTGAATCAGAGTCACAAAGGTTCTGGGCATCACTGCAGACCATTTCCTGGTCTGTACTCACTGTAGCTTGGGAGCAGACCTCTGATTCCCAGGCTATAGTGTGACTGAACAGCTCTGCAGACTCAGCCATCTCAGTTCCACCATACTGTGCAGGGCTGATGGAGACTTCAGAGCTGGGAGAAAGCAAGTTTGATTGGGATGACAACTCAGAAGACTGGTGTTTTTTGGATGCGGTAGTTGAGGTGGCTGAGAGGGCACTTGTTGGACCACTTGAGATCCATTCAAGCATTTTCCTTTTTTGCCATCATCTACCTTTGTTCCTGTTCTTCGTGTCCGTAAAAAAGGGAGCACATCGGATTTTCCACGGTAAGTAGTAGACATCTTACTTTTGCTGGTAGATGGTCTATCTTCAGCAGATGTTAATGGAGCTTTGCCACCTTCCCCACGGACAAACCCTTTTTTTCCTTTTACAACACGCCTCTTCCCCTTTCCACCAGCATCTGTCATTTTGCCACTCATGTTGATTGCGACAAGATTGTGCACTTAAAATGTGGTAGTAAAAATTGAGAGGTGGTGTAGTTTGCAGCGGTGGTCTAGCTTTATTAACAGCAGAATAAACAACAATAATTATCCCTGACAATGCAACTACGGCCCTTAAACTGGCAGCATAAATTGCTAGTATAATGGCTTAGTAAAAATGAGTTTGAGTGTGCAATGCAGGCAGACGTGCTGCAAATATCTTTGCACTAGTGGGACAATACAGAAGTCCAATAGCCACGTTTAGGATGCCACTAAGTTCACTCAGTGTTTGCTAGTATATTGGCTTAGTAACAATGAGTTTGAGTGTGCAATGCAGGCAGAGGTGCTGCAAATATCTTTGCACTAGTGGGACAATACAGAAGTCCAATAGCCACGTTTAGGATGCCACTAAGTTCACTCAGTGTTTGCTAGTATATGTCAGGTTTCCAGGTTTTCCAGTTCTCTTTTGAATGAGCTTGCCCTCGGTTAACATGGAGTTTACTGTTCTGTTGCCCTACTTCCTGTCCAGCTGCTTAAAAGGCCGCCTCTAAGCCTAGTCCAGTGCCTGAGTATACTGCTTGCTGTGTGCTCCTGCTTTGCTGCTGCTAATCCTGATTGCCTTTGGATCCTCCTAAAGACTACCGACCGACCGACTCTGGACCTTACCCGGTTCCTCTAAGCTGTGCCCGGATTCCGTCTGCCATCTTCGGTCAGCACTCTGCCCGGTTCTCTCTGGTTCGTAACCACTCTGGACAATCATTCCGTACGGACACTCCTGGACTTTTACCGCTTGCCCCTTGTGTCCCGGCTGCGGCGCATTTAGGCCTTCCGGGGTGATTGCCAGACAGTCCCTGTATAGGGGTTCGCTCTGGTGGTCTCCCTGGGGGAGTCCGGTGCGTGGCCCCGGGAATTCCCTTCGCTCCGTTTCGGAAAGGTATTTTGTGTATTTGTACTGCTGTGTTTTCCGTTGTGTATCTACCGTGGTTACATATTATAAAACATCTTGTACCAGGAACTCGTCTCTGATTGTCATTGCCCTACGCTATCGAAATCCTCAGAACATATATAAGTATTACAGTATAATGGCTTAGTAACAATGAGTTTGAGTGTGCAATGCAGGCAGAGGTGCTGCAAATATCTTTGCACTAGTGGGACAATACAGAAGTCCAATAGCCACGTTTAGGATGCCACTAAGTTCACTCAGTGTTTGCTAGTATAATGGCTTAGTAACAATGAGTTTGAGTGTGCAAAGGGCAGGAGGGTACAGTGGCAGGGTTGTGGGTCTCTGGGTAGAGGAAAGGAAGCCTACATTTCTATCCCTCCTAATGGGGAAATGCAGTGAGGAAATCCATGACCTTAGCTACACAGACGCTGTCATCTTGTGTAGCTGTTAAACTCTGTTTTCACGGACCTGTCACCTATGGCTCTGACCCTGCCGGTATGAGCCCTTAAAAGGACTGATAGAAAGTGCTATCCCTATGCTGTACAGCGCTGTGTATGGAGCGTACACAGCACTATCGGCGATAGGAGCTGCGCCAGTGATGACTGACACCAATGACGCAGAAGGCAGATAATGGCGTGCTGGAGGAAAATGTCCAATTTTAAAATAAAGGGACATGTGACATGGACATCCTATCACACATGCCGTTGCTTCTCTGGCTAAAAGTCTCTGTGTTGGTGTAGTGGTCCTAGGGACTGCACACACAACATAGGCCAGGGACAGCATTTTGCTTTTGTTTGGCCATCAATCCAATGGAAACCCATAGGGAACACAGTCTATTAGACTAAGCAATTACACGCAGCCATACAAAGTCCATGGGCCTTGCCTCAGAGTCGAACCCACAACCTCTCACAGCCCAAGCAAAGAGCCTACCACTACACCAACACAGAGAAGTGGGAAACTGCTTCTACATTAATTCACATAATCCTAGTGACTGCGCACACAACATGGCCAAACAAAAGCAAAAGACAGTACCTGGCCTATCAATCCAATGGAAACTCATAGGTAACATAGTCCATTGGACTAGGCATATACATGCAGCCATACAAAGTCCATGGGCCTTGCCTCAGAGTCAAACCAATTGCCTCTTGTAGCCCAAGCAATGGGCCTATCACTACACCAACACAGAGAAGTGGGAAATTGATACTACATTAATTCACATAACCCTAGTGACTGCGCACACAACATGGCCAAACGAAAGCAAAAGACAGTGCCTGGCCTATCAATCCAATGGAAACTCATAGGCAACACAGTTCATTGGACTAGGCAATTACATGAAGCCATACAAAGTCCATGGGCCTTGCCTCAGAGTCAAAGACACAACCTCTCGCAGCCCAAGCAAAGAGCCTACCACTACATCAACACAGAGAAGTGGGTGAAGAGATCTACATTAATTCACGTAATACTAGTGACTGTGCACACAAAATGGCCAAACAAAAGCAAAAGACAGTACCTGGCCTATCAATCCAATAGAAACTCATTGGCAACACAGTCCATTGGACTAGGTAATTACATTCAGCCATACAAAGTCCATGGGCCTTGCCTTAGAGTCGAACCCACAACCTCTCTCGGCCCAAGCAAAGAGCCTACCACTGCACCAACACCTAGAAGTGGGAAACTGATTCTACATTAATTCACATAATCCTAGTGACTGCGCACACAACATGGCCAAACCAAAGCAAAAGACAATACCTGGCCTATCAATCCAATGGAAACTCATACGCAACAGAGTCCAATGGACTAGGCAATTACTTGCAGCCATACAAAGTCCATGGGCCTAGCTTCACAGTCGAACCCACAACCTCTCGTAGCCCAAAAGAAGAGCCTACCACTACACCAATACAGAGAATTGGGAAAATGATTCTACATTAATTCACATAATCCTAGTGACTGCGCACATAACATAGCCAAAGACAGTACCTGGCCTATCAATCCAACAGAAACTCATAGGCAACACAGTCCATTTGACTAGGCAATTACATGCAGCCATACAAAGTCCATGGGCCTTGTTTCAGAGTTGAACCTACAACCTCTCGTAGCCCAAGCAAAGAGCATACCACTACACCAAAGCATAGAAGTGGGAAACTGACTGTACATTAATTCACATAATCCTAGTGACTGTGCACACAACATGGCCAAACAAAAGCAAAAGACAGTACCTGGCCTATCAATCCAAAGGAAACTCATAGGCTTCACAGTCCATTGGACGAGAAAATTATATGCAGCCATACAAAGTCCATGGGCCTTGCCTCAGATACAAACCCTCAACTTCTCGTAGCCAAGCAAAGAGCCTACCTCTACACCAACACAGAGAAGTGAGAAACTTAGTCTACATTAATTCACATAATCCTAGTGACTGCACACACAACATGGTCAAACAAAAGCAAAAGACAGTACCTGGCCTATCAATCCAATGGAAACTCATAGGCAACACAGTCCATTGAACTAGGCAATACCATGCAGCCATAGAATGTCCATGGGCCTTGCCTCAAAGTCTAAGTCACAACCTCTCACAGCCCAAGCAAAGAGCCTACCACTACACCAACACAGAGAAGTGAGAAACTGACTCTACATTAATTCACATAATCTAGTGACTGTGCAACCTCTCGCAGCCCAAGCAAAGAGCCTACCACTACACCAACACAGAGAAGTGGTAAACTGATTTACATTAATTCACATAATCCTAGTGACTGCGCACACAACATGGCCAAACAAAAGCAAAAGACATTACCAGGCCTATCAATCCAATGGAAACATATAGGCAACACAGTCCAATGGACTAAGCAATTACATGCAGCTTCACAAAGTCAATGGGCCTTGCCTCAGCGTCAAACCAACTACCTCTCGTAACCCAAGCAAAGCGCCTACCACTACACCAACACAGAGAAGTGGGAAACTGACTCTACATTAATTCACATAATCCTAGTGACTGCGCACACAACATGGCCAAACAAACGCAAAAGACAATACCTGGCCTATCAATCCAATGGAAACTCATACGCAACAGAGTCCATTGGACTAGGGAATTACATGCAGCCATACAAAGTCCATGGGCCTAGCTTCACAGTCGAACCCACAACCTCTCGTAGCCCAAAAGAAGAGCCTACCACTACACCAATACAGAGAATTGGGAAAATGATTCTACATTAATTCACATAATCCTAGTGACTGCGCACACAACATAGCCAAAGACAGTACCTGGCCTATCAATCCAACGGAAACTCATAGGCAACACAGTCCATTTGAATAGGCAATTACATGCAGCCATACAAAGTCCATGGACCTTGCTCCAGAGTCAAACCCACTACCTCCCAAAGCTGAAGCAAAGAGCCTACCACTTCACCAACACAGAGAAGTGGGAAACCGACTCTACATTAATTCACATAACGCGGCACTGCTATGGGCGCAGCCTGTGCGCCTTCGTACGCAGGCCTCTTTCTGGGTTTCTGGGAGAGGCTGGTTTTTGCGGACGAGGGCTCCGGGCTTAGCGCCCATGTGCAGTGTTGGCTTAGATATATAGACGATGTTCTGTTTGTGTGGCAGGGTACAGCTGAGCAGCTGGATTTATTCATGAGACATTTAAACATCAATGATCTTAATATCAAGCTCACTTATAAAAGTAGTAGACATATGATAGACTTCCTCGACATCTTGATTAAGGTGGATCAGAGGGGAGTGATCCAGACGGACGTCTTTCGGAAGACGACTTCCGTCAATGCTCTGCTACATGCTACATCTGATCACAGTCCATCAACAATTCGTGCCATTCCCACCGGACAGTATCTGAGGATGAGGCGAATTTGCTCTTCTAATGACAGCTTCGAGGCCCAGTCGGCTGACCTCAGGGAGCGTTTCCGTGAGAGGGGATACAGCGGTAGAAGCATCAGGGTGGGCTACAATTGGGCCAAAATGACCCCCCGGTTGCAACTACTCACTGGTGCCCCGAAAAAATTGGCAGAACGTGATACCGCGGTGCGGTTCATCGGAACACACAGTCAGGAATGGGAGACCATACGTCAGATCCTGAAGAAACACCGGCCGGTTCTAATGACCGACCCTATTCTGGCTAGTGTGCTTACCCAGGATCCTCTTATGACATCTAGGAGAGCAAAGAATTTAAGGGACATGCTGGTCCAGAGCCACTATGTTCCACCTCGAGTCAATCCTTTTGGTTCCCATGGTCCTCTACAGGGTTGTTTTCCCTGTGGCCACTGTGTGGCGTGCAGCAATGTCCTTCGTAGCCATACATTCTGTTCATCTGATGGACAGAAAACTTATAACATCAAACATTACATCACGTGTGCAACCACACATGTGGTGTACTTTGCAACATGCACGTGCCCCCTGACCTATGTGGGACTCACCTCTAGGGAGCTCCGCATTAGGGTCAGGGAGCACGTGAGGGACATTGCTGCGGCTAAAACGGAGGAGGACCTGACAACACTCAAAACACTGCCCAGGCATTTCAGATCACACCACTCCTGTGACCCCCTCAAAGTTGAAGATAAGGGGGATTGATGTGGTAACGGGGGGGATCAGAGGTGGCGATCTTAAGAAACGCTTGGCGCAGTGTGAGACCAAGTGGATAGTGACCCTGGACACACTGGCTCCCAAGGGCCTAAACGAATCAGTGAGTTATGCCCCTTTTCTGTAGCTTTGATATTTCCTTGATCCTGCATGGTCTCTCCTCCTGTAAGTCACTTGATTCTGTGATGTTGTGCTCTTTATGGTCACCCCTATATATATAACGGACTATATATATGTTATACATATACTTTGTACTCCATTTATTATTGGATTATGCCCACTGTTCATTCTGAAATAGCCATTTGCTCTCTCACCTGTATCCTCTGTCCCTTTTTATTCATGTTTTTAACTGTTTTTAAACTGCCTCAATTTTTTGTGCATCTCTCCCCACTGTTCTGGCGTATTTATTTATTTATGTATGTCCTTTTTTAATAGGACCTAGAAAATGATCATATGCCTGCATTGTGAGATTCATCATTTCTCCTGATTCACATGAACAACTAAAGATGGACCTTCTTATATTATATTATCTGGTTTCGCTTTTTTCAAATTTATGAATGTTGTTGCGTTACTTCATATTTCAGTGAGATCTGTTCACATTTACTATTGCTGCGGTATCTGGCTGTCTCTGTGCGATCGCATCTAGGTGCCGTTCGTGCGCGCGTAGCTGGGGCCATCTTTACGTCGCGCGCATGCGCGGGAGCCTTGGTGACGCGTCCCCGCTCCCGCGCATGCGCGAAGATGACGTGATGGCCATCATCTCGCGTGTTTTCGTCCGGCGCCAGGTGTGATTGCCGCGAGCGAGACTTCCGGGTCCGCGGCAATCACAATGGCATATTTAAAAGCCAGTGACAGGGGAGTGTTGACACTTCATGCCTCCTCCCTGACGAAGATTTAATATTCCTAATATCGAAACGTACGTAGGTCTTCCGAGGCTGCAGTTACTGGCGGACCTTTCCCCCTTACTTGGTTGGACTGGTAATGGGCGTTTTTTGTACTGTTATTTATGTGTGCGGGCTCTCAGTGGGGCTTTAATTTCAATCACAGCTGCAACTATACACTGCAGTGTTTTCTCGGCAGCATGACTTCAGAGTGTTTTGGCAGCATACCAAATGGTATTTATATAGTGTCTTTGTACAAATAAGTACGTTATATCTGCATGCCTCTTATATATATACACTCTAAGGTCTGGTGTTAAGTGTAGATTACTGCAGCAATTTTGCCTGATAAAGTGACATCACTGTTTTTTCTGCAGACTGTTATGACAATATCCACGTGTTATTTCTGCACCATTAAGTACGTGCTATTCACATGCCTTATGTATTTACATTCTAATATTTGTACCATGCCCTAATGTAGGGGTTAACTGCCATTAATGTTTTTATATGTTTTTAATGACTGTTCGGATTTTTCCCCCACCACTGTTTAATAAAAATTTGTTACTTTTTGCACTATAAAAACTCTTGTTCTCCTTTTCTAACAAGCTTTTGAGTTTGTGCTAATTGGGCTGGGCTCCAGAAAAGTCTGGGTCCACCCCTACTTTTGTGATGGTATTTTGGAGTATTCCTTCCCTAATCATATTTGTTCTGTTCATTACAGAGTTATCTCCAGCCGCCATGACCTTTCGGGCCAGGGATAGCACCTGGCAGTCACAGTTGGACGACGTCCTTAAGACTGGTGGGGTCACAGGTGATGTGAGCAATGGCATTCAGTCTGATGAGGCGATTATGACCAAATATAAAGATTTACTTAAGAAACGCACCAGACTTTGGTGGAATAAAGCATTTCTGGGCAAATACTTGGAGAAAGACTTAGTGCCCAGGGGTCTCCGTGTGCAAGTCTTCCCTTCCTTCCCTTTGGAAGATGAAACTTTCAAAACAAAATGGGAAGAACTAGCACAAACTTGTTCTCGGGGCTTCCTGGGTCTGTTGTGGGACCATAATTCCACCTCATTGGTCTCAATTGAAACGGAATTAGAGGCATTGGAAAAAAATCTAACAGAGGCGTGTACACCAACTGTCGTTACCCGCTTTTACGCCGAGATTGATAAAGAGTTGGAGAAATGGGAGCAGGAGATTAGGACCTTCAAACTGAAGAAATTAAATAGGGATATCCAGGACTATACCCTACGGAGGGCATATAGATGGAGAAACAATACAACCAGAGGACGTACGGGGGATACTGCCAACAAGAACCTCCGTTCAAGATCCTCGTCATTAGTGTCTATGACCTCAGCGGGAGGTTCCTCCTCTGGGGCCTCAGTGAGCTCCACGGACCTTGGAGATTCCGTCGGGGCACGTGTCAAACATCGAATCCGGCCACCCGTGACATACAATAAGAACAAACGTCAAGGGAATAAACTCCAGGTACTTAATTTATCTCAACGGGTGCTCACTGGGGCTCAGGTGGAGGTCCTCTCACGTGGTTTAACTTTTTCTCCCTCTAATGCTTTCCACCTTTTCTCAACTTTGAAGGACCTTAACCTGTTTTCACGAAAACTAATTCTTAAAAAACTTTTTTATAAGCGGAATGACGGGTCCGACAGTGTGGTGGAACGTGAGGCCATACGTAATCTTGAGGATTTACTCCAGGAACAGGAGATCCCGACAACAGGTACGTTCCCAGATGCCCTTCTGCCTAAGTCAACTAAGTTTCCCCCACTGTCTATTAGCCCTGCAATTGAGATCTTTACCAAAATGGTTAGTGAGGATTTTAAAAAAATCCCGACTTATCGGAAAAGGGACAATTTGACTCACTCTCAAAGGAAGGCTTTGATTGAATTGCAGGGCTTTCATGACATTGTGATAAAACCTGCCGACAAGGGGGGTAATATTGTGGTGCTGTCTTGTGCTAAGTATGAACAGGAGGTTCTCAGACAGCTTCGGGATAAGAGTACTTATAGGAAATTGCCCTCCAATCCCCTGACTGTTTTTTCCACTGAACTTACCGCGATACTTCGTAGGGCTCTGGATACCGGCCTGATCAACAAGAAAATGTTTGACGGACAGTGTAAAAAATATCCCAGAGTCCCTACATTCTACATACTGCCTAAAGTCCACAAAGATGCTGTCAATCCGCCTGGTCGTCCGATTGTGTCAGGCATAGAGGGTTTATGTGATCCCATTTGCCGGTTCATAGACCACCACTTAAAAACTTTGGTTGAAACGTTACCCTCTTATGTCCGGGACACCACGGACGTCCTTAGGCGCATTGACGGCATCTCTCTGGAAGAGGACATGATCCTTGTTACAGCCGACGTTGAGAGCTTATATACGTGTATTTCTCATACGGATGGAATACGAGCTGTCCGTTTCTTTCTCGAGACGTCCGGTCGGAATGGCGAATTGAGTGAGCTGATCATCGAGCTGCTTGAGTTTGTGCTATCACACAACTTCTTCGTCTTTAAAGACATCTATTATCTACAGCAACGCGGCACTGCTATGGGCGCGGCCTGTGCGCCTTCGTACGCAGGCCTCTTTCTGGGTTTCTGGGAGAGGCTGGTTTTTGCGGACGAGGGCTCCGGGCTTAGCGCC
This sequence comes from Anomaloglossus baeobatrachus, assembly GCF_048569485.1. NCBI lineage: Eukaryota > Metazoa > Chordata > Amphibia > Anura > Aromobatidae > Anomaloglossus > Anomaloglossus baeobatrachus. The sequence continues at coordinate 329,779 of NW_027442605.1, forward strand.
CATGTGCAGTGTTGGCTTAGATATATAGACGATGTTCTGTTTGTGTGGCAGGGTACAGCTGAGCAGCTGGATTTATTCATGAGACATTTAAACATCAATGATCTTAATATCAAGCTCACTTATAAAAGTAGTAGACATATGATAGACTTCCTCGACATCTTGATTAAGGTGGATCAGAGGGGAGTGATCCAGACGGACGTCTTTCGGAAGACGACTTCCGTCAATGCTCTGCTACATGCTACATCTGATCACAATCCATCAACAATTCGTGCCATTCCCACCGGACAGTATCTGAGGATGAGGCGAATTTGCTCTTCTAATGACAGCTTCGAGGCCCAGTCGGCTGACCTCAGGGAGCGTTTCCGTGAGAGGGGATACAGCGGTAGAAGCATCAGGGTGGGCTACAATTGGGCCAAAATGACCCCCCGGTTGCAACTACTCACTGGTGCCCCGAAAAAATTGGCAGAACGTGATACCGCGGTGCTGTTCATCGGAACACACAGTCAGGAATGGGAGACCATACGTCAGATCCTGAAGAAACACTGGCCGGTTCTAATGACCGACCCTATTCTGGCTAGTGTGCTTACCCAGGATCCTCTTATGACATCTAGGAGAGCAAAGAATTTAAGGGACATGCTGGTCCAGAGCCACTATGTTCCACCTCGAGTCAATCCTTTTGGTTCCCATGGTCCTCTACAGGGTTGTTTTCCCTGTGGCCACTGTGTGGCGTGCAGCAATGTCCTTCGTAGCCATACATTCTGTTCATCTGATGGACAGAAAACTTATAACATCAAACATTACATCACGTGTGCAACCACACATGTGGTGTACTTTGCAACATGCACGTGCCCCCTGACCTATGTGGGACTCACCTCTAGGGAGCTCCGCATTAGGGTCAGGGAGCACGTGAGGGACATTGCTGCGGCTAAAACGGAGGAGGACCTGACAACACTCAAAACACTGCCCAGGCATTTCAGATCACACCACTCCTGTGACCCCTCAAAGTTGAAGATAAGGGGGATTGATGTGGTAACGGGGGGGATCAGAGGTGGCGATCTTAAGAAACGCTTGGCGCAGTGTGAGATCAAGTGGATAGTGACCCTGGACACACTGGCTCCCAAGGGCCTAAACGAATCAGTGAGTTATGCCCCTTTTCTGTAGCTTTGATATTTCCTTGATCCTGCATGGTCTCTCCTCCTGTAAGTCACTTGATTCTGTGATGTTGTGCTCTTTATGGTCACCCCTATATATATAACGGACTATATATATGTTATACATATACTTTGAACTCCATTTATTATTGGATTATGCCCACTGTTCATTCTGAAATAGCCATTTCCTCTCTCACCTGTATCCTCTGTCCCTTTTTATTCATGTTTTTAACTGTTTTTAAACTGCCTCAATTTTTTGTGCATCTCTCCCCACTGTTCTGGCGTATTTATTTATTTATGTATGTCCTTTTTTAATAGGACCTAGAAAATGATCATATGCCTGCATTGTGAGATTCATCATTTCTCCTGATTCACATGAACAACTAAAGATGGACCTTCTTATATTATATTATCTGGTTTCGCTTTTTTCAAATTTATGAATGTTGTTGCGTTACTTCATATTTCAGTGAGATCTGTTCACATTTACTATTGCTGCGGTATCTGGCTGTCTCTGTGCGATCGCATCTAGGTGCCGTTCGTGCGCGCGTAGCTGGGGCCATCTTTACGTCGCGCGCATGCGCGGGAGCCTTGGTGACGCGTCCCCGCTCCCGCGCATGCGCGAAGATGACGTGATGGCCATCATCTCGCGTGTTTTCGTCCGGCGCCAGGTGTGATTGCCGCGAGCGAGACTTCCGGGTCCGCGGCAATCACAATGGCATATTTAAAAGCCAGTGACAGGGGAGTGTTGACACTTCATGCCTCCTCCCTGACGAAGATTTAATATTCCTAATATCGAAACGTACGTAGGTCTTCCGAGGCTGCAGTTACTGGCGGACCTTTCCCCCTTACTTGGTTGGACTGGTAATGGGCGTTTTTTGCACTGTTATTTATGTGTGCGGGCTCTCAGTGGGGCTTTAATTTCAATCACAGCTGCAACTATACACTGCAGTGTTTTCTCGGCAGCATGACTTCAGAGTGTTTTGGCAGCATACCAAATGGTATTTATATAGTGTCTTTGTACAAATAAGTACGTTATATCTGCATGCCTCTTATATATATACACTCTAAGGTCTGGTGTTAAGTGTAGATTACTGCAGCAATTTTGCCTGATAAAGTGACATCACTGTTTTTTCTGCAGACTGTTATGACAATACCCACGTGTTATTTCTGCACCATTAAGTACGTGCTATTCACATGCCTTATGTATTTACATTCTAATATTTGTACCATGCCCTAATGTAGGGGTTAACCGCCATTAATGTTTTTATATGTTTTTAATGACTGTTCGGATTTTTCCCCCACCACTGTTTAATAAAAATTTGTTACTTTTTGCACTATAAAAACTCTTGTTCTCCTTTTCTAACAATTAATTCACATAATCCTAGTGACTGCGCACACAACATGGCCAAACAAAAGCAAAATACAGTACCTGGCCTATCAATCCAATGGAAACTCATAGGCAACATTGTCCACTGGACTTGGCAATTACATGCAGCCATACAAAGTGGATGGGCCTTGCCTCAGAGTCAAACTCACAAGCTCTCGTAGTCCGAGCAAAGAACCTATCACTACACCAACACAGAGAAGCAGGAAATTAAATCTACATTAATTCACATAATCCTAGTGACTGCGCACACAAATTGGCCAAACAAAAGCAAAAGACAGTACCTGGCTTATAAATCCAATGAAAACTCATAGGAAACACAGTCCATTGGACTAGGCAATTACATCCAGTCAAACAAAGTCCATGGGCCTAGCCTCAGAGTCTCAGTGTTCCAGTAGATAATCTTTCACCTCTGGCACAGATCCTGTAGCATCCATTTACTGCTGCGGTCGTAACTTCTCTCTGGTCCTTGTCCCATGGCTGAGCTGGTGGGGTTGGACATGGCAGCGTCCGAAACCTGAATGCCTCTCCAATGGCCCGATAGGTATGCTTATGCGCCTTACTGGCTGTTGAGCCCTGGACAGTGTCCACGAACACCAGTCCGCCGCAGCTCCCCTGGGTAAACCAGGCTGAGTAGTATCCCACTGCTGCCACCAATTGTGGAGACACGGGGCTCAGTGGGTGCTCTTGTCCACTGAACCAGCCACCTTTAGAAAGACAGCGTGGCTCAGGGCTCATCCCAACTGAACGCACGACCTCCTTAACCGTGGGCAGAACACTACTCAGACAACACAGGGTGAGGGAACCACAATAATTAGACTTCATTGGATTCCCAAACATATAATGGCAAATAACACATAACCAGCAAAACACAAATGTAACAGGCAACAGAGTCTCACCCTTCCGCTGGCTCACCAGGGATTAGAATGTCCTTGCCTCAGATCTTCCAGGGCCACTTACTCCAATCCAGCAGCACCCCGCTTTTGGCAGGCACCCACCGAGAAAGGAATAATGCCAGTTTTAGGAAGCTGTGTAAGGTCTGCAAAGTCTGTAGCAGGTGACTGAACTGTCCCAACCTGAGTGTCCTCCTTAGGTAGTCCTGGTATGATGATGCAATCCTGGCAGCGCTGTGGATATGGTCTCCAACTGGAACCGAAGTCCCTAGATTGAAGCCATAGATGTTGTGAATGTTAGTTATGTCTTGGCTGCTGGGAGGCTCCCTCTGGTGGCCAGGAAGGGTTTGGACAGAGACCAGGTGAGTTGTGCAGTGGGTGTTTCCTTTCCTAACTCTCTGCTTATTTTAGTCCTGGTCTGATTTCAGGCTGTTGCCGAATGTCAGTTGTTCTTTGTATCTCCAACCTGCTTAATCCTGCTCTACATCACATCCACTCCAGATAAGTTTTTGCTCTTTATTTATTGCCTGGTTCTTTTGCTTATCTGGGTTTGTCATTTGTTGTGGTTGGTTTCAGTTTATTTCCTTCCAGGGATTTTCCCCCTCAGTGGATTGTTGAGGAACTCCCTGCAGTTCTGTGTGGAGTATAGCTCCTTTGGGTCCATGTGTTTATGGCTTGTTGAATTTGTTATAATTCTTGTTTTCTGTTCATTGGTATGACAAGGGCACCTGGTATAGGACGGAGTTCAGATCGAGCGATCTGAGGGCCTTTTTGTACTATCAGGAAGTTGGTATTTTGCAGGGTTTTTCTCTGGCTACCATCAGTCCCTTTCCTGTCCTTTCCTATTTTAGTCAGCGGGTGCCTCACCTTTTGCTAATCCTGTCATCTACCTGTGTATTGTGTTCTTCCTATATCACCGCAGTCTTTGAATGTGGGGGGCTTGCTATTCTTGTCTATTTTCTGAGGCAGAGAGTTATTCATCTTTCCTACCTTTAGGATAGTTAGTTCTCCGGCTGGGTTCGCGGTGCACAGGATGTTAGTTCACCCCTCGGCTACTTCTAGTTGTATTGGTTAGTTAGGGGATGGCGGCCAGATTAGTTGCCAAGGTTCTTGTCACCTTTTTGCCAATGATTTGTGGTGATCTTCCATGGTTCCGGTTCATAACAGTACATCCGGCCAAATTTAAAGGGTACTCTAAGGGTACCTTCACACTTAGCGATGCAGCAGCGATCCGACCAGCGATCTGACCTGGTCAGGATCGCTGCTGCATCGCTACATGGTCGCTGGTGAGCTGTCAAACAGGCAGATCTCACCAGCGACCAGTGACCAGCCCCCAGCCAGCAGCGACGTGCAAGCGACGCTGCGCTTGCACGGAGCCGCCGTCTGGAAGCTGCGGAGACTGGTAACTAAGGTAAACATCGGGTATGGTTACCCGATGTTTACATTAGTTACCAGCGCACACCGCTTAGCTGTGTGTGCAGGGAGCAGGGAGCCGCGCACACTGCTTAGCGCTGGCTCCTTGCTCTCCTAGCTGCTGTACACATCGGGTTAATTAACCCGATGTGTACAGCAGCTACATGTGCAGAGAGCCGGAGCCGGCAGCACAGGCAGCGTGAGAGCTGCAGAGGCTGGTAACTAAGGTAAATATCGGGTAACCACCTTGGTTACCCGATGTTTATCTTGGTTACAAGCTTACCTCAGCTGTCAGACGCCGGCTCCTGCTCCCTGCTCGCTTCATTTGTCGCTCTCTCGCTGTCACACACAGCGATCTGTGTGTCACAGCGGGAGAGCGCCTTTGAAGAAAACGAACCAGGGCTGTGTGTAACGAGCAGCGATCTCGCAGCAGGGGCCAGATCGCTGCTCATTGTCACACACAGCGAGATCGCTAATGAGGTCACTGCTGCGTCACAAAAAGCGTGACTCAGCAGCGATCTCGGCAGTGAGCTCGCTGTGTGTGAAGCACCCCTTAAGAAAGAAAAAAAAAAAAAAAAAGCTGCTGAGAAATTTTTTTTTTTTTTGTGGTGTTTTTCCTCTTCTTCTTTGGGTTCTGTGGAAGATTTCTTTTGTCTAGCATGGATGAATTGTGTGAGCGTGTTGCTCATCTTGATGCTAAGGTTCGTCATATAGAGTCTTATCTTGCACAGACTCCCCTTGCAGAGCCTAAAATTCCCGTTCCTGAATTTTTTTCGGGAGATAGGTCGAGATCTTTGAGCTTCAAAAATAATTGTAAATTATTTTTTGACCTGCGCCCTAAGTCCTCAGGGAATCCTGTACAGCAGGTTAAGATTGTCATCTCCTTGCTGCGTGGTGACCCTCAGGACTGGGCCTTCTTTTTAGCGTCTGATGATCCGATTCTCAATGATGTGGACTCCTTTTTTCAGGCCTTGGGATTATTATATGACGAACCCAATATTGTGGACCAAGCAGAAAAGGTCTTGTTGTCCTTAACTCAGGGTTTGGATTCTGCAGAAACGTTTTGTCAGAAATTTCGTAAGTGGGCGGTCCTTACCAAATGGAATGATGATGCACTTGTGGCTCTTTTTCGCAAGGGTATTGCGGATGCTGTGAAGGATGTAATGGTAGGATTTCCCGTCCCTTCTGGTCTTGATGCCTCTATGACCTTGGCCATTCAGATTGATAGGCGTTTACGTGAGCGCAGGAAGATACCTGCTGGTTTTGTGCCTGTGGAACAGCCTTTGGAGCCTATGGAGTGTGATAGGGTCCTTTCTAATGCTGGTCGGCAGGGGTTCAGACGGAAGAATAGACTGTGCTTCTATTGTGGAGACGCTTCTCATAACATCTCTGTCTGCCCTAAACGTGAAAGGACATTGGCTACTTCTGTTACTGTGGGTTCTTTGCAACCAAAGTTTCTTTTGTCTGTCACATTGATTTGCTCATTGTCTTCCTTTTCTGCATTTGCCTTTGTGGACTCAGGGGCAGCGCTCAATTTGATGGATTTTGGGTTTGCTAGGGATTGTGGTTTTCCCATGGTTCCTTTCCAAACTCCTATTCCTTTAAGGGGCATTGATGCTACCCCTTTGGCAGAACATAAACCCCAATTTTGGACCCAGGTGCCTATGAGAGTTGCACCAGCGCATCAGGAAACTTGTACATTTTTAGTATTGCATAATCTACAGGATACCTTGGTACTGGGATTTCCGTGGTTGCAGACCCATAATCCGGTTCTTGACTGGAGATCCTTGTCGGTAGTTAGTTGGGGTTGTCAAGGTTTGCATCAGGACCTTTCCGTGTCATCCACGTCTACTCAGGCAGTTGATGTTCCGGCTTTCTTGTCTGAATTCCGTGATGTATTTAATGACCAGGAATCTGATTCTCTGCCCCCACACCAGGACTGTGACTGTGTCATTGAGTTGGTGCCCGGTTGTAAATTTCCCAAGGGGCGGATTTTCAACTTGTCTGTGCCCGAACATGATGCCATGCGGTCATACATCAGAGAATCATTGGAGAAGGGGCACATTCGGCCCTCATCTTCTCCTTTGGGTGCTGGCTTCTTCTTTGTTGCTAAGAAAGATGGTTCGTTGAGGCCTTGTATTGATTACCGTCTTCTTAATAAAATTACAGTCAAATATCAGTACCCTTTGCCTCTGATGTCTGATCTGTTTTCTAGAGTGCAGAGTGCCAAATGGTTTACGAAACTGGATCTCAAGGGTGCGTATAATCTCATCCGTATTAAGGAGGGTGATGAATGGAAGACGGCTTTTAATACTCCTGAGGGGCATTTTGAGTACCTAGTGATGCCTTTTGGGCTCACTAATGCACCCTCCGTCTTCCAGGCCTTCATGAATGATATTTTTCGGGACCTTATTGGTAAATTTTTGATTGTGTATTTGGATGACATCTTGATTTTTTCTGATGATTGGGACTCTCATGTGGGGCAAGTACGGGAGGTTTTTCAGATACTTAAGGATAATGCACTGTACGTTAAGGGGTCAAAGTGCCTCTTTGGGGTGCAAAGGATTTCCTTTTTGGGCTTCATCCTGTCTCCCTCCGCTATTGAAATGGACCCGGTTAAGGTTCAGGCTATTTACGACTGGGTGCAACCGACTTCTCTAAAATCCCTGCAGCGGTTTTTGGTGTTTGCTAATTTTTACCGTAAATTTATAGCCAATTTTTCTGCCATTGTCAAACCTCTGACAGATTTGACAAAGAAGGGAGCTGATGCTGAGCATTGGACCCCTGAGGCTATTGTGGCCTTCCAGGAGCTTAAAAGGCGATTCACTTCTGCCCCAGTTCTGCAGCAACCTGATGTGTCTCGCCCATTTCAAGTTGAGATCGATGCCTCAGAGATCGGAGCAGGTGCTGTTCTGTCTCAACGAGACGCTACTTCGGGTAAACTTAAGCCCTGTGCCTTTTTCTCTCGGAAGTTTGCTCCTTCTGAACGGAATTATGATGTGGGAAACCGGGAATTATTGGCTATGAAGTGGGCATTTGAAGAGTGGAGGCATTGGTTGGAGGGGGCTAGGCATCAAGTTGTGGTGCTTACGGACCACAAGAATCTCATCTATCTGGAATCGGCCAAGAGGTTGAATGCTCGCCAGGCCAGGTGGGCTTTGTTTTTTACCCGGTTTAATTTTGTGGTCTCTTTTTTGCCGGGCACCAAGAATATTAAGGCCGATGCCCTTTCCAGGAGTTTCTGCGCTGACTCTTTGGAGGTTGTCGAACCGTCTACTATCCTGAATGATGGTGTAGTTTTCTCGGCTATTTCGCCTGATCTGCAGTTGGCACTGGCGGAATTTCAGGGGGATAAACCTGAGAGATGTCCTATAGGGAAACTGTTTGTCCCAGACCAATGGAGAGACCGAGTTGTCTCTGAGGTTCATCTTGTGATCTTGTGAGACGCTCTTTTTGGTGGCCTTCCCTGTCCCGAGATGTCTGTCGTTTTGTGCAGTCGTGTGGAGTTTGTTCTAGGTCCAAGCCCTGTTGTTCACGTTCTAGTGGGCTATTATTGCCTTTGCCTGTACCTAAGAAACCTTGGACGCACATCTCTATGGATTTTATTTCAGAGCTTCCCGTCTCTCAGAAAATGACTGTGATTTGGGTGATCTGTGACAGATTCTCCAAGATGGTCCACTTGGTTCCCCTATCTAAGTTGCCGTCTTCATCAGAGTTGGTGCCTTTGTTTTTGCAACATGTTGTCCGTTTGCATAATATTCCCGAAAACATTGTTTCTGACAGAGGGGTGCAGTTTGTATCCAGGTTTTGGAGGATTTTTTGCTCCAAATTGGGTGTTCAGCTGTCTTTCTCCTCGGCGTTTCATCCTCAGACCAACGGTCAGACTGAAAGGGCTAACCAGACCCTGAAGACCTATTTACGGTGTTTTGTTTCTGCGGATCAGGATGACTGGGTTTCGTTTTTGCCTTTGGCTGAATTTGCCCTTAACAATAGAGCTAGCTCTACCACGTTGGTGTCCCCCTTTTTCTGCAATTTTGGGTATCACCCTAGGTTCCTCTCAGGGCAGCTTGAGGCGTCTGACTGTCCGGGGGTGGATTCGGTGGTCGACAGAATGCAGCAGATTTGGGGGCAGGTAGTGGATAAATTGTTTCAGTCCCAAGAAACTGCCCAAAAGTTTGCCAACCGGCGTCGGACTGTTGGTCCCCTGTTTAAAGTAGGGGACATGGTGTGGTTTTCCTCTAAAAATATTCCTATGAGAGTTCCGTCTCCTAAATTTAAGCCCAGATTTATTGGACCTTATAAGATTTCGGAGATTATTAATCCTGTATCTTTCCGTTTGACTCTGCCTGCGTCATTTAAGATTCACAATGTCTTCCATAAGTCCTTGTTGAAGAAACATGTGGAGCCGACAGTTCCTGCAGCAGCGCCTCCTGACCCTGTTTTGGTACAAGGGGATCTGGAGTATGAGGTTGAAAAAATTCTGGATTCCCGTCGCAGTAGGCGTCAGCTTCACTACCTTGTGAAATGGAAGGGTTATGGGCAGGAGGATAACTCTTGGGTTGTGGCTTCTGACATTCATGCGGACAGGTTGGTTCGCGCCTTCCATCATGCTCATCCCGAGCGACCCGGTGGCGTGGGTGAGGGTTCGGTGACCCCTCCTCAAGGGGGGGGTACTGTTGTGAATGTTAGTTATGTCTTGGCTGCTGGGAGGCTCCCTCTGGTGGCCAGGAAGGGTTTGGACAGAGACCAGGTGGGTTGTACAGTGGGTGTTTCCTTTCCTAACTCTCTGCTTATTTAAGTCCTGGTCTGATTGCAGGCTGTTGCTGCATGTCAGTTGTTCTTTGTATCTCCAGCCTGCTTAATCCTGCTATACATCACATCCACTACAGATAAGTTCTTGCTCTTTATTTATTGCCTGGTTCTTTTGCTTATCTGGGTTTGTCATTTGTTGTGGTTGGTTTCAGTTTATTTCCTTCCAGGGATTTTCCCCCTCAGTGGATTGTTGAGGAACTCCCTGCAGTTCTGTGTGGAGTATAGCTCCTTTGGGTCCATGTGTTTATGGCTTGTTGAATTTGTTATAATTCTTGTTTTCTGTTCATTGGTATGACAAGGGCACCTGGTATAGGACGGAGTTCAGATCGAGCGATCTGAGGGCCTTTTTGTACTATCAGGAAGTTGGTATTTTGCAGGGTTTTTCTCTGGCTACCATCAGTCCCTTTCCTGTCCTTTCCTATTTTAGTCAGCGGGGGCCTCACCTTTTGCTAATCCTGTCATCTACCTGTGTATTGTGTTCTTCTTATATCACCGCAGTCTTTGAATGTGGGGGGCTTGCTATTCTTGTCTATTTTCTGAGGCAGAGAGTTATTCATCTTTCCTACCTTTAGGATAGTTAGTTCTCCGGCTGGGTTCGCGGTGCACAGGATGTTAGTTCACCCCTCGGCTACTTCTAGTTGTGTTGGTTAGTAAGGGGATGGCAGCCAGATTAGTTGCCAAGGCTCTTGTCAACTTTTTGCCAATGATTTGTGGTGATCTTCAATGGTTCCGGTTCATAACACATAGATATCCTGATCCTCTAGTCAGCTCCTAAGAGCTTAGACTGGATCCATCAGCATCCATCAACAACCTTCATCAATCTGGTTGCTTAAAGAAGTCCTCTCTTATAGCCACAGCCCTCCCTCTGGGCACACTGCGTCCTCATCGATTGGTTGGACAAGATCGCCTCTCCCATTGGATGAATCTCAAGCTGCATGGACAATGTTCATCCACATGATGTCTACAGAAATACTGAGGGTATACATGTAGTCTGGAATGCACATACTAGATAATGGCTACTAAGGTAATCACATTAGCAATACACAACTACAATACAATGATTACTGGAAGAGTCTGGAGAAACAATACGTCTGGCTTTCAATGGCCAACACATTACATGAGTCAACAAGAGTCTTGTAAAAACAATGAGGGACTTATCCCCTGTCTATAAACAATCTATCATCCTGTCTGACTGAATTTTAAGAAACTTTAACCCATGAGAGTCCATGTCGTCACATTCCTCCCCCTTCTTAATATTAGCCAGACATGACAGGCTTCCGATCATCCTTCTCCTCTTGACGGCATTGTCCTTTTTAATGCTGAGGTCAGCAACAGAGGCTCGCATCTATACACCTCCCCCTGTTTACCTCCCCCAAGTTGAGCAGCCATATTGTGGACAAGCACTAAGGTGGGGTCGATGAGTTGGGCTTGCATATATTTCTTACTATCAATCTTCCCCCAGTCAATAGCTACATCTTGGTTAGGCTTACTCACGGTTCTTGGCTCAGAAGTGGATGCTGGAGACTGGGAATGTGAATTATCCTTGGAAAAGATGTTAGAAAGATCCACATCAGGGTCCTGCTTGGCTTGGAAGTGG